>NW_026562420.1:590000-875000 GCF_027474105.1 Poeciliopsis prolifica | reverse complement strand
TTCTATTGTTGGGAATTTTAGACTTTACATCCTCACAATATTTAGGGGCTCAGCTTGATAATTATTATTGCTTTGTGTTTTAAAAAAATAATAATAATAAAAACCTTTCGTCTTTGCTTATCTTTCTTAGGTATGGTGACAAGTTGGGTAAACCCAGGACAAGACAGCATAAAGGAGCAAGTTTCTTCTGCTCTGGAGTCTTAACTGCACTGACATGTGTGGCGGTAAGTACAACATGGAAGAAAGAATCCTGCTTGTGTGTTTAAGGTGGCAACAAGCAGAGCATGAGGGTTTAGTAATTCTCACATTTTGATATGTTGTTTATAAATATGGTCTTAAGTTCTTAAATGCATATTATACCGTTTGCTAACTACATTAGACATGCGTAAGCAATCCTGCTCCATCTAATGGTTGAATGTTATCACAGCAGTCGCTCTAAGGGTCAGCTGTTGGCTTTTTTTTCGTCGTTTTATTTTGCTGACAAAAGAACATGTTTGTTTTGTCCATGTGGCACCTGGGAGCAATGTCACTGTGTGCCTTGCCACGTGGCAGTAAAATTGTTTGTATATTTGAGTATTCACTAGTATCATGTAAATAAAGGTCCTTGTAAATAGATGACATCACAAGGATAGACTTCAGTCAGGTTATTTATAGACAGTTCAGTGTTGATGTGTGTGCAGAATTTTAGGTAGTTTGGGTTTCTTGTTTTTCTCTTCTTTTTTTTCAATTTTCAGCTCTATTTTCTCTCTCGTTTTTTAAATGAGGGAACTTTCCCTGCAAACGGTGATGCATCTCTATCAATAAGCATCAACAGCACTTGACCAAAACTTATGTTGGTTTTAACGGAGCAGCTAAATGCTCTGAACTGTAATGACATTCCAGGCACAGATGCACTGAACAGAGTTGCATGTCTTGACATTTCTAAACACTTTGGCTTGCCATTGCAAATGTTATGCTTCTCTGATTAGTCACTAAAGGTATCTAATATGAGATTGCATATAAATACCATGTAAGATATATTTTTCTGTCCTGTGTATGAACCTAATTTTTGTTTTTGTTTTGTTTGTTTCTGCAAGCATATTGATAAAATCAGAAAACACAAAGTGTGCTTGAAATCATCTTCAGTTAATGCAGGACAATCTATTTTGAATTTGTGTAGATTTAAAAAAAAAAAAAGGTCGTTAGCACACTGTCATATAATGGAATATTTTAGCAACAAGGTAATTCAAACTACTTTACATGATAGGAAGGAAAATAAAATGACAATCTCAACATGCTATGTTGAATAACTAACATTATTTTCTTTTGTTTTAAATTTGCCCTTAGTGTGCAGTCTTGCTATATTGTTTTCTGCTTTCACTTTGCTTCTTTTATATTCCTTTTAATCCCTTGTGGGGAACAATAAATATTTCTGTTGTGATTCTAAAATTAGCGACTATTTTAGTGTTTTTGTAATTTCCTATTGTGTCCAGGTGATAGTGCTGGTGCACCACGTGGGCAGCGGAGTACTGGAGCAGGACGACTTGTTGATTAGTAAGCCGGTGTCTCATTGGACACCAGAAGAGGTCGTTTCATGGCTGGAGCAGCTGGGTCCGTGGACCGAGAACTACAGAAAACTTTTCCAGGTGGAGAGTGTCAATGGAAGGTAGAAACATTGGACTGATTCGTTTTGTTTATGTCGGTGTCGTAATAGTTTGATGCAGACACATTTAAGCCCAGACTGCTCCCAGCAGCTAATACTCGATACAAATACGCATCAGAAGATTTCAGCTTGTTCTCCCCTGTGGGTTTTTTTTCACCGTTGCGACGCTAATTCTTGTGTTTCAGGTTACTTTTGATGCTGGGAGACGAAGATCTGGTAAAACCGCCGTTCAACATAGAGAAGCAGACACACAGACGTGTTGTTTTAGCAGAATTGGAGCGAATTAAAGCGCTGGGGGTCAAACCTCCGCAGAACCTCTGGGAATACAAAGTAAGCTCCACGTTTGAACAGCTGAAGCTAAGCAGCGACATCCAAAAACATAAATAAATAAAAGATTTGATGAGATTGCAGATTGCTTCTTGCAGTAGTAGAGAAGATTTTGTTTTCAGATATTAACATGACTTGACCTCTGACTGCTTTTCTTGGTATCTTCCAGGCGGCCAATGCAGGAAAATCTCTGTTCTTGCTGTACGCATTGAAACGCTCCCCTCGTCTCACCATTTTTTATTTGTATTTATTTGATTATTCTGAGACGTTTCTGCCCTTCCTGCACACCTGCTGCCCGGCCGTCACACACGTCAATAACACAGTGGAGAGCCGATTCCTCCACACACAGGTAACACACTTTATCCAGTCAGAAGTCATTCAAAAGCATCTAGTTGGTAAATGGATGCTTGTCGTCTGTTTACCCCTACTGTTCAACGATGGCTCTGTGACTATTAATATACTATGTTGTTTATAAGTCAACCTAAAATAATGCGTTATTGTTTTCTGTTGACAGGAGATTGAACTGAAAACCATAAACAAATGGAATTATAATTTGAAAATAGGAATTTTGGAGCCAACGTTTAAGATGAACAGAGAAAACAGATGTATTATTGGGATAAAAACATTAGTTTACTGAGTAGTTTTGGATTAAATGAACTGTTCGACTGTTTTAAGTTGTCTGAATGTCTCACAAGAAGTCAACACACATTCCTCAAGACCAAGATAAACGGTATTGAAAAAAGAAGCGTATAAGTTGCATTGTTATGAAATAATTTCACTCTAAAAAAATAGTTCAGACTATTTAACACCCAAATGAATGCCTCATAATGAAACGGTGAGTTGTGGATGAAGACGTGGAGGCTGAACGGTTTTCCTTTTCCCTTCGCCCACATGGTGACGCCAAATCACTTCTACTGTTTCAGTTCGGTGGGTTTTATTGACGTCAAACAGACAGCTTCTGCCGTGTCCCTGTGTGTGTTAGGTGGAGCCCAGCTGGCAGCAGTGGGGGGAGTTTCTCGTGAAGTACTTCATGCTTCCATACCAGCTGATCGCGGAGTTCGCCTGGGACTGGCTGGCGGTCCACTACTGGACGTCCCGCTTCATCATCGTCAACGCCATGCTGCTCACTATGCTGGAGGCTTTCTCTCTGTGGAGGCTTTGGAACACAGCCCCAGTCAGGTACTGTTCTGTCTGTCTGCTCCTTGACGCCTTCTTCCCACCATGCCATGGAAAAGTTTCGGTTTTATATGACACCACTTCTCCTTTTTATTTATCGGTGCCGATTTCCTTCATTTTGAGAGATTGGTGATTGGCCCATTTTACATATGAAGCTGATCTTATCCACAGATGTTATCTACTGACAGACCGGCTCACCAAGTTATATCTGCATGTTTTATAATTAACTCAACAACTTTCTTGTTATAATAAGCAGCATTAAAGACAAAAAAAAAAAAAAATGGTATCGGCCAAAATCTGATTTGTTTTTTTAAAAGATCGGTAATTGGTGGTCAGCCAGAAAACTGCAATTGGTGCACCCATACATGTTATTGTTGGCATTCATTTCCGACATGCTTCTTGGATCACTTTTGGATTTGCACAGAGCTGCACGAAGTGTAAATCTAGGTGATCAGGAACGGCTTCGCTCCGCCAGTGAAATGTGCTGCACAGCGCAGCAGAGCAGAGACGCTTGTAGTGTAAATCCAAGGTGAAAATCAAGATGCACAAGAGAATCTGTATGGATTCTCTTCTCTTGGCACAAAAGAAAAATAAAAGTGCTGGTTAGGTCTACCTACTGTGCTGTAGTAGCAGTTCCCCACAGATGTGTGCTCTTCATTTATTTAGCTTACACACACACCTGGACTTTGGTTTTTGCTTTGTCACTTTATCTTTCAGGTTCAGGTTCCAAAGAGAATATGCTCTAAGCAAAGGGGGCCTAAACACCTGCCTAGGAAAAGAAAGTTACTTTAAAAAATGACACTAGCATTCTAGCTAATTTGTACCATTTTGTTTTTTTGCAGGACTCTGCCACAGAAGACGTGGAGCCACCTGTGGAAGATGCTCTCTCAGGGATTCGCCTTTGCCCTCCTGTGGCCTTTTATCCCACAGTTTGTGTGCAACTGCTTTTTTTACTGGGCCCTCTACTTCAGTCCCATCATTAACATAGACCTGGTGGTGCAGCAGCTGATGCACCCTGAAACACGGGCCCAATAACAAACTGCATATGTCAGTGCCTACGCTATGCTGTAGAGTTGACAGCAACCTAAATAAAGCCCCGTATGAAGTCCAAGTTGCAGGACTGGAGGGTTCTTTTTGGGGGGTTTTTAATCCATAATTTCAGATGAGTTTTTCTCATCTAATGTTTGAAAGGTTTCCTGTCTTCCTGTCTTTAGTCTTTGCAGTTCGGAACAAGACGGACTCCAAGCCGTCTTTGGAGAAACAACTGATCACTGCTGCAATATCTGGACGTCTTCTGCGTGTTAAAAACCACAATGCCTATTGGATCCCAGTGACAATACCAGGAGGAAGTCAGGACTGAACACTGATGGTATTAAAGAGTTGAGCATGAACGTCACTATTGAGGACTCAAAACAAGATTTTTTGTTTTTTTCATTGTTTCTTTGACTTCTGTAGTCGAAAGACTTTTGTTAGCGAGCTTCTAATCATTGAGGAATTGCACAGCTACTTCATCAAGATGAAAATATTTTATTTGAATTTTGAGTTACTTGCTACAAATCTATTCCAAAACTCCATGTTATGAGATTTGTTGAAATTATGTGGTGTTGACTATTGCAGTTTATAGTTCAGCATTCGCTCTGTTCAGAGTTTTCAACAATCTGTTGAAGGCTTCTTTAGCAGATTGTGTTGCTGCAAGATTTACAAAACTGAATTTAAAGATAAAATCTTGAAATTTGTTTAGATACTGATGAAAATTGATATTTTAAAATGTTTAATGTTTTTTCTTTTTCTTTTTTTTTAGTTGCCTACACTGCTGATAAATACAGTTGCACATCTTTTATTGTTTAAAGAAAAAATGTTGCAGTGTCTTTTTCCATTTTTTTTATTGGACCAAGCCAATTGAAGAATTATTAGGTTTTTTTTTTTTATTACTATGTTTATTTGCACTTAACATTTGACACTGTGACTGAGCTCTTTTATGTTCTCGAATGAATAAAATAGTTTTTTTTTAAGCCATTCAATTGTTTTCAGTTTTCTTCTGCTCTTATGGAAAATACCCTATGAATACAAACATTTGATATTTTCACTCCCACAGAAATGGGTTAGGTAAAGAAAATAGAGGATTGGTTAAAAATATATAATGCTGATGCCCTGATATGTATCATTATATTTATAATTTACTGTAATTTAGGTCAGTTATCTCCTAACCTGTTTTATAGGCATCTGTCTTTGCCCCCCATTTTTTAGCATTTCAGGATCATTTTTAGATGTTTCTTTTTCTTTAAGACAGTGAACTTTGATGTTTTTCATATAGTTGTATTTTTCTTTTATATTTTTGCTCTTCCTGATTCTGCACAGTTTTAGTCTGAAAGCAGGATTTCGTGTCTTTTGTACACGGGGGAAATCCCCCCATATATTCTGCCAAACAGGAATTTGCTGTAAAACAGTAAATTATGCTGAGCCATGTCCAATTTCTTTCAATATATTCCCGTTTAAAAATAAAATATTTTTAGTGTCACTCTCCTTTTTTAGATCTTTAAGCCAGATAATTCTGACTGAATCTGAAGCATTCAGTCATTACGCTTTTAAATAAATTAAGAGTGGATTTATAAAATCCAAACTGCCACTGTATATGTCAAATATAATTATGAACAACTTCTGAAGCAGTATCATAAATGGCTGATTTTGAAAACACTGCCCCCTTGTGTTAAAACATCATAGCGAGCGCGGCAGCGACGTTAGTAACGTCAAAACCACTGAAGCGATTTCTTAAAGACGCAGATTCGAGCTCGTACGCGAAAATAAACAAACGTGCCACCCCAGAAGGGAAAAAATTCATTTTGTTTATGAAATGGTCGACATATCTTCGACGTTTTTTGTCGTGAGCTGTGATGACGCTTTTAATCCGCAATGTTATAAAAATCTTCGGCGTATTTCACGTTTCATCCAGCGCGGTGCGCTTTGTGGACTCTCCCTGACGCCGTTGTCGCGGAAGTAAAAAGTCTACGTGGGGAAGAAAGGTTGGACTGGCCGTGTTTGAATACCTTAAACACGAACAGCACCCATGTCCAATCCAGCTCCACTCTGTCCCTGGCCGAACCAGTCACCCTCCTGCCCTGGGAGGCAAATGAAGGCGTTGAGCGGCATCCGGGGCCTATAAATGCTGTGGAGAGCTGACCTGAGGCGGTAATGCTGCGCCGGGTGCGGCAGTCTCTCCGGCAGGTGCTGTTACTGATGGCCCGGAGACCAGACGTTCTCTGCGGGGCCATCGCGCTCAGCGTCCTGCTCGTACTGGCGGTTCGGTTCACATGCAGGTACAAACAACTTTCTGTTTCTGGGGGGGAGGTTTGTGCTATTTTGTGTGTGTGTGTGTGTGTGTGGGGGGGGATTTAAGCCCAAACTCCGAACATGGGCGTCTTTGTTTTGGGATAGTTTGGTTGGAATGAGCCACGGTTACCCGGTCATTGTAGCTAATCTGACGTGTGCTGACAGACCAGAGGATTAACCATCGAGTTGATCCATTTTGAACAGCCACTGGCTCTGGTTCTTCTGTTCATAACTTCAGTTGTGTGGGATCATTACTCCTTGTTTGGGTCACGCATATGATTCAGCTCTGGCTGTTCTGTAGGACCGGTTCTTTTTCATTCAGAGTAAAACGCCAGTTAAGAACAAGAGTTAAGAGGTCGTGAGTTCAAATCCACATCAGGTTCACCCTGCATTAGGGGTCTCAAACTCCAGTCCTCGAAGGCCACCGTCCTGTAACTTTTAGTTGTGCCTCTGCTGCACCACCTGAACAGAATAATCAGGTCATAAAGGCTCTGGAGATCTTATCTACACAATGAGGAGGTAATTAATACATTTCATTCCAGTGTTTTGTACCTGGGGAACATCTGTACACTGCAAGATTTTAACACCTTTGTCCTACATCAGGGGTGTCAACATACAGTCCTTGAGGGCCGGTGTCCTGTAACTTTTAGTTGTGCTTCTGCTGCACCACACCTGAATAGAATAATTAGGTCATTAGCAAGCTCTGGAGAACTGATCTACACCAGGAGGAGGTAATTAAGCCATTTCATTCCTGTGTTTTGTACCTGTGGCACATAGAAAAACTGTAGGACAGAGGCTCTCGAGGACTGGAGTTTGACACCCCTGCCCTACATGATCTCTTCTTGAACGAATGGTTTCTCAGCGGGTACTCTGGCTCAATTGGTCTGTGTAAATTCATATTGTTTATCATTTATCGCGATAAATGTCTTAGTATAACAATTCTGATTCATTGTTCTCAAGATGGACACAAGCACTGCTCGGTTTTCATGGCTTGGAGGTGACAGAATCCAAACTGTAAAATTGGACACCTTGTAACTAAAGTCCACCTTGAGGTCTGCAGAATTTGTAGAAATCTCTTGGAACATTCTATAATTGTTTACCTATGCTAGATAATTCGTATTTGTTTTTTTTTGTTTGTTTTGTTTTGTTGTTTTTTTTTATCAGCACAGAGATTTGTATTCTCAGCCCAGTATGGAGTCATTCCTGTCATTTCCTGATCAGTTGATGCCACACTGACCCACTGGAACATGGAGAGCAGAAGTTGTCAGGCTTTTCTTGGTCTGATGGTGAAAGATCACATGAAAATGTTCAGAAAGAAAATGCAAACAAAAAAAGAAATAAATAAATTAGTAATGTTTCCTCTAGTGTTGTGTTTTCTGGATACAGTTCTGGATTTACTATTGTCCCCCAGCTTTCAGAGCCATCTTGGGTTGGGCAGAATGGCTAAAATGATAAAGTCTCTGATTTATTTATTTATGTTTTTTTTTTCAATAGTTCCATCAGTACCAGAAGGACCTGAGCCAAGTTGCAGTTTGCTAATGATCTGCAGCATATCCTGCTGCCTGAGCTCGGGATATAACAAAGAAGCATTTAAATTGAAGCAGGAAATGTAATTAATGCCAGATGGTTAGCTGCAATAAGATTTCCAAAGAAAATATGTTTGCATTAAATTGTATTTTTCCACAGTACCAAAGACAAGAGTGACTTGCTAACATTGCTAAGATCTTTTTATAAGCATAACATAAAAAAATAAAATAAAATTGAACGTCAGGTGAAAGACGTTTTTTTTTGTGTGTGTGCTAAATGCATCAAAATTGAAAATCCCCACTTTTTTTAATCTGTAAATGCATTTCTGCACATTGTTTTGAATTTAGTAAAGTCTACAAGTTAACCCCGCAGTGTACTTTCTGCTGGCCAGTGTTTACATTTATATATATTGAATTAAACAGAATCTGGGTTACTCAGGTGGTATATGTGCCACTGACCAATTCTGACTGATGCAGATTTGTGCTGTTACTAATAAAGAGCTACAACCAGTTTATGTTATTGATCATCATTCCTTCCACTCCTCTTTTCATTATTTCCATGTGTAGCCGTGCTAAGGATGTGGTGGCGGCGGCGCGGCCTCCGATCCGGTTCTTCTCTGCCGATGCCCCGGTAGTGGACCTCTACTTGGGTCAGCTGGACCAGGTGAGGACCAGTAACGCCGTGTGGTGACAAAAGCACAAAAATAAGGCTCGCTTTATTAAATGTAGTGGATCCTTCTCCGTGGGTAGATTTGAGACGAGCATCATGTGAAATAAACTCTGTGCCTTAGATAAATTACTGATTTTTTTTCTGCAGGTGGAACGTCTCAGGAACATGGCCGAGGTGTCTTTCATTTTCTTCTATGCTCCCTGGTGTGCTCACTCCATGGCTGCTCGACAGGAAGTGACGCAGGTTGCTAAGAAGCTGGCCAAACAGGTATGGAGGCACAAACCACTGAAAGCAGGAGGGTTTAAGTTGGAACCAGGTGTTAAAACAGCCGGTGGAGGGGCAGCTTCCAGCTGTGGCTCTTTCTGTCATAATGCACTATAAGCATCTACAGGGGTAAATATATATGTAAAGATATAAATGTACTAATATGTCTAAAATATATATATATATATATACAAGTCTGTGAAATATGACTATTAGTTTCGCTTCAGGTTATAATGTTATTCATACATCAAAAACATACCTGGAGAGTTGCTTTGATTCTGTCATGCATGTTTGAGAAATCCTTTAATCTCCTATGGCAACCACTCAGCTGGGCAAAACACCTGGGTGGACCTAGCTCCGCCTTTCAGAACGAAGCTCCTCCTCGGAGCTGCAGTTGTACAACCATCTGAGCTTCCACCTCACAGAGCAGTCTTCTCCTGTGGGTCCTTCAGACTAGCCTGTAGCAATTAGCAAACACCTGGTGGAGCTGAGTATACTGAGCTCATTATTGGAGCTACTTCTCAAAAAACTTTGTTAAAGGGTTAATAGAGAGGTGACTTCCTGCAGGTGCAGTGTTAGAGACAGAGTTTCTTAAAGAGACAGAGGCCCAATTTCAAAGCGTTACATTTCAAAGTCAGTTTTTTAAGTCCTATTTGATACATCTAAAATGTAAAAACTGAAAGCAGGATAGTTACTTGATTGTGCCATAAAACAGTGCTCTCAGCCTGAAAATACATAACAGCCATTTTAAATTTCACCTGATTACCCTGTATAGCAACTTGGACACCTTTGGCAATGGCTGCACATTAGAAAAAATTCTCACTCCTTCAGTTTTGAAGCAAGTGAAGGAGTCCTTTCTGCACGACTGGAGAAATTTGCATCAAAACCTTCATTTGGTTTAGTTTCTCTGGTGCAGCTTAGTTGGTTTCTGTGTTGCAGGTGCAGTTTGTGGCTGTTAACTGCTGGTGGAATCAGGGGAAATGCAGGAGGCAGAAACGTTTCTATCACTACCCCATCATCCATCTGTTCTACAGAAGGTAAGGAGGAACAGTGGCTTGGGGTGTGAAACACATATCAGCGAACGACTTAAAATTTTTTATCAAAACAACTTTTATTGCATTGTATTTATTTATTTATTTTTACCATATCAATAAACTAAGTACTTTATATTTTGATAAAACAAGTTTTTAAACATTATTAGACAAAAAAAAATATGGCCTAATTAAATTTTTTTTGTCAAAACATTTTTGTGTGAATTTTCTTTGACAAGAACAGGATATGGGTCAATCTTTCTTCAAAAGCTCTTCCTTTAATTAGCCCAGTTTAATGGATGGAGCGCCTGTTTGTCAGTGAAGAATGTCATTAGTTTGTGTTTCCCATTTTAATTGTGTTAGTTTTCAAAAAGCCAAGTCAAGTTGTTGAATTGTAGGCTAGGAACACTTTGGACACGCCGTACATGGCAATAGAAATAGATTACCAATAAGGTAGATTTTATCTAACTTTCCAAATTGTACCTCTGAGTTGTTCATGTGTTGCTTCTGTTGTTGCAGGTTTGGGCCAATCGAGTACAGAGGACCGTTTGTGGCTCCATATATTGAAAGTTTTACCCTCAGAGTCATCACACCACTGACTTACCTCCCGACCAGAGCGCATCTCGAAAACTTTCTGACCCAGCACGAGGTATCCTATGGCTTCAGGTTGTTTAATGAAACAAACATGAGAGCTTGAATGTTGTATTAAACCCTCGGTTTGTCCAGTTGTGCATTAGTTCATTCTTACCATCTGTTTCTTGTTTTGGCAGTCCGGTGTGGTGGGTTTCTTCCAGTTCAATTCCTCTCCACAGCCTCCAGGGTACATCACCTACCTGTCCTCTGCCCTGCAGACCCTAAGGAGAGGTAAAAGCCCTACGATCATGGTTTCCTCCCCACATTTCACTGACATTTTCTACACAGTCACAAGGGAAAAAACAGTTTAAATGATTGTCAACACGGTGAAGTGAAAGCTTCTGAGCACCTGTAGCTGGTTGGGCCAACTTCAGAAGCAATAATTTATCAACTATTTTATAAACTGAACGTCTTTCATCAATAACAGAACAACGCTAACATTTAGCTTACCAACAGGCCTCTAGCAACTCTGTATTGACATTGGGAGGGATTTGCCGAATTCCTTACTCTTGGGAATATAAACACCTGTCTTCTTATTCTACTTCTGACTTTCTCCGATAGTTTAGAAGTATCCGTCTAACTCTTCCTATGTGAATGAATAGCAACGGTTGCTTGGTCATTAGTCATGTCTTTGCACCTTCTCATTATGTTAAACACTTGTCTCCTCCAGAGCCACAACCAGCCAAAATTTCTGCTCTTACAATGTGGTCTGACAAGCAGTAAATCGAGTGTATTTATTCAGCAGTGCCTGGCAGAAGTCACTGTACACTACACCGCATTGTGAATGTACTTGTTAGATTAATTAACTTGTTCAATTGACTTTTGTCGTCAATTTAAGTAAAAAACAATGAACCAGAGCCAGGAGGAGTGTCTTAGCGCTCTCAGTCATTCTAGAGTATGCACTACTCAATATGCGAATGGTGGAAAAACAATTCGTTGTTACAGAACTGCTGTCAGCGGTGGTCATGCTAACTAGTTAGCATTCATGACGGGCTCCTTTGTGTTGAACCAGCTGCCGCATAGCAAAGAGCAAACAGGAGGACATGAGCGGGCGTGTGAACGAGGATGATTGACTGCGCTAAGACCCTCCTCCTGGCTCTGATTGGTTTCTGATTTAGCTGTGTGTCGGGTCAGATGACAGCAGGACTGTAGAGAAAAGGCAGTGGAGCATCTTTTTTCTCCTCACAGATTACCTGTCTCATGTTATATAGTGATAATTTTAACAAATATGTAAAAAAATATATATATTTTTTGTAAAAGTTGCGAACTGTGGCTTTAGCGGTTTTACTCTGTGCAGATTTCCACGGCGTTGTGCGGTTCGGAGTTGTGACGAGCAAACACGTGGCAGAGGCCGTTTCACTCACAAAGGATGAAACGGTTTACCTGCACAGAAGATTCAACTCTTCTTTGGTAGGCAGCATCATTGGGCCAGCACGACCTTGTTCCACACACAAGCACTGAATGTTGATCACGTTCACAGTTGTTCACACCGTGGGTGTGTTTTCCCACCCAGATTTTTCCAAGAAAGAAGCTAAACTTTACATCGGAGGTGGTCTGCAAGTGGGTGTTTGAGCACTATGAGACGGTCGTCCAGTGGCTGGTGCCTCCGGGAACGAAGTCCCGCCTGCTGGAGGATGAGTTGACGAAAGGCCCTGCACTACTTCTGTTTATGCCACACGACCCCCTGCAGTCTGAGCCAAGTGCCATACTACAGCAGGTGAACACTCATGCACCATATGGATTCAGTAAGAATTGGCATGATTTCTGCAGTGAAAATGTTTCCCAGACTAGATACAATGATTAGTCATCTAGAAGTCTGAAACTTTGTTGGTTTAAGTCCAGCTTCACGCTTGTGTGTGGGTGAATGTGACCCTTGTGTGAAGAGCTTTGAGTGGTTGCTATGACTAAAAAACATAATCCTGTATGATTTCAGTCCATTTATCATTCTGTATCACCTGTGGTATGCCACAGGGTTCACTGTCGGTTACCTTCTGATTAGATTTTTTGGTTTGAAGTTTTAACCATGTCTCTTTCAAAGAGACAGTCTAGTGTATTCTAAACCACGTGTCTGTTTTGACACATGGTTCTCAAAGAAATATGTTCTTGGTTTCTAAACAATATAGCAGTTAATTTAGGATGTTTATTTTTTTTATCAAATGTGGATGTTATGTTCCAGTAAGGAAATGTTATCCCTTCCATGTAGAAACAAGTAGTTGGGGACGTTAATTAAAGGGCAGGGACATATTACGTGTTTTCCAGCCAGATAGTGATATTTTATATTCTAATCAAGTAACTGTGTTCTTCATATGTTCTGAAAATGCTGTATATACCAACTATTACATGGATAATTTCAGAATCTTAAAGATTCAAAATTGATGTACAAATTACTACTTTCTTAGATAACCAAATGTTTGCGACGGCGTGGCCGAGCATTCGTAGCACCACTACACCGATACGCTCTTGAAAAACACACCACCATCAATAATTGTGATTTATATCAACAAAACGTATACAGTAACTGCATTCAATCTTATTTTCAAATTTATTGATGCACGTTTATTGAACAAACAGCTGAGAAAAATAACTCAATAACTTGGAATTGAAGAAACGTATCATGATAAACGATACGATAAATTCCTGCCTGATTTGCATCAGGTCTTTCACATAGGTGCTGTGTTTCAGTATTTTATGTATTTAGTGAATTCCTCACAGTGAGGTTTTATTTTGGAGATTTCGGGAAGTTTTTTTTTGTGTTTACAAATGTGAAGTGATAAAATTTGGAGGTGACCAAACAGGCATCATAATTGGGAAATAATATGAGGGCAGGTACAGGGACAGCGTAAGCAGTGCATCAACTATGGACCAAGCTTAAACCATCTTTACTGTCGCTGTTACTGATGTGTATTTTAAATGGGATTTTTTTATACAAACAACTCTTAGCCTGGTGGAGGGGCAAGCAGAGCCTGGTGGCCCGCCAGGCTGTTAATGATTCAGTTCATGATTAGCTTCTTCTTCCTTTTGTGTTTCAGTTTGCAGACATTGCTGTACGTTATCACTCCTGCGAGAAGTCTAGCGCAGACGACCGTCTCCCCTTCTACACCTCGCTGTGTTGTCTATCCGTTCCCATTCTGGAGTCCAGAACCAGCGCGTGCGAGGTCTGCCTCAGGCTGTCCGGGCCGAGCCTCCCCGTCTCCTCGGCTCGCTGCTTGTTCCCCTCCGCTTCGCGAGAAGGAGACCGATTCAGGGCTTATCTGAACCGCTGCTGCCTTCACCAGCCACCCTCTCCCATATTCATGAAAAGCGCGACCTCAGAAGGCTGCAGCCACTACGTGAGCAGCTACAGTCCCTTTACTCAGTTCAGTGCCTGCTGTAAAAAAGTAGAACCTCAGCTTAATGAATCACAAGCCAAAGAAGAGCCCGGAGTTCCTCCTCCTCCAGCCGTCCCTCCATCCTCTGCTCCCGTCCAGGAGGAGGAGGAGAACGACGGCATCACAGGGCTGCATTGTCGGACTAACAGGACTCTCAGGTTTTACGTACTGGACATTGGCCTCAACTGGCCTCTGGCAGAGCGGCTCGGAGCGTCGAGTCAAAAAAACTCTTCTGTTCATAAAGGGGCTTTCACAGAAGGCGATGGTGACCGGGACTGGACGTTTGTAGCCATCATCAACCTGAAATACGAGGTTCATTACGTTCTTCAGCACAACCCAGGCGCCACGCTGACAGAGTCTTTAGGTAAGGCTGACGGTCAGCTGTAGTTTTATGTCTTCTCAAAAACTGGTCAGGTGGAGTGTAGAAAACAAAAAGCAAAGCAATAAAGAAGTGCCTTGAAGAAACTCAGTTATTCTCTTTTTCATGGCTGCCCAATAAATCAATAGCGATATATATTGTGATTAGACAGGTGATCAATATCAATAGATAACATCCAATTCTGGGGGATGTAGGCCAAAGAAAGACTTTAGCTGCTCAACCTCTCACAGCTAGCTTAGCAAGGCTACTGCTCACTCTTTGGTTACCTAGCAACAGCCTGTTGGGTCACTTGCGGAGCAGCATTTTCAGTTTTCGTCACCATGACTCCTGAAAAATAGACAGTGATTTGTTGTCTTCTTCTTTTTGTGTTTTTAATAAGACGCAATGTGTACTTCTTTTGTCACACCGAAGAGACATTCATCAGGAACTTCAGCTCACCACACAGCCATCTGCAGAGACATTTGGTTGGAGAGGACGACAGGAAGGAGGGTGGAGGTGGAGGTGGAGGTGGAGGTGGAGGTGGAGCTCATCCTCCGGAGGAACAGCAGCACAAGCAGCACCGCCTCATCACTGAGTTGACCACTTCCTCCTTCGTGTCTTCCATCATGGACCATCAAAAGGTTTGAAAAATAAATATTCAGATTGCCTGGAATCTTTTTTTTTTTTTTTATGGAAATTGAGGCATCCGCACAGTGGAATATTATTTTTTGCTCTAAACTTAATCAAAAGTTCAAGGGAGAGAAGTTGGATCAATAGCTGCATTTCTTTGACTATATAATTACATAATTTTCATTTTGAAAATTTATTTGCTTGATGGAAACAAGTCAATTTCGGAAAACTTATTTTTGATCAAAAGATTTGGCTCTACAATCCAGTGTCTTTTCCTTGTCTATTTATTTATTTATTTATTTTTGACCGCATCAAAATTGGTTTATTTTACGAACTGCAGTAGAAACACGTTTTCACCTGATCAAGCGGATGTTGCCACTGACGCAAACCACGAAGAAGACGACGACAGGAAGTAGTTGGAGTCATTCCTCGTGGCGCAGCATGTTTTTTTGTGACTTATTGCCAAGTCGTTAGCGATAAGTCGTTAAACACATTCAGCTGTGATTTTATTTGCGTTTCTTATATGACGGGAACAACGCGATTGTGAAGTTGAGAGATTTTTTTTCCGGCGTCAGTCAAATATTGACAAAGTTTCGGTCACGTTTGTTTTTAATGTCAATGTGGAAGAATAAAGCAAGAAATTTTGACAAAATGGCAACTCGAAGAAAAACAGAACAACTGGAACGTTAAGAAAAAACAAAGATCAGGGGGTTTTTGGTGAATGTAATGTGGGTTTGCCGTTGCAGGATGTGCTGCTGTTCTATTACACTCAGTGGTGCGGCTTCTGCTCCGTTCTGAACCACGTCCTCATCCAGCTGGCCCGACTGCTGCAGGGGAACCACACCATCACCGTGGCCAGGTGCCCTTCCTCTGACCATTTCCCTGTCAGTCCTGCTGTCAGAGGATCGTGGAAATGAAAACACTGTAAGCTCCCTGTTCTGTGTTCAGGGTGAATGTGGCTCGTAACGACCTTCCCTGGGAGTTCATGGTGGATCACGTCCCTTCCATCCTGCTGTTCCCCAGACACAGGTGAGGTTCTGTACAGCTGGTCAGAATCACTGACACAACAACATTTCATTTCTGCTGAATGCAGGATGTCCCTGTCAGAGCGGGAGAGTTATTATGGCCTTTTGATTCTGGTAGCAAATCTGTGTTTTAATCATCAAAGGGATGGTATGCTGCGTTTCCAGCCACATAGTGCCGTTTTACAGCAGAATCAAGTAACAATATTAAGCTAAGTTGGTATAAAAATGCTGCATATATCAAATATAATTTTAATTTGACATCTTCAAGTTGGGCGTCTTTTTAAAAACTCCTATTTACAAAACCTCCACCAAGGTTTAGTTAAAAAACGAAAAGGATAAAAACATTGCCACATTCTCCCACAGAGTGGTCGTTAACAATGTTTCTGTTTCTCTTTAAGGAAGCACCTCAGTGTGAAATATCCCACTGACCTTCCCATCACCTTGCCAAACCTCCTCCGCTTCATCCTGCAGCACTCTGACTCTCTGCTTCAGGCCGACGGGTCGTCCGCCACGGCACCGGGATCCGGCTCTGGCGGCGTCCTCCACGCGGAGTTCCTGGCCCTCCAGCACGAAGTCCAGACCCTGCACCTTGCCCGCCAGCGGCTCTCGCAGCAGCTGACGCAGCTGTGGCGCGAGAACCGCCAGCTGAAGTTCGACATCCGCGGCATCGAGCAGAGCCTGGAGAAGCAGATGCAGGAGAAGAGCCGGCGGCTGGCCGAGGCGCTGAAGCGTCTGCAGGAGCTGACGGACGCCTCGGAGACCCTGCTGAACGAGAACGTGCTGCTCAAAATCCTGCTGAAGGCGCTGAGGGACCGGACGGAGGCCGACGAGCAGGACGAGGCAGACCGGGAGGAGGCGGGACAGGAAGACGGCCGCCGAGCTTCCTGATGACAGGGCGGATGTGAAGGACGGACTGAAGGAGTAAAAGCTGTGATTAGACTTTTAAAAAGTGCAGAAAGAAGAGGAACGTATGCCTCTGCAAACAGGGTGTCATGTTTGACCTAAACTTAAAAAAGGTTGTTGGTTTGTTGTTAACTGAGATTAACCTGGATTCTTTAAAAAAGAAAAGAGAAAAAGATGGAAAGGTGATGCGAGGAGCGGGTCGAGTCTTACAAAGTGCTTTGAATACAGCCACTCATGGAAATGCACAGGTTCATTTCTGATGAATTGTTTTCAGCCAAATCCGTCATTTTTGATCCTGTACAATTTAAAGTGGTAGCAGGTAACTTTTCTTTTTTTTTTTAAAAAAGTTTTGTTTGCAGATTTGTTAAAACTTTCACCATGTCATGAATTTAGTTTGAGACAGAAAATCTGAAAAAATTGAGCTAGTCTGGTGTCCCCAATACTAACTGTAAAAATACGTCACTCAGTCAAGAACAATCAATCAGAGCTTGGAAGAGGGTCTTGGCGCTGTCAATCATGCTCATATAGGGTCGTGATGACAGCAGAGCCAGTTGTGAATGCAAAGGCTTGTTAGCGTCGCCACTGACGACAAGATAAAGGATAAAGGGTGTATTTTTCCCAGCTGTTTAGCAGCATGTACACAGGATGGATTGACAGCGCTAACACCTGGCTCTGATTGGTTGTTTTTTGAACGGAGAACGGCGCATTATATTTTCACACAGCAATAACAGATTATCTGTATTTTATATAAACACTAGTAACCAGGAATAATTACATGTATGGAAACGGACGTCAAAAGGTTTGGCTGACATGGGAAAGAATCCTTGTGGTCAACTTGTTGGCGCTGATGAAACCAGTCCAACTGGGATGAATTCCAGTTGCTTCCTTTCACAATAAAAGTCATGTCATAAAACAAAGACTGTTAACTTTTATTAGAGGGATTGGAGGAGCTGTCGTGATTCAGTCGGATGGAGGAATGATCTGTGAGATTAAAAAAAAAGGGGCCTTTTGTTTTCCGCCTCCTCTGTGTGAACTCACCTGCTGTCCAGGTGTCAAATGTAAAACCATCTTTTACTTCAGTTTGTGTTAAAGTGTGAACTTTTTAACTTTTTCATGAGGAATTGCAACCTAAATATGATAGTAATATAAAAAAAAATATTTTTCTACAAACTTTACATCTTTTTTTTTTTTTGCATTAGTTCAATGCTTCCATGTTTCTTACACAATCAAGTGGGTGTTTTCTTAATGGTTAGTACAAATCCACACGTTTTAAGCAAAGCGTTGCTGTATTCACCAGAGGAGAGAAATTCCTTGTCTCATCCTACCTAATATTGTTTGTTGTTTTTGAATAATTTAATTTGAAGGGTGGTTGTAATGATGGGTTTTGCTACACTGATTTATTTTTACAGAAATCTTTGACTCACTAAGACATTTCTATGTAACTATTCAGGTATTCAGAATGAGATGCTGCAGTTGTTTACATGTGAAATATTGCACCGGTTTTTACTGATTAAACGTCTCGGTTTTCTTGCGGTGCTGTTTGTGCTTCATTTTTGATCAGGCATCACTAAAGACGGTCCTCATGTTTCACCTCTCCGTCTGTCAGAAGACTGGAAATAAAACATTATCTCGTTTATTTATTTAAATAATCCACATGTGTGAAAAAGTCTCTTACCTTTGCCAGTGTTTTGTCAGGATGAGTACAGTGGGGACGGTAAAACTGTTTTCCTGGAATGTTAAGATGTCTCGCTGCTGTTTAGCAGTGTGTACACAAGATTGATTGTTAGTGCCAAGACCCTCCCCCTGACTCTGATTGGTTGTTTTTGATCAGGAGTGCTACAGTTCTCCAGAGGGCAAAAGGAACTCGTTCTTTTCACACAATCTTTTATACTGTCATAAAAAAAATTAATCATCTATTTTTATAGACAAAAGTTACCAACCTCAAAATCAAGTGTTTATGTCTAAATATGTATGAGTAAGTTTATGTGCTTCTCTTAATGCTAGCTTGTAAAGTAAGAAGTTTAACTCTTGGGACCTTCTTTCGCCATAAAAATTGAGATATTGCTTTATCCAATTTTTTTACAAAATGTCGTTGGGACTTTAAAGGGGACACATTGAAATATGTAAATAAATGTAGGTAATATAGGCATTTTAATTGAGTTAACTCTGCCAATCAAAAATAGATGCTTTGTTCTTGTCTGGTCAATCTCCAAAGTCCTTACATCTTTTTCTAATTGAGAAAGCTGTTCCCTTTTTTGTTTGTTTTTTATTTGAAACATATTGAAATAATCTGTCCCCTCATATAAGCTTTGAACACTACCCATATATTTGAGTGTGAGGTGTTTAAATGTACTTCCAGATACATGTCAGTTTTGGTATTCATAAAAGTGACAAATTCAGGGTCTCTAAGAAGATATTCTCTAAACCCCCATCTAGCAGAAGAGGAAACCGGTTGATGAAATTCTAATTTCATTTGTGTGGGGTTATGGTCTGAAATCGCAGCTGCTAAATAAGAACAGGCTTTAATTTGGGACAAAAGTGGGCGTGAGGTCAAAAACATGTCAATTCTTGAATAAGTGTTGTGGACATAGGAACAGAATGAACAATCTTTGCTGGTTGGATTACAAAAATGCCAGGCATCCCCCAGTCCTAAGTCCTTCAATCCCTGGGCGAGAGCCACAGCAGCAGGTCTGGAGCCGCAGCAGCAGGTCTGGAGCCGCAGCAGCAGGTCTGGACAGTGTAACATGAGCAGGAGAGGAGCGACCCATTGATGGATTCAGAACCAGGTTACAGTCGCATAAAATATATTTTTCAAACAAATATTAATCTCATTTACTTCATTACATGGACCCAAATTTACTCCTTCACGTGGAGAACAGAGACAGACAAAAGGATGGAAATCGGGCTGAAATGATGCGTTCAAACAAACCTCGGAAGACTAAAAGCAGGAGGCAGTAAGCAGTGATAAAGATACCTAAAGCCTCGAAGAAGAGGAGAGAGCTGAAGAGGAGGGCCGACTTCAAATAATTTAATAAATAAATCAATCAATAATAATAAAAAAAGCAAGCAGCGCAGACCAGTTTGATGAACCTGGCAGCTGCTGCCTGCGTCTGACACACGCTCCACGCTGGCTCCACGCTGACTCCGAGCCCCGGCTGGTATCGCGGGTTTTCCCATGACGTCCTCCGTGTCTGGCTCCCACGGCGCAGGATGTTCGAGGTAACGTCGCGAGCGTTTGGAATTAGCCAAACAGTTCCAGTGAACCAGCTAGTTCACCCGCAGACAGAGGAGAAATGTGCTGCTTCTGCTGCCAACCTGCCTCCATTCATCCAGCAGAGGGAACAGCAAACTGCTTCAAAGCGGTAATTAGTGTCATTTTGGAAGTCCGGGCTTCAGGCGAACTAACGGGGCCGCGGAAAACGTCGCTAATTTAACCTGAATCCGATGTAAACGCAACACGTGAAGCAATATAGTCCCATAATAATGCAGCTTCGTCACTTTGTAAATGGTATGAGCATGAGCATGAGTGAGTCGTTGCATATTAAGCAGGATGGTAGAAGAGATCATTTGACTTCATGCCAGAAGAGCATTTTCATCATTTCACCCCAAACTCGCCTGACGAAGGACTCAAGGGTAAACAACAGAAGTGGAGTTTTACATTCTTCATAAAGTATAATGGAGAAATTTAAGAGAATATTAATTCCAATTTTTGTGTGAAACTGTAACTTTATTATCATTTATTTTTTTTGGCACTTCATAAGTTAATTCCTAGAGAAAAGGAATTAACAAATTCCTCCTCTCTAGGGTGTGAATACTAAACCCATGAATGAAAAACAAACTAGTAAAACTGCTAATGTAAGAATGATAACAAAACATAATTTTCTGACAATTTTTTTTTAATCAAAACTTTATACTCGTTTATGTATCGATGAAATGCCATGTTTTCTTTATTTTGTCAAAAATAAGGAACTATATGTTAAAAAATGTTTAAAGGCAATGTCTAAATATGAAATTATGCTGTTTGTGGTAAAAAAAAATTTTGTGAAAGCTGTTCATGTTTTAGTGCAAATCCAGAACAACGAAGTTCTTAAGTATTTGAAGTTTTAATAGCAATATTAGCAGTAGCAGTGTTACTCCTTTCTGTCCACCAGAAGGTGCTGATTGAAAAATGTTTTCTTTTGTTTTTCTTTTCAACCATTGTTTTTCTCTGGTTCAATTAGGACCCTGAACTTCAAGATCCAGTGTCGGTTGGTCTGAACGAAAACCGTTGTGGGCAGACGGCTGGGCAGCAGCAGGAGAGAAAAGCGGCAGGAAGCCCCGGCTACACGCCAGAGATCCAAGTCATCATCAAAGAGGAAGAAGAGAGCTGGACTGTGAGTGAAAACTGGAGGGGGAAAACCAGAAATGTATATATTCTTATCTAAGCGCGGTCCTACAGAGAGGGCGTTAGCTGTCCACGTCTTAGCATCTTCCTTTTGATTGGCTAAGCGAAAGTCTTTTCTCTGAACTTGCGGTTGCTTACTGGTTCTCTTGTCCCAGAATGCTGTGCGGTTCTAGATCAAAGTTCAGATAAATTATTGAAAATTCAATCAGGTGTAATATCTTGATACTGATCACCTGTCTATAGCGACTTATCTTATTGTTGATGTATTGTGCAGATATACCCATTTTATAGAAAAACATCTGAAAATGATAAACCAAACATCACCTGTTTTGTTCAGATCATTTTACAAAAATTCTTACATGTTCTTTGTCAGTATTCAGCGCAAAATATAAAATATCACAACGTTAGTTTCCCCACTGGTTGCAGGTTGAAATCAATCCTTGTTGAGAGCTGAAATGTTTTTCATTTTTTATTTTTAAGCTTCACTGGGATGCATTTAGTTTGATACAAGCAGAGCAAAATATTATTTGACAAAGTCGTGACTTCATATAAAATTTTATCTCTATTTCCAGTGTTTGGCTGTGTGCCGTGGTTTAGAGAAGTCCAGGCCTGCAACCGTTCTTTATAACTTCAAGTAACACAAAACCTGATTTTTGGATTGTTTGCAGCCTCACAAAGGAGTTTTATTTTTGCTTTCATTGTCTAATCAGGACAAATTGAAGTATTATTATATCAAACTGTAAAAAATATCTGTAATTAATTACAATTTTATTTTTATATAAAACTCCCAAGTGATTGATTGCTTGGGAGTTTTCTAGTCAATATTTTGAAAATTATTGACCATTTTCTAACTGAAATTTTTAGTATTAGTTCCAGGAACCAAATGTAAAAGTTAAGATTACAAAGAAGAGTGTTGAAATAATTTCAGAGTAAAATAAAACATGACATACAAATCTGAAAATGATTTTCTGCAGAAGTTGATGAATGTCACTAAGTTTCGTAATAGTCTAAAGATGACATGTTGGCTTCCCTTCTTGATGCAATGTGTGCTCTCTGCCCAGTATTCCTCGGACCCAAAGATGGCCTCTGCAAACCTGGACGGCCGAACGCTCCACTTAACAGTCAGGCTTCAGACCGGACCGAAGGAGGAGGAGCAGGAGCCAGCGGAAGGAATCAGAGGTTTGATCAACTCGGATGGAGAGGAGGTGACATGGGATGGAAGTAAGTTGATTTACAAGTTCGCTGTATATGTGAATTTTCTGAAACATTTTCAAAGTAGGCCCAATATTCTCTGGACCGACATCTGGGGCCATCACAGAGCAGCTGGATTTGTACCTAGATCAGATTACACACAGGTGGACTCTGTGTGTCGTCGTTAGCAGGTATCAGGCGACTTCTGGATGGAGTTAGTTGTACTCGGAGATAAGGGGGCTGAATACTTTTGCACACCACACTTTTCAGTTTTTTTATTTGGAGAAAACGTTTTTGAATCATGTATAATTTTCTTTCTACTTCACAATCGTATGCCACCTTATGTGGGTCTTTCATATTGAATTGCAATAAAATATATGTGGATTGATCAAACAATTTATCTATTATCTTTTAATTTGAGTTCCTTCTTTCATGGAAAATGTTGATGCAGTTGAGGAAATATACTATGCTATAATTCAGAACAGTATATTTTCTTCTAAAAGACGTAACATTTAACACCAGTTAATTAGTTTCACCAACTAACTTCCGCGCTGAGAGCCGGGTCTGTTTGCCAAAGCGGTCCCTCTTATTCCAACACAAAAGGCCAGGACCCAGGGCTGATCTCGCAAATATTTTAGATTTCCTCTAAATCCCTTCTATGTCTCTTCTTTATCCATCTTTGCAGGAAACGTTTCTGACCAAGAGTCTGATTGCACAGAGGTTTCCCAGTCTGAGAAGGTGACTTTTTGTTGTCTTTTTTGAAAGACGTAACATTTAACACCAGGACATCCCGGGCTGCATGGACAGACAGACAGAATATTAAATTACTGAAAAGAATCATTTCACCAACTGTTTTGGCTTTTCATAAAACTAAACAACCTAAAGTAAGAAACATCTACTCTGATTTAAAGAGGCGGTATTATGTATTTTCCAGTCATATTGTATCATTTTATTGCACAATCAAGCAACAATGTCACCTTCAGTTGTTATAAAAATGCTATATATCAAATATCACTTAAAAGAAATTTGGGTACCTAATTTATCGACTTGAAATTGGTCCTTTGTCTCTTTAAGATTTCCTGAAACTCCGCCTTCAGGAAATCATCACAACATGGCTCCTGTATTGATCCTTTAATAACGTTTTAGCAGGATAATGAACTCAGCAGATGCAGTTCCACTAGCTAATTTCTGCTGGCTAGTTTGAAGAAACAAAGCAAAACTACAGGTATTTCTTGTTTTAATGAGGGAATAAAATTAAAACATGATGTAGAGCTCAAAAAAAAAGTTTTACATATTTTTACATAAAACTTCCCCTTTAATGTCAGAGAGTGAGGAAAATGTATTTTTTTTTATAACTGAGGATGTAGATATTGGGCTTAAACTGTCACCTGTCTTCCACTATCATAATTTAATACCATGTTCATACAAATATAAAATGCACTTTTGTGCTCTGATAACAGACTGTGATGTTTTTTTGTTTTTTTTAATAATTGTGTCAAACAGGAAGTCATCCTGGTGGATTTTCAAAACTCAAGGGACTGCAGCAGTCCAACTCTCGTCATGGCAGTTGTTGGAGATGAAGAAGAAATCGAGGAAGTGGAACAGGAAGAGAGAGTCGTGAGGACGACGAAGATCTCAACTTCACATCCTGGTAAACACGACAGAAGACAAAAATGAATAAACATGCCGAAAGAAGACTTGATTTGGCTTTGAGGTTGTTCTCTTAATTTTGTAGCAAGAATGCGACGGAGACGGGCGAAAAAGGTCAGAGAGCGACCTCTGGCAAACCCAGACCAAGGAGAGCCTGTTCTTTTAAACCCCGGTAGGTGATTGGAATCAGGAAAGTGGAACAAATGCAAATGGATGCTGAGATATTGTTTTATTGAAATCGGCATGCAGTGTAAAAATGGGCGATTTTTGTCTGTCTTTGTTACAGCGAGGAGAAGAGTCCGAAGACATGTTTCTCAGCCTCCACTGCTGTGTGAGGGAGACTCAGAGATACATGAAGGAGGTGAGTCTTTATGACGGTTCTTCCCATAAACATACGCTCACCGATCAAGGACATACGTTTTAGAATACTTTGAGTCTTTTAAAAATGATTTGGAACCGTTTTCTTTTTTATTTTTAGTCATTACTTTTAAATAAATTTATGAATTCCTTCAAATAGCTTAATTCCCAGTGTTGAATCCAGATTTTCTCTAATTCAGACATGGTTTGAGCTAAACTAAATATTTGCATACTGATTTGGTGTTCCTTAATTAGAGAGAGAACATTAATTTAGAAGGATAAAACATTTAATAAAAACAGCATGAGAATTACATTCCATGTACACTTACATTTGTAAGTGTACAAAAGCTTCTCCCTAATGCTTTATGGGCAAGTCTAATTCAAAATGTCATTATTGCATGCTGTTGTTTTTGTTACAGTCTCTATTTTATTTTAAAGTATCAAGACGTAGCCGAAGAAGGAGAAATATCTGCACCTATACCGAACCACAAGAAATAAACTTTGACACTACCCTCTGTGTGACTGGTGAGTCCAGAAAAAGTTTCATCTTGATTTGTGGCAGAATACGTTTTTTTTTTTTTTGGTTTTTTTTTGTAGTTGCTTTTAATGTATTGTAATGTGGGGGCTTTAGAAGAACCATTGAAATTATGTTAATCAGAGGAGTGCAGGGTGTCTGATTTATCAACCAGACCTCTTTTATCTATTAATCTGCAGAGGAATTAAAACCCTTCCCAGTTTTGATAATTGTCTCATAAACAGAAGTTGTAAAATGGTTTATTCTTGTGCTGTTCATGATTTCTGTACAGCAGGTTCTCTTTTCTTGTTACAGCAAAGCAACACTTACAGAAAAAAGATGCCAAACTCTCTGCTGAAGGAGAAAATGAAAATATTTCTACTGGTAAGAGAAGTAAATATATTCATGCTGGCAAAATGTTCTGATTGGTTTGCTGAGGGGAAAAGAAAGTGTGTCCAGTTTTAATCATTTTTTAAAATCTTTTATCTTTTATTTTAATTAAATGTATCTTAATCAACAGAAATAAAGGCTTGAAAACATCAGTTTATGTGTAATCAATTCATATATGTTTCACTGAGTAAACTGAGTTCCTGAGTCAAATTTAGGTTTCAGTAATGTTCTAGGTTACTGAATAAGATGGTATTTCTATCTATTTTAAACAGTAATGCAAGGAAACAGATGGTGTGTGTGTCACCGGTTTATTGTAAAACAAACTGGGAACAGCAGGTGAACCGGTAACTCCTGGAACTGTTTCTGTTTTATGAGTTAGTCGAGTTAAATCTGAAACGACTTCTTGTAAGGACAGCTGGAGTTCTGACTTGAGGGAATGAAGCAGCTGGTTTTTCGGGTTTGAAATGCAAACTGAGGCGAAATGGCACAACAAGCAATCGCTGGAGCAGGTCTGGTTGGCATTTCTTTGTTTTTTTTTACCAGCTTTACTTCACTGTCATTCCTTACTCCCTTACAGGGAAGAGGCGTCCTCAGAGGAAGGCGTCGCGCGTGCCGATAGAAATCCCCCCGGAGCTCCTGAAACAGCCCAGGGAGAAAATCGAGTATCGATGTTCAGTTTGCTGCAAACAGTTTCTCCACGCATACAAACTGGAGCGGCACGAGCTGATCCACACGGGGGAAAAACCATACTGCTGCTCCATCTGTGGGCGGGGCTTCAACCAGAAGGGGAATCTGAAAACACACTACAAAGTCCACCTTGGTGAGAGATTTGACAGTTCTTTACAGGCGCATATCAATCCACTGGAAGATCGTCAGAAAGTTTATTTCTGCAATCATGTTCACCTAAAGT
Source organism: Poeciliopsis prolifica (assembly GCF_027474105.1). Taxonomy (NCBI): domain Eukaryota; kingdom Metazoa; phylum Chordata; class Actinopteri; order Cyprinodontiformes; family Poeciliidae; genus Poeciliopsis; species Poeciliopsis prolifica. The sequence continues at coordinate 848,724 of NW_026562420.1, read as the reverse complement.
TTATATCTGTGAGTTTGATCGTTAGGTGTTAAAAGTGCAGTATGTAACGTTAATGAAAAAAAAAAAATTATTTACATACCTGTTAAAACTGTCATCATGTTGTGACAGTATTTTATGAGACTTTGCTGGCATATATAGTCTATATAAAACTTTCTGATGAACGAAGGATGAAATGGGTTTGTTTGCTTTTTCCTTCACAAGGTCGAAAAGACGCTGTGGACTCCGAGGACGAGGTGAATCCCTCCGCGTCCGAACTCTCAGAATATCTGAAGTCCCTGCCAGGAGAATCAAAGATTCGTTCGTCCCTCCACTGCCTGGAATGCGGGAAGGACTGCGAAAGCCAGTCGGCTTTGCAGGCACACCACGTCACGACGCACAGCGAGGTCGTGGCCGAGTCGGAGTCGGCCGAGCGCGGCGCGTCACGGTTCCTCTTCTGCCGCCGCTGCTGCGTTCAGTTCGACGACAAAGACCAACTGGAGACGCACATGAAGAGCCACGTCAAGGAGAAGCGCTACTCGTGCCCGGACTGCGGCAAGATGTTCATCAACGAGAGCTACATCCAGATTCACCAGCGCATCCACACAGGCGAGCGGCCCTTCCTCTGCTCGCTCTGCGGCCGGGGTTTCCACACGGCGTCTTCCCTTAAGCTCCACGAGATGCAGCACTCCCAGGAGAGACCGTTTACCTGCTCCATCTGTGGGAAAACGTTTCAGATTAACTCCTACCTGAAAGCACACTACCAGACCCACATCAAAGACAGGCCGTTCGTCTGCAGCATCTGCGGGAAAGGCTACTCCCGAGCTGGGGAGCTGAAAGTCCACCACAGGCTCCACACCGGGGAAAGACCCTACAAGTGCGGGGAGTGTGAGAAAAGTTTCACTTACCGCCAGGGACTTCGGCAGCACCAGCGGACGCACGGCGGCAGGCGAATGGGACCAACCAGGCAGCTTGGCAGACCCAAGCAGCAGAGCAAGTTGGAAATCTGACAATACTTCAGTTCACGCATTCCTATTAGTGGTGTCACAGTAAACTGCTCTTTACTCTTCTATCTTCCGTTCCTTTGGAGGTGGTTTCTGAGCTGGGGAACAGTTTGGAGGCTTACTGTGTTTTCTATGTCGTGTGTAAGTTCTGTGCCTACGTCTGAATGCTTCCTCTTTGCTGGTAGCTCTTCTGTTCTATTTTAGTGCCTTTTGTAAACTGCATGCCAAATAACAAACATGTTTTTTTTTTTTTTTAAATGCACTACATCGATGTTATTTCAAACTCCTCGTTGTTGAAATACAAACTTTTGTTAGAAACACATCTGTGATTTTGTTTTCTTCATATTAAGTAATACAGTGTTTATAAAAGATGGATAGAAATATTGCCTGTTTTAGGCTTTAGTCCTGTTTTAGAAATTTTAAACTAATGCATGAAGCGGTTTTTTTAGATATGAAGGGTTTCTGCTGAGTTTTAAAAGGTCACAGAGGTCGCTTCTGTCAGACTGCCCCAGGGCAGATGGTCCTGCAATGAGGTTTGGAGTGGATGAATGGGTGAATAACTGAATGTAGTGTAAAGCGCTTTGGAGTTCTCTGGACTAGATAAAGTGCTCTACAAGTACAGGCCATTCACCATTCTTATTGTTAGACTTTAAAAAGTCATGAATACCGTATTTATAGATGTCATATTTATTTTAGTAATAGTTAAGACTGGTATTATTCGTACCTCTGGCAGATTAAGATGTAAAGTCATTCTTCTACATTAACCTAGAGATTAGAGCGATGGCAAGGAGGCTTTCCAACCTCAATTTTGAAGCAAAGAGAAACATCAGCACACATCAAAAAGATTGCATTAAAATGTATTTTTCTTACTCCTGTCCGTGTGGTACGCATGTTAGTATAGTAGTTATTTAAAATAACTCTTGATAGACTTGAGGAGAAATAAACGTTTTAGAGATGAAGCGAGAAGGACTTGTAATGCAAACATGAAGCAGTCTTTTAGTTTCCTCCATTTACTTGCCCACATTTGCCTTCCACCCGCCACGCAGCTTCAGGAAGAAACACCTTGTTGTGCTTTTATTGTGATAACCGGAAGTTCCGAGGGTCTGCAACGCCAAGTCAAGCCGAAAGTGTTGTCATCAGTCGTTTTTCTAACGTGACTCATTTGTTTGTTTACAATCATTTGACGCGCTGTTTCAGCAGCCGGAGCGCCGACCTGACGCCTCGACTCGCCTACTGCCGCTGCGTCGCAACAAACTATTCCGAAGCGACTCCCTTTCACCCGAGGGAACAATCTATGCAGAGGTTGGTCAACATGTCCATTGTCTGTCGTTAGCTAGTCGAGTTAGCGAGTGTTATCCACAGCTGAGAGAGAGGGGGGGCGGGGGTCTTGTAGAAATCTGGTGAATTTCTAGCGGGCTCTGATGATTGTCACCTAATGGTTTTTTTTTTTTTTTTTGTCAAAATGTAGGTCATTATCAGCTGCTTGTTAAGATAAATGATGCTGTGAAACGCCGCCCGTGTCTCCGATAGCTGGCTATCAGCGGTTCCCCCCAGAGCAGCAGGAGGTGGTCGCTGACCAGCTCGGCGGTGACCGCCGCTGTCACGATTAAAACAACTTATTCTCAGGCCAATTGCGGTCTGCTCAGCTCACTGCGTCTGCTGAGGGTGGTGTCTTTATCCCCCCTCCAGGTCTATTAGAGAGCTCTGTACTCTAACAGGTCAATTAATGTCTTGAAAACAGCAGAATTAGCAGCCTGGAGCTAATGCTACCGGGCTAGCTTGTTGTCTTTACGTTGAATAATCAAAGTCCCAGAAAATCCAGGTGACACCTTCCCGTCAGATTTGTGGCGCGAGGAAGGAAGCGCGTTCCGTTTCGAGTCACTCTTCCATCCTCCGCTTGGCTGTCCTTGAGGAGGACACTGATGTCCTCCAGGGTGGAGACAACAACACCGGACCACCGACGCCCTTTAACTTGTTTACCTTTTGTACCGTTACGGTCACAAACCTCAATATGTTTCAGTCGGATTTGTGAAGTTGAAAGGGAAATGACACATTGTTTTTTTTAATTCATTCATTTCATTTATTTCACAAAGAGATATCTGAAAAGTGTGGCTTGCCTTTAAATTTAACCTCCATGCCCCCAAGTCTGTGATTTGTCAAATTGCCCTCAACCGCAATTGCAATGCAATGATGCTTATTTTGAGGTATGTTTCTACAAGCTTTAAAACTTTTGTCCATTCTTCTTGATAATTTCCCATTCCTGACATTGAATGCCGGTGCATTTTTTGTGATTTCACATGCTTTTCTCAAAACCACTGGCCTGCAACCTTTATAATCCAATTAAACATTTTTTGCCCTAAACTCGTTTAGAGGTGCAAATGTAACCTGACTTTTTTGGGAAAAAAAACATCATAAATGAAAAATTATAGTTTATCTATACATTTTTAAAAATACCAGATTACAGGAAAATCTATCTAAATCTAATTTAAAAAAAAACATTTCACTTCTATATTTCAGAAAAATAGAAAACATTTACAAAAAAGGATAGATACATTTTCTCTATGTGATGTTAACATTTGTGGTAAAATAACAGAAAGTATATAGTTTCCGACCTATTGACCAAAAAATAATCTTAAAATAATATCATTTTTACTTTAAATGTCATTCTTTTGTTAACGTTTAATTGAATTACTTATTGAAAAACTGCTAAAACCTGCATTTGATATTATTTTTAAAGACATTAACTTGTTCTTTATCGTTTTAAATGTCGAAATGCATGTCTGACCACCAACTGGAAAGATAGACACCCTGTCTTGCCCAATAACTGAGACAGATGGACACAGGTTCAAACCAGCAACCCCGGGGTTAAAAGATGAGCTTACACAGTGCGACTGCAGATCGGCAGGTCTCAGACCCCCAAACTAAATCCATCTGTGTTTCTGCAGTTTCAAATTTTTTGCAGTCTTTTAGTGGTTTTCTTCACGGCTCACCCTACACTTGTTAGATTTATCACTTCTCTTTCAATGTTTTTCTTCTTTTAGCTCAATTTTATTTTGATAAAAGTTAGATTTTTGGAAGTGTGCAGCTAGTACCCATCCTGTTGACACACTTTACGTTTGACAGATTACCGATATTTGTGGTTTAGTATTGACCGGTACCGATCAGACACACAAAAAAAACAATTACTAATTCATCTCATAATTCTGCACAAGTAAGCCATTGTTGAAAAATGTGGAAAACCATTTCGTTTATGTTGTTTTGATGCTTGGTCTGCAATGCTCTAATTAGTAAAATCTTCACATCATCATCATCATCATCATTATATACTTGTCCAAACTGAAATGATAAAATACACCTGAGGAACTGAGGATGTCTTGACATAACCCAGACTCTACTGATTCACAAGCACAAAAATCAGTGATTGTATTTGATAAGGCAGTAAACAGTTGAATCTTCGTCTTAGAAATTTCATTTTACTGCACCTGACTTTGAAACTTATACCTTGTTGTACTTGGCGACTATTGACAAAAAAAAATTTCTTCACCTTCACAGCTGCAATATGAGCTGTTTGCCTATATTGTTACAGTCAAATATGAATCTCTCTTTTGCTAGATTATATATTTGAGAGATGGGTTCAGAGAACTCTGACCACTTTGGACCAGCGGCGGTCCTTGTCGACGAAGACGAGCAAGAAGTAGGTGGTCTAATCAACTCAGACGGGGAAGAAGTGGAGTTCTCCGAAGTCAGTAAGTAATTAAAGATCTTAAAGTTAAGTTGGCTGTAGAAAGATTAATATTTGTGGGTTTTTTTTTTAGTTTAAAACACCTTGAATAGTAGAAATCAGCATGCAACTTTGATAGAACAGATAAAACTGGCTATTAACAAAACATGACTCAACTTTTTTTCTTTTTAAACATTGATTGTAGTTTTCTGGCCGATAGGCAAACTTAAAAAAAACCCTGACCTACCAATTACAAATTTGACCGATACCGATTTTTTTTTAATTTTTATTGAAAGCTCAGGAAGTACAGCAACAAAGTTGCTAAGTTGGCGACAGTGGGGTGACTAATCGTGCAGCTGCAGACATGATCTGGTGGGTGGGTGTGTCTGTTAGACCTGAGTAAAGTTGGTGGGGGCAGGGAGTTGACCTTTGATGACCTCTAGAAACGTTTTTATATCTTTAAAACGATAGGTGCACAAATGTATCACACCAATTTTGTCTGATTTGAAGAAGGTGGGGGGCCAACTTCTCTCAGGTGTCAGTCAGCCCTCTCTCACCACAGTACTAAGGGGAACAGTAGCTGATTTTTAGCATAAGACAAGAGTTAGACAAGATCGGTTTCACAGCCTAATGTTAGCCTATCGCCGCTCTCCCAAAATTTAGACTGATGTATCTGTGTACTTACAATTAAAAATGTAAAAATATAAAATTTTCTCATTTGTATGTCATGAAAAAATATGTGGAATAATTGATGCAAAGAAACACTCTGGGATCCACTGAATGTCACTGAATATTGTGCTATTCCTTAACTTGTTTTCACACAGGAGCAAATCCCATCTCAGGCGTCATATCTGCAGAGACTCCCTCCAAGAAATTGATTCAGAGTGAGAGTGAAAAGCTAGCATCCCTCCACAGCTGCTCGGTTTGTGGGAAAGACTTTCCTTATGCCTCTAAGCTTCAGCGACATCTGCGCACTCACTCGGGAGAGAGACCCTTCCCTTGCTCCATGTGCGAAAAGAGATTTCCAGAGAAAGGGCTCCTCATGATCCACGAAAGGGTCCACACGGGCGAAAAGCCGTTCCCGTGCACTTTCTGCACCAAGAGGTTTGCCAGTCAGGGGGAGCTTCGGCTCCACCGGAGGACTCACACGGGCGAGAGGCCCTACCACTGCTCCATCTGCCTGAAGAGCTTTTCTCGGCACTGGCACTTAAAGACACACCTGGAGGCGATGCACTGCGAGGTAGTCGCAGGCTTCACGAGGAAGAAGTTCCCATGCTCGGACTGTGAGAAGAGCTGCAACTCGGCGGCCGAGCTGAGGGACCACCAGCGGACTCACACTGGAGAAAGGCCCTTCCAGTGCTCATTCTGTGACAAACGGTTCGCCTTGTCTGGAACACTGGTGAGGCACGAGCGCCTCCACACCGGTATCACCCCCTACCACTGCTCTGACTGCGGCAAGACCTTCGCGCAGCAGTGGACGCTCACCACGCACATGAGGACTCACACGGGAGAGAAGCCATATAGCTGCTCTCAGTGCGACAAGTCGTTTGTCGCTCCTGGGGAACTTCGGAGGCACACCAGGATCCACACAGGAGAGAAACCATACACCTGCGTTGACTGCGGACGGCACTTCTCGTTAGCGGGAACTCTGAGAAACCACCGGCGGTCGTGTATGTCGACCAAGAACGAGTCCGTCCCTGATGTCGTCTTGGGAGTGAGTCAAGCATCGGCGGATGAGTCGTGCCTGGAGGGCCAGGGTAACTCCATCATCTGTGAGGTAGTAACAGGACACAGCATTTTGAAACTTGTTTCTTTAGTTTACTCAGTTATTTTTTTTATTTTTATGAAACTGTATTTGAAGGTACCTGAAAGCGAGACCTCCCCAAATGCTGCTGAGCGTCCTAACTGTGTCACATTGCCTCAGCCAGAAGTTATCCCGAGGACAATGGAAAACCCTTCAGAGAACCACGTTTCCACTCCCCATGTGAAAGTTATAGTGAAACAGGAAGAAGAGGAGGAACCTTTATACGGTACTTCAAAGTATTCTCGATATCCTCATTATTTGCTGAATTAAAGTGTCAGTATTATGTAAAATGCACTTTTTTTAGCTTTCCATCATGTTATAATGTTATTACTTCATCAAAAATATACATGGAGTGTTGCTTTGATTCTTTCATGCATGTTGGAGAAATCCTTTAATCTCCCATGGCGACTGTTAAGCTGTGCCAAACGCCTGGTGGACCTAGAGCTGCCTTGAAGGACAAAGCTCTTCCTTCCTCTGAGCGGCAGTTTCCAAGCTTCTCAGCTTCTGCCTCACAGAGCAGCCATCTTGTGCGACTCCCCCACTCAGCTCCTTCAGACTAGCCAGCAGCAATTAGCAAGCACCTCGTGGAACTGAGCATCTGCTGAGCTCATTGTACAAACTACTTCTCAATGCAAAGCTGGTAAAAATTTTGTTAAGGGGTTAATAGAGGAGCAACATTGAGATGACTTCCTGGAGGTGGAGTTTCAGAAAGAGCAGGAGTTTTTTAATGGAACCGAGCCCTAGTTTCAAGAAGTTAAATTACAACGTCAAATTTCTATACATGCAGCATTCTTATTACAACTGACGGTAACATTGTTACTTGGTTATGCTGTAAAGTGGCATTATGTGCCTGAAAAATACCTACTACTTCCCCTTTAAATGTAAATTTAACTTTAGCGATATTATGTAATGTTCATACGGGTGGTGTCCTTACATTGATAGAGGAAACTCCAGACCACGCATCAGATGGGGAGAATTGTGAGACTCCGGAAGAAAATGAAGAGCTGCATCAGCAAAGCAACAATGAGATTAGGATTACAGTAAAAGATGAAGAGGAGGGGTCAGTAAACGGTAAGGAGACACCAACCCTCATGTAGCATTTTGTCCCACAAATAAAGCTAGAGATGCACAAATCAGGCTGATCTCCAGTTTGTCTCTGGGGTCTGCCAAGTCAAGTCCAACTTTCTTTCTAAGGACAGTAATCTAAAATGCGATGAATCATTTGGAATTCAGTCTAAGACTAAAATAAGTAAGATTTTCAATTAAAAACCCTGAAATTAATTTTGAATCTGTTATTTAAGTTCTTTCACCATGAGATTGATACTTAGTGCAATTCTAGCCAATCAGCTTTCCAGTGTTTCAGGACTCTGTAATAATTTATGGAACTTCTTTTACAAAATCCTTCTTTAGAAATGTGGGCTGACTTTAATGTTGGGAGCCTCTGTGGTTCTACAACAGGTTTAGCATTAACATGCTAGTTCAGGCATGAATAGCGTCTGATGAAAGTCCTTTTAGGAAGTGGCTTTATTGTCTATCGTCATGTTTTTTTGGTTTTGTAATAGTTGGATGAACTTCACTTAAACATGTACTTTAGCAATGACAGTACCCCCTGTAGGGTTGAACTATGTTTGGGTTGTTGTGAGTTATAAAAAATAACTATTATTCTAGGAGACAGACCGTTAAGAACCAGGGAGAGTGTGAAAGAGCTTGGAAACTAAGTTTGTGGACGTGCTTTCCACTAGCAAGTCCACAAACACTTGCTAGTGGAAAGTCATTGTCCTTCCAAGAGAAATGGTTTGACAGTTTTTCTTGGTTACGTTACAGTCCAACATTGAGAGGAGTCTTGTGTTTTTGTTTTCAAATCAGTCCGTACTGCGATGAATACCAGATGCTACTTTCATTAGTGCAGCATTCAGAAAGCCATTCAGAAATATACAGTGCACTAAAACTCCCAAGTCCATCATCAGTTTGCGATTACAAGTGGACAATGGACATCAACTAAATCCAATCACGGGCCAGTTATCCACCACATGGGGTAAAGTCGCTATTTGTATCAACTTCTCTCATATAAGACTTATTAAGATTACCCCACTTTTCTAAAGAGGTTGATAGACTATTATGTACACAAGCCTCAAAGCACAGAATGAAATTCTAAGCATCCTGGCCAATGCAATAATTCAAAGCATTGCAAATGATCAGTTTTCATTGACAGTTGATGAAACCCAGGATGTTTATGGCACTGAACAAGAAAGTGTCTTCACTTTGTAGACCATGACCATTTCCCAATTGAGGCGTGTATTGTACCTTTCAAGGTGTCTGACACAACGGGCCAAGGCATTGCAAAGGTGGTGATAGGTGTGCTGTTGATGCTTAATCTGCCCATGTCTGGCTTTCGTGGGCCGAGTCAAACATAGCTGGCGAACCGTTAGGCATCCTGTTTGGTCAGTCAGTAAAATTCAAGACCATACTTGAAAACATTGCCACGTCTGAAAATACACCCCTAACTAACATGAAAGAGTATGCCCAACAAGGTGCACTATGTGTCATTCTGCAGTAGTAGATGTGTTAGGACAGGATGAATGGATACTCTGTAAGTTGGAGGACATGGCAAAATATGCTGAACTGCCAAGTGGCTGGGAAGTCTGGGCCTTCCTACTTAGGCTCTCCGCGACCTGATTCTGGATAAGTGGATGAAGATGGATGCCAGTGGCTTCTTTGAGGATTTCAGCAAAGGAAAGACTATGTAGGTTCTCGCCTTTGCGTCAGCTGTTGTTTGAGAGTTTGAATGCCTTAATATTTCACTTCATAAAAATCTCAGACTGGGCTACAGTCGTCTTTTCAGAAAAAATAAATGACGGGAGCTACCTTGCACTCTATGAGAAAGCAGCAACATTGGTTGACTTTCTTGATTCGTTTGACTCCATTCAGAATCAAGATTGAAGATGCCTTTTTGGCAAAGCAGTGGATAGAGGTGTTTAAAGTTTTGGATGCTAAAGGTTCAGTTTGAGGAGCATTTTGAACAGGACGGCATCAAGATTTAGCTAAAATAGGAGACTGCACTCATGACAAAATGCATAGATAATTAGCCCAGACCTTATCCTGAGCAAAACACAAGGTCCTTTCCTAAACAGTTCCCCAAACACTTCTGTAGCACAATGGGTGAGGCAGTAGAGGTTTTTATGTGACCAAGTTGCAACCCTCCTCAGACTTGTGTTGGTACCAGTGCCTTCATGTGAAGCTGCAGGGAGTTTTAGTGCACTACGCAGGGTAAAGACATGGCTATGTGCTAATATGACCCAATACAGACTCAACAATGCAATTTTTTGTGATATCTTTAAAGATAGAAGAAAGTAATCTCCCAGGAATTTCTTGGATCCATAGGAAACATCTTTGGCCTTTTTTGTCTGATCATTCTGGCTAAATGGTAAAATATTTTCCGTGATGTAAGGTAGAGTTCAATCTTGTTCGTCTTTGTGCCTAATTAATAATTATGTTGTACAAAACAATACAGTGCAGTGAATGTACATTCTAGTTATTAACTTTATTTCTTTTTTAGATGATCATTTAAATGACTTCTAACTTGTACTGAGAGACACTGCAATAAATCGACGTTTGAGAAATATTATTGTTTGATTGGTGAGGTTACTCAATAAAGTATTTCTCCTGCTTGAAAAGTTATTTCTGTTGAGCGCTTTGAATTTCTGTAAAGGTTTTGGAGCAGAGATTAGATCAGTGACATTGACCACAGGAATTTTGAATATAAGCCAAACTCAAATATAAATAATATTTAAATTAGAGTTTGGCTTCCATGGGTCTCAACACAGATAATGACCATGATGTGACTTAGCCCTTTTGGAGACCATTTTTTACTTGGCTTGTATTCTATACGTTAAACAACATTATTGAAATTGGGGAACTTTCTGTTAAATTAAAATTTTGTTCTTGTACCAGTTGGGTGTGTGAGAGAGACATTTCATAATTTAAAAAGTTATCAATTTATTATTCCTGTGTTTCCATTGGCCATATAATTGCTCTAATTTGATTTTTGAAAAATAAATTTGCTTATCAGAAACATGGCAATTAAAAAAAAAAATTCCACGTTATTCGGTAAGCTGTTTTTTAGCACTGGATGAGGTAGCTTTTCGGCCAAATAGCAATTAGTGTATTTCACAAAACTGCAACGTTAACACTTTTTTGCGTCGCACGTGATAAAAACGGAATGTCACTGCTGGAGGAAAACACGAAGAAGACAAGAAGTGATAGGAGGATGATGTCACTGTGTGTTTTCTAACAACTTCTCACGTGAACAAACTTTTACGTGTGATTTCAATTTTGTGTCTTATTTATTGGAAACACCACAATTGGGAAATTGTGTTTTTTAACAGTAGCAAAATTCTGTAATAAATTATACAATTATATACAATAGTGAATTGAAACAATATTTTTTTTTGGTTCATTTGTATTGTTTTTGTCTCTGAAGTGTGGTGCTGGAAGAGAATGAAAACTTACCTTTAAAATACCTGGAGTTTACTGTAAGTAAAGTGTACAAACCCTGTTTGTGCTCCTACGACATGTCAGTTTAAAGTCTTTTTGCCCAAATTGTCTACAGAAAATCCGGATGCTGACGAAGACGTTGAAAAACGCGGTCTTCCAACGTCGCCTGAGGAGAAGCAAAGTCGAAGCAACTCGAAGAGTTCCTACTGCTGCGGGCTCTGTGGGAGAGACTGCCACAAGATGTCGGCGCTGCAGATCCACATGCGCATTCACTCAGGCGAGAAACCCTACCAGTGCTCCCTCTGCGGGAAACAGTTCACACAGAAGGGTCAGCTAAAAGGTCACTTTAAAGTCCACACCGGAGAGAAGCCGTATTCCTGTCCGGACTGCGGCAAGAGCTTCGCCCACTCCGGCGCCATGAACCGACACCGGCTCACCCACACGGGTGAGAAGCCGTACCACTGCTCTGTGTGCGACCGCAGCTTCAACCAATCCGGCCGACTGAGGGAACACGAAAAAATCCACCTGGGGGAGAAGTTCGACTGTCCCGAGTGCGACAAGAGCTTCACGCGCGCTTCCAGCCTCAAAAACCATGTGAGGCTGCACACCGGGGAGAGACCGTACGGCTGTGACGTCTGTGGGCGGGGCTTCAGCCGCTCGCAGAGCCTCAGGCTCCACAGGAGGAAACACTTTGAGACCGAGGGAACGTCTCCGGTCGTCACGAAGAATGACGACTTGTATGAGAGCGACAATAACTCCCCCATTAATATGTGCATAACGGAGAAAAATGACTGAAAAAAAACTATTTATTTAACCAGATATATATTGGTAGTGTTTAATATGAGATCAAAAGTCTGTAAATCTGAGAAAGTGGAACGTAGCCACTTACCTCTGTGAATTTATTGTTACCCATCTGTGATGCTTCTATATAAAAAGTGTTAAAAACTAAAATATTTATCGCTGAAGTGTACAAACAGCCTTATGAACAGAAACATGTGATCTGTGCTACCAAACAGGATTAGCTGCTCATCAAGAAACACGAAGCTGGGTTACTCCTCACCTGGGTTCAGCACTATTTATTTATTTATTTATTTGACCTTTTTTTTGTCCGTAGTAGGGAATTTATAGTGAAACAAGTTTTTTTTATTTGAAAATAAAAAAAAACAAACAAAAAAAGTACTTCTTTCCTCTGATTTTCTGAGATGCGCCATTTCACTTCATTATCGTGTAAAATGTATTTATTTTTTTGAGTTTCACATCACGTTATAATGGTATTCGTTCATTAAAAACATGCCTGGAGAAAGAGGCCCAATTGCGAGGAGTTAAGTTGGAAAGTCAAACTGATGTATAGACAATCCTGGACACGTCACGTTGCTACGTGTCCAGGATCCCTGCTGGAGGACAAAAAAGCTGCTTGCCGACGATGATTATCGTTGGTTTTACTGTCAACATGATGCGCTAAATCTTAATTGTGCTTGACATATTGAAGAAAAAGTGACACGGTGTTTGCGGCTAATTGTCAACACTATGAAACATATTAAAAGACGTTTATTAAATACACACCCTGTTGCAGGGGTCTCCAAAGTACGGCACAGGTGGGCTGATTGGACTGATTGGGGCCCCAAGCTCAGGTGATTGGTAGAAATGGGGGCTTTTTATGTTTTATTCGTGCAAAATTATTACAGACAAATTCTAATCTTCCTAGCACACACACGCACAAGAAATGTGTCTTAATACTCATATTTTTTGCGTTCTATTCATTTTCAGCAATGTTTCCATTACAAATGTTCAGATGTTTTTCTGGCTATTCTGCTAATGTAAAAAAAAAAAAACACTTTTAGCGAATGTACTAATTTTAAATTCAATTTGTACAATTCAGTGGTTAAAGGAAGCACAGCTAAAGTAAAACGAACCACATCATGTTTTTGGCTCATGACTTTTACTCTGAAAGGAACTGCTGTGCAACTAAATCTGTTATAATTTTTTTTTTTTTTTTTACTTGGCTAAATACAACTGGCTTGTTTAAAGTCAGAGTGACTTCAATTCTTTTTTCATTACTGAGAATTAGACCATTTATTAGCCAAAAGAATGTCCAAACTGGATTCCTTCCTCATAATGAAAACGCGCAAAACCCTTTTTAACTTCTGGATGTACAATGTTTTAAACTTTCCTCTGAAAAATTCAACCCCTTTATTTAAATAATTGTTTTGCTTATCTTGTTAAGTAGTAAAAGTAAAACACCACACATTTTTGGTGGTTTAAATAATTTAAAAAATGATTTTCTTTTTTTTTGTCTTGTAGGAACTGTTGCCTTTACAATTTTTGCTCGGGACAAAACCTTCGGATACCCCTGCCAGTGTGCTTTTTTTATCTTTCAAACTCAAAACTTTGCAGTGATACACATCCCTGCATGACCAGCATTTTTATTATCATTATTTGTACCTTAGAACGTAGGTGCTGTGAGATTTTAATGGTTTAAAACCCCAAATTATTAACTTCAACGAAGGATTTACACCTTCTGTCTTCAGCAACCTCCACAAACCGCCACCAGTACGGTTCATATCCCAAAATCCTACCTCCATTGCAGGACTGAAGTAAATTTCTAACTAGGTTATCAGTTTTTAATTTGCTGTTTATGTCAAGAGAAAAAGAGATGAATCACTATATGATATGTCAAACCTGCTTTATAGTCCAGGCCTCGGTTGTGTTCAGATTCTAACGGTATGTGTTTAATAAACGGAGTAAAAATTCTTATAACAGCTCAGATTTACACACAGAAATGCATTGAGAACGCTGCAGGTTCTATCCACAACCAAAACCTTAGGAAAACAATAACATCTCAATACAGAAAGTAAAGAAAATGGATTATTAGTGAGTTTTTTTTTTTTTTTAATTAACAAGTGTTTACATATTTCCATCTACGCAAACGTTTTCTGAAGATTTAGTTTCCTCTGAATCTGGACGAATGTTTTGTATGAATTTTTTATTTGTGTAACCGCCGTCGAAGTGACTTCACCCTGAACAGGCGACCTCGATCGGACACATTCCAGAGTTCGTTTTGCCTCTGCATCATGTGGCAGCCCACATGTTTTCATCTGGATAAAGCTCCAGAATCTGGGCTGGTGTTTTCATGACGCCAATCTGGTTAGTTTGGGACCAAAACGCAGCTGCTTTACTGCTGCGTTTGGGATGTTGTTAAAGCTTCTGCTTTCTTTCAGTGCTTCTGAACTGATCGGTAACTTTGATGAGTAGGTCTGACGACATAGAATGAGAAACATGACCACAGCATGATACCTGAGTCACCGTGCTTTAATGTATGGTGACCAAAACTAATTGTTTGAGGACTTAGGTCCAAAAGGAGGAATCTTGTTATTGTTCAGCAAAATGTTGCACCAAATCACTTTAGGACAGTCAGTCAGTTTGTTCTTTGGCAAATTTTAATCTGCAAATTTTAATCTGCTATTTTTTATTTGTATTTTTATTTTTCAATAATTTGACTTTGTGCCGGCTTCCTGCCAAAATCTTCACATTTTGGTCTTGTCATTTTCAAGGTACAATATATGTGAACTCTGGAGTTTTCCAAAGTTTTCGCCCTTTTGGCAATTCTTTCAAATGGCATCTTTCTGTTTTCTTCCTGGTCTTTTATGTCACAGCATATTCAGGTCATTGAAAAAAAGGAGTAAATATTTACCAAAAGAACATCTGTCCTTTTCTAGAATTTTTTTTTAAATGTTTTGCAGAAAAAAAAGTAGGAATTTCCTAGTTTGAAAAGTCAAAAATGTTCAACTTTTGGAATTAATACTTTTTTCTTTTTTTTTAATCTATCCCACAATTTAGAGTGTTTTTTCTAGCAACCATTTGGCTTTTCTAGTTGAGAAATGTCCTTGTCATATCTTGAAAATTTCGAGTTTTTTGGCCGACATTTACTCCTTTATTCCCTAATAGTGCATGGAAAACCAGCACTGTGTTGTACTGTTAGGCTCTAGTTTTCCTTTTTCACTTCTTTACGAACTTTCGCCACTCCAGTCAGCTTTTTATTCCAAGCCTGGTGTTTGGTTCATAGGGATTGTCCTTCTACTACCAACATGTGTTGGCTCACTTTGAATTAATGATTTAATTGGATCAAATTAGCAACATACGTGCGATGTTGAACTGATATTATTTTGAACATGTCTGTAATTTTCGACAACTAACGCGCTCAAAATCAGCTCTCACTGCAAACACAAAGACACAAAGTCTCAATTATTCTAATTTACTGTTTTCTTGTGTTTAGAGTTGTCGGTGATTCCACTTTGTCCGAACAATGCTCGTCTTATTGATAATTTTGAATGTGAACATGGAACAGATAAGTATTTTTATTGGGTCTTCCAGTATACATTAACTCATTTTGTTTTTAAAATGAAAACTGAGTCAACTTTTTACATTTTGTTTTTAAAAGGAATATGCTTGAATGTTTTCAACACAATAAGGACCAAATTGCGTATGGGACATGAAACGTATTCTTTTATTCTTGATTATTTAAGAAATCCTTTGTGAATAAGAAACTGCGTCATCATTACGTGTGCCTTTAAAGTGATGAAACATCACTGAGAGGGCGCATCTATTATCAGCTCCGAATTGATTAAACAGTCCAAGAATCCAGATACGTTTGTGTTACGAAGACTAAAGATTGTCCTGTGTGTCACATACTCCTTCTAATAGTGAAACAATTTTGTGAAATGCTTCAAATTTGCTCTGTAATGTTGATTTGCGTCTATCAAAACAGCCAACCAACCATAAACAGAATACTATCACCAAAAGGACGCGTTATCCAAAGAGGAAATGATTTTTATGCTGTGTTGATGGTGGATATATTTACTGATGTAGCTGTATCAGATGTGTTGCCTTACAATAAAAGTATTTAACATTGTGTTGTGCTCCTGTTTGACTGTGTGCAAAGGACTGCAGTCCAGTGTAAATGACTCGGATGAAAGAGTTAAAAATACTCCCACAAACACTTAGTCATTTTGGACATATTGAGAAATTTCAAATTTTTTGGCAGGTTTGCAGGGTGAGAACATGTCATTTACTATTTTGTATTCTGGGTTTTCTTTGTAATCTCAAAACCACTTACTTGTCGTTTTTGTTGAACTTTGTTGACTTATTAAAAAGCTGCTCATTGACAAATACATTAGATAGTTGTAGTAGTAGTGATAGTATAATAACAATAATAATAATAATCAATAATTATTTTGGGGCTATTTTAACACAAATTAAAAAATAATTATTTAATTATTGTTCAAATCTTTATTTTAATAAAGATTATGTGGTGTACAAGTTGCACATGAACGCACCGCGGTCTTAAAACGCCACGACGAGCTGCATAAAACATTTTTTATAAGCATAAAATTCCTTTTAAAATTATGAACTGTTCCTCACCACATATATATATATATATATATATATATATATATATATATATATATATATATATATATATATATATATATATATATATATATATATGAATGTATAATAAGATAGATATATATCTTATTATACATATATAATAAGATATATATGTATAATATATATCTTATTATATATATATATATATACTGTTTTCTATATATGTATATATATATATACATTCATATATATATATATATATATATATATATATATAAATATATATATATATATATATGAATGTATAATAAGCTAGATAGATAGATAGATAGATTTTAAAATTTATAAAAACAATTTACAATTTACAAACCGTAAACCGGAAGTTGGAAATATTCCGAGGGCTGTTGAATGCAGCTTCCAGATAAACAGACGTGCAACATGCAGACAGGGGACGAGTCCGTGAGTGCGGGTAAACACTTTGTAATGCCGACATTAGTTTAAAGCAGAAGCCGCTTTGGCTGCTGTATTTTGTGCCTGAGAAGTTCGAAGTTCAGGTAAGAGCCCAACAACGTGACGCTTCTTCCAGCTAAAGCCACAATGTTAGCTAAAGCTGATTCCTGCTGCTGAAGTTAGCCAACATCAAAATACACC
The DNA here is from genome assembly GCF_027474105.1 of Poeciliopsis prolifica. Classification (NCBI taxonomy): domain Eukaryota; kingdom Metazoa; phylum Chordata; class Actinopteri; order Cyprinodontiformes; family Poeciliidae; genus Poeciliopsis; species Poeciliopsis prolifica. Next base: position 831,686 of record NW_026562420.1, on the reverse strand, counting down.
GAATGCTACATATCAGCGCACTTTGGTCTATTTGCTGCATTTACAGCGGTGGTGCTTGAACATACATGTTGCTATCAGTGTTAGCAACGGAGGCGACGTTTCTCCTTGTTGTCGTTAAACCTCCACAACAACAGCTGCTAGTATACACAGAACCTGAAGGCATTTCATCGTTTGGTTTCGCTCATCACATTATGCTAGTTGTTAATCACAAGAAAGGGTTCAGTTGTAAATAAATATGTATAAATGAGTCGGGTTTTCAGCAGTGCTTGGTTTGTGGTGGTTGTATCGGATCATCCTGAAGGGGTTTGTTTTTGTCCAGCTCTGTGTGACAGACTAACATCATTACCATGGTGTCCTACAAGAAGCTGAATCCAGAAAACGTTCAGTTTTCTGGTGCACTTTTATCAGAAGACCATCATCGTCCAGCTCAAGAAGATGTGGCCGTGAGTTAATTATTATTATTATTATTATTATTATTTTGTATTTTTGTGATTATTTGATTGTTTTCCTCTCTTATTAAATGGAAACTCAGACAGCAGAAGTTGGTTTCTTTCTTTGTTGTTTATCTACACGTAAACGATTTCTGTTTGCAAATCTGGATTTTTAAGGGGCAGGTGTTACCTGGGATATTGTACAAACAATCATCATTTTAAATGACAGCTTAGTGTAGTAATTTAATTTTTTTATAACTTTTGTCATTCAGAGCTGTTGTCCGAGTATTAATTCGAGGCCCAACAGATCTACTGTCACGAGTGGAGCTTTACAGCTTTTACCAAGATGTTCCACTTGATTTAGATATTTAAACTTAACTAGAAATTTATTTGGGCTTATTTCAAATGCAGTGGGTAAAGAGAGGAGGAAGAAAGCAAGAAAGGTAGGAAATGGGTTAAAAAGTAAAGGCTATAGGAGTAGAGGAGAGAACAAAGTATAGAGAACAGAAGTCGTCATCCTTGAAGTCTGCCTCCAAACCTGAGGAAAGGGAAAAACCCAAACTGAGAAACCGCAACAACAAGCCACTGCATTAATTTATTTCCTTCTCAGGTGCCACAGCCAGATGGCATCTCTCTGCTCCCCAGAAGGCTGTCATGCTCAATCACCAAAGCTGTGCTGGTGCTCGGCAGCCTGATGCTGGTCCTGTTCGGGGGCTGGCTGCTGCACACCATATACTGGCTGCGCACCACATCCGGCCAGGCGCACAGGCCGCCGCCGCCAGCGCCTGGGCAGGCTCTAGGCCCCGGGTTACAAGCGGACGTAAACGACACGGCGACCGCGGCGCGTTCCAAAGCTTGCGGTGCTATCCCAGAGGCGTGGCGGTTCGATTGCTACCCCGAGAAAGCGGTGGTTGTGACCCGGGAGCTGTGCGAGGCCAGGAGCTGCTGCTTCATCCCTGCTTCTGGTTCAACTAGAGGCAGATCTAGGAAAAATGGTATCCCTTGGTGTTTCTATCCCCCTGACTTTCCCTCATACTCTTTGGTGTCGTCGAAAGACACGTCGATGGGACTCAAAGGTACCTTGGTAAAAGACGTGAAGACTTACTACCCTGGAGACATCCTCACTCTGGAGATGGAGATAAGGCATGAAACGGACAGACGCCTGCGTGTCAGGGTGAGTAAAGGAGAGGTTTTAGTCTTCCAGACCTGCTCGGTGCTTCCTGGGCAGTAGAACATGTCGTAGCAGATCTAGGGATCTTTGTTCTGGAGAATTTCCTGAGAAGTTTTTGGGTCATGGTTGGTTTTATGAAGGCACGGTTTGAAGAGAGAAAGGAAATGCTGAACTTGGCAAACCTTAGATGTTTCTTAACAACAAAATGTGTTTACTTTGTTCTTTATCTGTATCACGTGGATTGATACTTACTCACCATTTATCTAAAAGAGGTTGCAAAGACGGTTCAAAGTTTGAACAGTGCCCTGTGATGCTACTGCACCTGTGTCTTATGTAGGAAGATAACCAGCTTAAAGTAGATAAAACCCCTTTCATGATACTGTAACATGTGACTTGATCTCCAGCTAATAGCAGCTGACCTGAATTCATTTATGACGAGTCAAAAAATGTTGTGCCACGAGCGTCACAACACAAAAACGGCTGATGGGGGCCAGCAAGTTAAGATAACCAGCAAGTTAAGATAACCAGCAAGTTAAGATAACCAGCAAGTTAAGACAGCTAGCAACAGCTTAATATCCACTAAAAGTGATGTAAGTGTTTGTCAATTGCATTAAATAGCTTAGTTAGATGAATCAGACGAAGTAAAAGAACTACAATCAACATTAATGTAACATAACCTCAGTGTAAAAAATCCAAACTAACTATGTCTCCACTGCACCATCTGTGCCAATTAGATGCTCTGCCTGCAAGAATGAAGAGTCAGTATATTTTCTACTAACTTTTTTCACTTTTTACTGAATTGCAGATAACAGACCCCTCCAGTTCACGCTTTGAGGTCCCTCTCTCTGTCCCCACTGCCACCAAGAAAGCAGAAAACCCAGATTACGTCGTTGAGCTTTCAAAGCAGCCTTTTGGTCTCGTGGTGAAGAGGAAGTCTACAGGAACCGTGCTGTGAGTGTGACCTTAAGATGTTACAGTTTTTCTTTTGTTCTTCTTTTTTTTTATTTGTCATCACCTCTGATTTGCTCGGTCATCATCAATTCCCTTCACTATCTGTCCTTGTGCTGAGAAGATAAGAAGACTGCTAAGTGAACAGAAGAGTTTCTGTTTTTGAAAGATCCTTTTTTTTCTTATCTCTTGTTTGGAACAACTTACATGGGTAGCAGCCCTAGAATAAGAAAAAAAAAATTACAGTTCAGTTCAGTCCTTGCATCAGTTTTAAATCCAGGATGCAATTTTGGTTTGTTTCAATCTAGAGTGTTGGTCTAACCACTGACTTCATGGACATTGCAACAATAAATGTTTAGGATTTTTTAAATAACATTGTGCAGACATTCAACAATACAAACAGTTTAGACACTTAGGTTTTTTACCATTTTTTAAAATTAAAGTTTTGATATGTTTCAGTGTTCGAGATGTACATGAATGCACCATTGAAGCACCGCTGTCACGTCTCATGCTCATATTCTGCTTGACGTTGTTTCAAGTAGGGCTGAAAGAATAATAAAATATAAAATTAATGATCAACTAACATGGTTAGTTCATTTATGATGAGTCAAAAAATGCTGGGCTATAAAGACTAAAATAAAGGTCATTTGCTGAACTCACCCCACCCCCCAACATGTTCAGAGCAGTAATTAAGGCGAAACTGTACAAAAAATATATCCATTTAGTATTTAAGATAAAAACACATCCATCTGTAAATATGTCTCCCCCAAAACTCCTCAGGTGGCCCAGTTTTAGTGACTAGTTCAGATTTCCTGAAGAAATGCCACATTATTGCATTTTATGCAAAAATTTTTATTTTCTTATGTAAATGTTTTTATTATTATTAATAATAATATTGCATAAAATATTTTAAATGAAGGCTCTATAGAATGTGCCATTTTTAAAAAGTGTATTGATCATCAGAGTAAGTGATTAATCGATTACTAAAATAATTGTTGGTTGCAACTCCTGCTACAAAGTCCCTGTTATAATCTTCCATTAAAATCAATCTCCACGGATTGATGAGTTTTTGTTGGTGTTTTTTTTGTCTTCCTCCCCCATCAGCCTGAACACCACAGTGGCGCCGCTCTTCTACGCTGATCAGTTCCTCCAGTTCTCCTCCGCCCTGCCCAGTCAGTTCATCTATGGCCTGGGTGAACACCGCTCCACCTTTCTGCACGACGTCCAGTGGAACACGCTCACCATGTGGGCCAGAGATGTTCCTCCCACGGTAAACACGCTCATCGTTGCTTTGCTTGCGTTTCTCGTCGCTACGACAGCCTAGCCTTTGGTCAAGGTAACGCAGATGATGCTTTACGGCCCTCGTTTTATTTTTCTAACAGGGCCTGTTTGAGTTTGGCTCTGATCTAACTGATGAAGCTGAAGTTGTTGTTTTTTTTTTCCTGGTTTGTAGGAACGGACGAACCTCTACGGGGTTCATCCGTTTTATCTGGCGATGGAGCACAGTGGGGATGCACACGGCTTCTTCCTGCTGAACAGCAACGCCATGGGTCAGACATGCCGACAATAAGACCTACAGTGCTAGTTACTGTACACAAAGGGGCGAAGAACACAGAGTTTTGCAACAGTGTGAATAAGACCTGCTGACAAAACGAAGAAATCCTAGAAAAGCGGAAGTTTGGTTTTCATGTGATTCAACCTCAACTTCCCAGTGTTGTTAAAGAGCACCGCCTCTAAATTTGACTTGTTCGGGATCATTTCAATTACTGCAAAGCAGACATAAATTGAAAAATGATTCAAATTGTTTTTCAGGCAGATTTATTTTTTTTTTATGTCTTCCTCTTCTGGCTCTAAATATGAGCCATTACTCAGAGAGAGTAATAATTAGATTATTTCAAATATTACGTTTCATGGGGAAAAAAATTCTACCGGTTCCATGTTGATATGTTGGTGCACAAATCTTATTATTAGGAATGGCTAATAATAAAAATAATAATAATACATGTTGGACTTTTATATCGATGGATTTGAGCTGTTCTTTTCTAATTCACTCGTGATCAAAGCTCAAATATCTGCTGACACAACCCTATTTGGTCACTGGAAATGTTTTATTAAATGCCAACATGTGTGGAAATTTAAATGAACTGTTTTAAATTACTTTTGTATCCATTTCAAGACCACTAAGTAGTTAGCTGTGATGTTACATAAAACATTTTGAGGTTATGACTGTGCAGCTGCAGCTCTTGTCAGGTTTGCTGTGGATTTGTAAATGAAGGCTTTGTTTTCACTTTCAAGCTGCTTTCTTTTGTGTTTGATCAGATGTGGCCCTCCAGCCGGGCCCCGCCCTGACCTGGCGTACCATCGGAGGAATCCTGGACTTCTACGTGTTCCTCGGTTCGGATCCTGGTTCGGTCGTTCAGCAGTATGTGGAGGTCATAGGTCAGTCAGAGTACTGTGATGAAGACGCATGATTGAAACGACTCGTAGCCGGTCGTCTTGAACACTGAGAGAAAAAGACGGAACAACTGACAAAAACAGACAGAAGTGGTGAAACGTATCACTTTGAGATGTGCTTTTTTTTCTGATATTTCTTCCTTCCAACTGATTTTCTCACAGGACAGCCAGCCATGCCAGTCTACTGGGCCTTAGGGTACCACCTCTGTCGCTGGGGTTACAAGACAAGCAATGCCACCTGGGAAGTTGTCAAGAGAATGAGGAATTATGGGATACCGCAGGTGAATATTCATTAGTATCAGTCATCCCTTTTTGCTGTTCTTGTTGAAATGATGATATGAATTGTTACATAATTCTCAAACACAAGCCAGAAACACTTGTTTGTGTGTTTATTTATATAAACAAAACAATCACTGAATCACTAGGTCATTTTGAATAAAGACCTTTTAAAAAAAGACATTAAAAATGTCTTGTTGGGTCACCAGCATAACAATCCAAAACAGCTGGTTATGGTGCATTGGACACATAATCACCAGTCGTATATTATTCATAACGACTGTCTGTTTCCAGGACGTCCAGTGGAATGACATCGACTACATGGACCAAGCCAAAGACTTCACCTTTGACCCGACGAACTTCAACACCCTTCCGGACTTGGTGCAGGACCTGCACGCTCACAACCAGACCTACGTCATGATACTGGTCCGTAGAAGCGCTCATTCGCCGTGGATGCGATTGGAAGCGTGCGTCTAACCGGGTTCTTGTCCCGCCTGCAGGACCCAGGGATCAGCAGCACACAGCCGGAGGGCTCCTACTGGCCCTTCGACGAGGGACTGAAGAGAGGAGTCTTCATCAAGGATGCTGAAGGGAAGACGCTAATCGGGAAGGTGAGAGAGGAGCTGCTTTACGACATCAGCTGGTCACGTCTCCAGTCCTGGTTTTCACAAGACTCGATCACAGGCTCGGACTGTTTCTGCAAGTTAAGAAGCTGTCGCTGCAGCTGGAGGTTTAGAGCCGCGGTTTAATGCAGTGATAGCTGTTCCTCCCAGATTAGATTTAGGTGCGCCAGACTTTTGGACAGCAGCATCAATTTTAAATACAAGGCTCGATGAGAGGTGTTTGTTTAAAGGGGCAGTATTATGTAAAATAAACTTTTCGAGCTAAACATCATGTTATGTTATTTCCTCACCTAAAACACACCTGCAGTGTTGCCTTGATTCTTTCATGTTTGAGAAATCCTTTAATCTCCCCATGGCAACCATTCAGCTGTGCAAAACGCCTGGGGGGACCTAGCTCCGCCTTCGAGGACGAAGCTCCTCCGCAGAGCCGCAGTTTCCGACCATCGCATTTTCCAAGTACTGCCCCTCTCTGCTCCTTCAGACTAGCCAGCAGCAATTGGCAAACATCTGGTGGAACTGAACATCTGCTGAGCTCATTATAGGAGCCACTGCTCAGTGAAACGCTGGTGAAGGAGCCATGTTGTGCCTTTTATGAAAGCAGATTTTCAGAAAGGAGGTTCTTAAAGTGACAGCCAAGTTTCAAAGCGTTAATAATGAAGCAAAATTTTATTTAATCAGATTTGATATAAAATGCTGTGTATATCTAATATACACAGCATTTTATATCAAATCTAGTTTGATATAAAATCACATTTTATATCAAATAAAACATGACTGATACTTGATTGTGCTTTAAAGTGGTGTCATGTGCCTGGAAGATGCATCATGCTGCCTCTTTAGTAGAACAAGACGAATGTTTCTCAAAGTTTCCACATTCAGAACGATAAAGCTCAGACTCATCAGGTCAACTGTAATGAATAACATGTACTCTCCTGTAGATAATAATTAGTATATTAGATTTAGGTTGACTGGATTATTGGGAAAACATGCAACCAGCGATACTGGTGCTGGAAGTTTAGATTAGTTGTTCCAGATTCTTCCTGACTTTTTTTTTAGTTTATTATTTACAGTTTCATTTCACCACAACTGTCCTCACGCTTCAGCATCTATTCCACTAAGTGTATAGAGTAAGGAGAGTTACAGTTTGTTCAACTGGTTAAATATATTATCAACATGCAGGACAGGAATGCATTTGGAATATTTATTCCATGCGGTTGTTTGAGATCACAGCATTGACCCACTGATACTGCTGCGTCAATATGCTGCGCTGCTGTCATACATTTGTGAACCGAGGCCGTGACTTTGAGCTTGCATAACTCCCAGAGTATCTTTAGTCCAGTCACGAGTGTTTAAAAAGGGTTCAAATAATTACATCAGACCAATAGCAGAAGAGTTTTAAAAACGGAAACGTGGGCTCAGTGAAGTGTGTTTAATACTTGCTTGTTTTCTTAGCTGTGGCCTGGTAGGAGTGATTTTTTATTGTGTTTGTTTTTTTGTTGTTGTTTTTTATCCCTACAGATGTTTCTTCTTCTCTGTTTTCCGTGTAGGTGTGGCCTGGTCTGACGGCATTTCCAGACTTCTCCGATGAGGCGACGCATGAGTGGTGGTATGAAAACCTGCAGAGGTTTCATGAGAAGGTGCCATTTGATGGATTGTGGATTGTAAGTAAAACAACCAAATATATATCATTTTAAATTGAAATATTTTATTAGTCGGTGCCTTGGGTTTGCAGTTATACCTTTTGAACTTGTTCATGTTTTGTAATGTTTTAGCAAAGGCCATTTGCTCCTTGTAAGCATCTTCTTCTACCGAACTATTAATTGGTTGATGCAAAAAATAATCCACAGATCGGCCTGCACTGTATTGATGTTAAGTCTATCAGAAAGAGCTGAGGTTCTCACGTTGTTAGAAATTATTATTTCAGCTGCAGATGCATGCTTAGTCTTGAACAATCACGCGTACACTAAAGGGATAGAACGTTATTGCATTTTAGGAATTAAAATGTTTTTTTTTTTTCTTGAGTTATTTGTCCATTTGCATTTTTGAAACAGATTTTTGATATTCTGTAAAATCAGCGTAAGTGGTTAAATAAAAAAAAATCTGCAGATTGCGTCACTGTTTTAATCTGATTAATCGTCAGAACAATCGATTACTAAAATAATAATTAGTTACAGCCCTACTCTGTTGTAGAGAATCCCAATAAAATCTGAAAAATTCTGAGGTTCTGTTGTGACTAAACGTTTTTTTTTTAATTATTTTTTTTTTATACTGTTTTTGTTTTGCTTTAGGACATGAACGAGCCGTCAAACTTCCTGGATGGATCCACTGTCGGCTGTCCGTCAAACAGTCTGGAAAATCCTCCGTACACGCCTGGTAGACGACGACAAACCGAAACGTCCTCCAACGTATGATCCGTCCATACGCCGTCATGCAACCTGTGTCGTGTTCTTTGTTGTTTCAGGTGTGCTGGGAGGTTTGCTCCGATCTAAAACTGTATGCGCCTCTGCACAGCAGAAACTGTCAACGCATTATAACCTGCACAGTCTCTATGGACTCATGGAAGCTAAAGCCACTGCAAGGTCTGGACTTTAGAATCGGAGCATGGACGTTAGTGTGAAGTTACACATACACGTTTTCTTCTCTTTATGTTTTATTTTCTTTGTTTTGCGTTTCATTCAGTGCTCTGAAGAGGATTTTAGCGAAGAGACCGTTTGTGATCTCGCGCTCCACGTTCCCCAGTCACGGCTCGTATTCAGGTCACTGGCTGGGAGACAACAGGAGCCACTGGAAGGATCTTTACACCTCCATAGCAGGCAAGTCACATTCCCTTACATTTACAAGAGTATCGTGATGCGTTGCCGTAAACGTCTCCCTCGCCTTCACCATCAGCTGTGGTGCTGCAGGATTTCTGGTGAATATTTAAAGCGGAAGTTAATTTTTTCTTCAAACGATGTAGTAGGGGCATTGCCGATATAAAGATTATTTTTTAAAAAGGAGTGAATGTCCACCAAAAAATTCAAAAATTTTGTGATGAATCTTAGAGGTGTTCTAGGAAAAAGCTTGGATTGTTTTTGAGCTTGAAAAGTGAGAGATTTTGTAGAAAGAAATCAGAAATTTACTAAAAAGATGGTGAAAATTTCTGAGCTTTGAAAATCTAAATGTTTTTGACTTTTGAAACTCAGAAATTTCCTAAAATTATATATATATCTATATACCACCAGATGGCACTAAATTCCACACGCACTCTTTGTTATTCTTCTTGTCCTTATTTTTGTTTCTCCCTTCATTTCCAGGTATGCTGACCTTTAACCTTCTGGGCATCCCGTTGGTGGGAGCAGACATCTGCGGCTTCAGCGAGGAGCCGCAGGAGGAGCTGTGTGTCCGCTGGACTCAGCTGGGAGCTTTTTATCCCTTCGCACGAAACCACAACTCCCTTGACATGAACGTAAGAATGAACGAAGCTGGTTTTGCTTCGGTGAAAATTGGGTGTAAAATGACGAATGTCTAAACAGAATTTTAACACTCAATGCTGCAGATAATATTTCAGTTATTAAATTGAACAATAAATTAGTTTAACAGGCTGCGTTTATTGCTATGTAACGAAAGCAAAGTTTTGATTTCAGATAGAGAAAAAAAAAGCGTGTCGGTCAAAACGACAGATGACCTTCAACTCAGTCTGTAGAATGAGGAAGTACATCGTGATCCGCTCGAGTTACTTCTAGTTGTTGGCATTGTTGGCATCCACTGGCTGTGTTTACTTACCCATCTAATAAAGTTTTAACTAGCTGAGGCTGCTGATGACGCAATATGAGAAACAGTGGAAAAAAACACTGTCTGCTTCTCTCTTTCTCTTTTTGTTTTATTTTTTTTCATTCTTTGTTTTTCTGTTTATTTCTCTATTCGTTTTTTCGTCTTTGTTTTCCTCATTTCTCTCTTTTTTCCTGTTTTTTTTTTTTGCATTTCTTTATTTTTCCTTTACTTTCTTTGTTTCTATAATTATATATGTATTTTTTAAAATTATTTTGTAAAAGTGACAAATGTATGTCAAATATAAAAGTGACAAAAGTTTTGTTGTTTCTCAGCCTCAGGATCCGACCGCTTTCAGCCCGTCGGCCCGTACGGCCATGAAACAGGCTCTGCTGCTGCGCTACTCCTTCTTCCCGTTCCTCTACACCCTCTTTCATCACGCTCACGTTAAAGGGCACACTGTAGCTCGGCCGCTCATGTTTGAGTGAGGACAACTTTTCGCTTTTCTTAATATTTATTTTACCTTTGACCTGACCTCTGATTGACCTGTGGCCCTGTGCAACCACCAGGTTTCCCAAAGATGTAAAAACTTACGGCATCGACAGTCAGTTTCTCTGGGGGAGGAGCTTATTGGTGACTCCAGTGTTGGAGCCTAGAGTGGACTATGTGGACGGGTATTTCCCAGAAGGCCTGTGGTATGACTACTACACCGTAAGTCTGCTTATCATAAACAAAAGTAAACAGTGATTACATAAAGGGTGATAACTCACCTCCTCTTCCTGTTTTCCTTCCCAGGGCGATTCTGTGAGCAGCAAAGGGGAAGAACTTCGCCTCATCACACCAATGGATAAAATCAACCTGCATCTGCGTCAGGGCTCCATTATTCCAACACAGGTGTGGCACTTTAGTTGGACTCATTGTGTTTTCCTCACCATTTAGGGACTGGAAGTACAAATATTCTGATATTTGTTGATAATTAGTGTTTCACTTTGACAGAACAGACTAGATTAGTGGAACCAGACTTTATTTGTCAGTCCATTGTTCTGTTTGCATGTCTGTTCATCCATCTGTCTATAGCCATGTGAGAACGTTGGAGAAACCTTCCTCTGATCATATTTCCGTTGTTTCTGTTTGGATCTTCTGTTCAGGAGCCCAACGTGACGCTGTGGATCAGCAGCGGTCAGCCGCTGCACCTGGTCTCTGCTCTGTCTGACGAGGGATCGGCCAGCGGCGATCTGTTCTGGGACGACGGCGAAACCATCGACGCCTACGAGACGGGCCAGTACACATACGTTGTGTTCAACGTCTCCCAGGTGCAAAGAGTTTGTCTGCCGCTCTGGTCTAACCTTGCTTCATCTGGTCCCACTTTGTCAGGAGTTTTATTTGGCAAGAGATTGACAAGGAGTCCAGGTTTGATTTAAAGGAAGGGAACCGGCTGCAGTGAGTCTTAGTTGCGGTTGATCTCGTTTTCTAGAACACGATGATGTCCAGCGTGCTTCACAGCGACCAGGAAGGCTCGCGCCTCAGCATCGACTCGGCCTCGTTCTACGGGGTGAAGCAGAAGCCGAGCAAGGTGCTGGTGAATTCCCAGGAGTTTCCGTTCATCTACAGAGACAACCAGGTGAACTCGGGGGTCACGGGGAAGGTCACGTTGAGGCATTCTCATTTATGATCCTGATTAGATTCTCAATTTACTTTAGAAACCATTTCAACCAGTCGATAAATTTCAAGTAAATATGCTCAAATTAAACTAAGCTCGCAAAACAATGGAACACACTTCACAGATTGACGAGTTTCTTAAAATAATACACGCTCTTTTTGACTTGAAATCCTGTTTTGAGTTATTTTTCTTGTATAACTAACGTATTTATCTTTGTTCTCATTTCCCCACTGCAGGTCTTATCGGTAGCGAGCCTGGGCCTCAGACTCACCCAGAACCTCACCATCAGCTGGATGTAACAATCAGATCCAGGGTTTTATTTCACACAGTACTGTTTTATCTTTTTAAATCCAAGACACTGGATATATATATATGAAAAACAAAACTTAAACTTGCCTGTAACTGTGACACTGTGAGCTAACTTTTAAAGCATGGGATTGATTTTTGCTCGTAGACGATTCGCCCAGCTCTGAGGATCAGCCACTGGAGGGCAGTCTTTTCAAACATAACCAGCCTGTTTTTTGGATGTGGTCCCAACAGTTCAGGTCAGACCCCCAACTTTGGATTATAAAACAGAATTTGGGGATCTCGGAAATGATTGCACGTGTCATAATTTACTATCATTGTCAGAATAGATTTAAAAACTTTTCACAAATAGATGAAAAGAAAAAACCTAACATTAAATGAGGCTGTTTCTGCTATATTTATGCTTTTCACAGAATTGTATGAAGTCAGAAACCAAAAATTTGGGATTCGCCGATCCAAAAAAACAAACAATTTTTTGTGATCAGTCGGAGTCGAAATGAATTGGAAGTGAAGTAAGGTGCGCTTTGTTTAGAAAAAGTTTTAGCCCAAAAAGTCTTCATGTTTTACACACTAACACCGATCTACAAACTGTAGTTTGTGAACACTGCTTTTATTATTAAAACTATTCTAAATTAAAGCTCAATCTCAACTAAGAGGAACCTTTTAGGAACGAAATGTGCAATAAAGACAGGAGGATCATCTTCCTTATAGTTTTAAGATTTTCAGTGCAAATTAAGTTTCATGAAGATTTTTTTTTTTTTGCACTGTTGTTGATGCAGTATTTTAAAGGAAGGAGGTGCCTTATAATGAATGTTTTTTTTTCTTTTGTTAGAAGTTTTATTAGTTTTTACTGCTTGTCATAAGCAAGTTTCCCGCTCTAGAGGCCGGAGTGCGGTCAAGCAGAAAGACGTTTAGAAAAATATTTTGTCTTGACTGGATGCAGTTCGATTCAGATTCAAATCCAGCGACGCTGATTGACATTTCAGTGACTTTGATGCTAGTCTGAGTTTTGTTCTCACGTTTCTGTGTTTTGGTTTTGTAATGTAACGGCGTCAGTTACAAGCATTTTATGAAATTGTTTTGTTGCCATTTCCTTTCTCTTCTCAGAAACCAGAAAATTTTAAACTGAAAAAGCCGTAAAAGATCAAAAACAAATGGAACTCTTGCTTTAGCTTCAAATGACTGCTTTTTTCTTTCGGAAATAATTGTATGAATTTATTCTGTCAAGGCGTTTCTTAATGTGGAGGGGTTTGACATGGATTGTCATTTGAATTCTTTTCTTGCATTTGATTTAGAAAATGCATTATTAGACTATTAGTTTTTTTTGGATGAATAGATGTTTGGACTAAAAAAAAAAAGTTTCCTTTGAACAAAACATTATGTTTGTGTGGAACAGCAGGTCAAAAGAACAATTCAAGGTGAAGAAAATTTATGTTTTTTTCCCATTTACTTCACAAGTAATGTCAATAAGCAGCCATTTGTTTTAATAAATTTTATTTTAAAATCTGCTGTGGTAAAAATGTACTTGTGTGATTTATTGCGTGCGTCTGGTGTTTTACGTATCAATGTAAATGTATTGGAACATTTGCACACATCTTTATTGACATTCCAATCTTCATGAGGTAATTTTTCAGCAGTATCACTATAGATGCATTTTGCAAAACTTTTTCACATTACACGGGTCACATGAGCAACCAAATATTACTACTGGTGGAAACGACAAAGAAGTTGTAGTAGGAAATCGATTGATTGTTTTTTGGGGAGGGGGGTTTCATACAATGTGCAACTATTCACAGGTCGTAAAAACTTTTGTTATTCCAACATGTTGAATAAATAGCTTTTCTGTAAAATAGCCGACTATCATTTCCCCCAGAATGCCGCACATGTTGTCGCACCCAAGTATAAGGGGCTTGTTACTGACGTCTCCTCTGATTGGCTGATAGATGATGAGCACTAGCACCATGGCTGAATTATTAATTTATCTCATGAGCAAACTTATCCATGCAGGACTTTAATTTCTTTCCTCATTTAATGGAAACGCCACAATTGTAAAATTGTGTTGTTTTTTTGACACTAGCAGAAAATGACTTTAATTTTAATTTACACATCAATAGCTGTTTTTCTTGCAAACTCAAGGACAAGTTAAAAGAAAGTGTAGGGTTTATCACACCAGAGATCCATTTGTCTATGGAGTGTGTGTCTATCATTTTTATCCCACTTGTGGGAAAAACAGAATGTGTTCTTTCACTGTACTGAAACTTGACACAAGAGGGCACAATTTCCAGTGATTATTCCATCCATCCATTTTCTGACACCCTTGTCCCTCGTGGGGTCAAGAGGTGCTGGTGTCCATCTCCAGATAACTTTGCAGGCGAGAGGCGGGGTCACCCTGAACAGGTCGCCAGTCTGTCGCTCGGCAGCACAGAGACAGACAGGACACACAACCATGCACACGCACACTCACACTAAGGGAGAATTTAGAGAGACCAATCAACCTGACAGTCAAGGTTTTGGACTGTGGGAGGAAGCCGGAGTACCCGTAGAGAACCCACTATTCACAGAGAGAACATGCAAACTCCATGCAGAACTCAGGACCTTCTTGCTGCAAGGCAACAGTTCTATGCCACTGCAGCCCTTTGTTTGATTATTGTTTGACTTATTTTTTTCTTTGACTTTTTTCCCCTCGACATTTTTTGCATGTTTCTTCTTTGTAAGTCTAAATCCACAAATCCTTGAGATAATGTCAAACTCTTACTCATTTAGAATCTAATTGATGCTTTATCTCTGATATCTGGACATGGACATTCTTGTTAATGCTTATCTTTTTTTTATATATGCCACCACAGTCACTCTTGCAGTCATTAACAGTGTTGATTCCCTGCCAGTTCTGGTTATAAATTATACAATGGCTTTCTCTTCATTATTTCCTTCCTCGGCTGTCCTCAGATAAACCGTTCACCACTTTCCCTCTTCATGACCTTTTCCTTTTGTCTATTGTTCTCCTTGTCGCTGCAAAGATACCGTTTTCCAGATAATTAGGCATGTCCTTTCCTCTTCTCACAGAGCGGATTCATCTCAGGGCTTTCCTTTCAAAATCCTGAACAATTCTCCAGGGCCTAATAAATGCCATCAAACCAGGAAGAGTTTAAAAGAAAAAGGAGGGGGAACTTGATGCAGAATTTTACGAAAGGTTTCATGAGTCATGACTCAAAACCACAGAATGCACGCAGCTCCTTTTAAAAAGTGAAAGCAGACATCTCATGTTTCATTGTGGAGGGGGGGGGGGGTGGGGGGGGATTTGTACATCCATCAAACAAATCTCAGGAAGTTTGTAGAAATAAAGAGAAAATTTGAGTTCAAAAAGTTCGGTTTTTTTTCTTGAAAATTTCTGAGATTGATTATAACTTTTAGGGGTTTTTTTGGCTGAAATTTACTCACTATTTTTCTATCTGCAGTGGCCATAATGCGGCGTCGTATTCCTCTGATAGCTGGCTTTAAGGTACACTCCACAACTGATAAACTAGACCTGCTGCAGACATGTTGTTATTGGCAGCGTGTGACTTTTCTCAGGCTGAATGTTTCCAGATGGGCGTTTTGAAGGGGGCACATAGATCATTCAGCCAGGAGGGAGGAGAGAAAGAGAGAAAGGAGCAGAGGGGGTCTGTCGAAAGCATTGTGCTCCACTGACGAGGACATTTCCTGTCTGGATTTGGGAGGATTAAGTATTTGTGGGGGAGTGTAAGCATGGACGGCATGTGGAAAAGAGAAGTGAAGAACAAGACATGTTGATGTCCACAACTGGGCCTGTGATGTGCGTTTATGAAATGTGACAAGAAAAGGCCTAATGCCATAAGAAACAGTTTGTGTTGTTTCAGCTGTGGCTCGGATGTTGTTACCATGTGAAAGAAGTTCTTTTCAAGTTGGTCTTAAAGTGAAGCATCTTTTTTGACATGTGGCTATTGTGTGGGTGAGTTTTGGGAGTCATAAAAGAAAAGCTGAAAGCAGTTTCATTGTTCTGTCCTATTTTTTTCCTCTGAATGTTTTTTTTTTGTTGCATTAGCTGGTGGTTGGATTCCTCACGCCAACAACACACTGGCGCCTTCAGCTCGTTGTGTCTGTGTGAACGTAGAAAAGCACGAGGTGTTTTGTGGCTCCAACGTTTATGACGTACATGCATGTGTAATAAATCAAATGCGTGTTGTGATGAGGCTCATCTCTGATTAAAAAGAACCCTTTGAAATGAACGTTTCACATGTTTTCTGTGCAAGTGACATTTTACTACACAATAACTATGTTGACTTCAGTTGTTATAAAAATGCTGTAGCTATACATCAAATATGACTTTGCAATTTGACGCCTGTGTTGCTTTAGGAAGCTCCCGCTCAACGCTCTTCCATTATTATTTATTGCCTTTATTAACATGCACTCCATTATGATGCTAGTTATAAAACAAATGCAGTCAGGTATAGTCTATTATTCAGAGAGGTAGGAAGTTTTCTATCTTAGCAAAAGGAAACGGTGTCACTCGTCCACTTTTTCCGAACAGCAAGGAAAGATTGCTCACTCTGTCCACTTGCTGTCACTAAGCGTTCATTTGTCAGATTCCTCTTAAAGAGGCCTTTTTTTAGGCCAGAGAACAAACCATTGTTGTATCCACAGCAATAGTTAGTCACACTCTGCGGCTCTAGGCAACACATCGTACCTGTCGACCTTCCCCCAAAGGTTGTTGCATCAGAAAAGTCCATTTAAAAATATGTGATTATTTGGAAAAATTAGTGAAGAAGAAAAGATTTAATAGTTCAGGTCTGAAGGATTGTAGCTCAATAATCTGGTAAAACTATTGTCCTTAATATTGCATAAATGTCAGCTCTGTCTGTCTTCCATTATATTTTAACACACAGAGTTGTTAGAGTCGCTTATTTTTCTGTAATTACAATGTTTTCATTTCTGAATCACTTTTGGAATATTGTCCACCAATATACTGATAAACAGTGGACAATATGTAATTAAAAGCTTAGTTGAAGTTGAGTTGGTAAAAAAGCGTGTTCACTTTTTACTCTATAATGATAAGGTTGGATGAACGCAGAGATGAATGCATTTGGAAATGAATGATAGAAAAACACTTAACTTAATAATATATAAATGTAAAATGTGTCCCTGAGCAAACTTTTATTGGTTACTCCATCCAGCTTGAAACTCGGCTAAACAATATTTCTGCCATCAGCTGAACTGTTTTTATTTTCGTTTCACTCTGGTTGACAAAACAGAAACTTAACATTCACATCTTGTCTTCACAAAAACTAAATTTAGTTTAAAACGCTCCACAGCTGGCACCGTCCCAGAGGCTTTAAATGAGTTTGGTGATTCATGTGACATCCATTTAACTTGTAATTCTTTCCATCTAACAGGAACTTCTGACTATGACTAGGACAGTCAGATGACCAGATGAAATGTGTTATCTAGTTTGACATCTTCCTTAAGGAGGAATACATGATGATGAAGTGGGAGAGCCTGACTCAAACATGCCAAAAGCCATCTTGTAACCAGAATTGGGTAATAACTAGTTACATTTACTTGAGTAACTTTTTTGGGGAAATTTTTTTTACTTTAGGAGCATTTTTTGTAACAGTCTACATTTCACTTTTACTAAAGTTATGATAAAGTATTGCGACTCTCACTTGAGTAAAATGTCTGGATCCTCTACCCACACTGAGTAATATCACTAAATTAAAATCAGATTGTTTTACCCAAAAAGATCACACACTTATTTTTGCTAAAGTTTCATCTGCTTTATTCTGAAAGAAAGCGATTTAGAAAACTATTTCTTTAGCTTGATTTTGTTTGTTTCTAAATGACTTTCATAAATAATTTTGCTCCTTAAAATACCAAACTTTCCACAAACTTTCTACTTTGGTCCATCTGATAATGTAACTTTCCAAATATGAACTGATTGTTGTTGTGATTAGTAGCTCAGTATTCAGTTGCCTCCTCTGACCAAATTCCCAAATTCTGTTGAAACGCGCGACGTGATTGGTCGATGGTTCAACGGTCGACGTTTTTGACGTATTCTGTGTCCAGTTCAAACAGAACGACGCGCAAAGTCCAGGAAACCACAGAATTCGGTGCAATATTTGTTTTTAAGAGCGTATGAACACATTAAAGACGTTACTCCATAAATTCAGCTGCCATGAAAAAACAAAAGCTCTGAAGACGCAGCAGAAAGTTGAGCTTCGACACGGTGAACCCGCCACACGGTAAACCCGCCACACGGTGAACCCGCCACACGGTGAACCCGCCACACGGTGAACCCGCCACACGGTGAACCCGCCACACGGTGAACCTGCCACTGCCACACTTTCTGCTAAACAGCGTTTGAGTTCCAAGTTTAGCTTCAGAAATTGAACATTTTGTGACAAAGTGAGGTGTCGCAGCTCCACTTTTAAAAGAGATTGGTCATTACAATTAATCAAACAGTTGTTCAGTTTAGTTTATTTAAAATTTAAGGAAACACATTCCAATTAGATCAGATTCAAAATATAGCACACTCAAATTCAGCTCATACAGTTTTAAGGCCAGGCAACTGCAAAACCAGAATTTCCGGTTTCCTATAATTTGTTACTAAATGCTTTAACTGCTCAGATATTTAGGCCATCATGTGAATAAAAAAAGTGTTATTAAAACCAAAGCTGGCACCTTTAGAAAGTTAATATAAAAATAAATAAATAAATAATTATTTAGAAACTGTTTTGTACTCTTTTAACCATATTCATTTTAATGCATTTACTTGCAGTGAGATCATTCCTAAAGGTAGAAGTAAGCCACTACTAAGGAAAACTTCATGATGTTCATGTATATTTGTGTAAGCTTGTCAGGAACCAGTTTAAGTTCAGTTATGCAAATATTTCCTGTCAGTCAGCCTAGATTCTGCACACTCTTCCTCACAGTAATCATGTGCTTTAACAGTCAATTAGAATACGTTTTGACTAACCAACCATTTCAAAACAGGAATTTGTTGACGTAAACCTTTTTGTTTTGTTTTCTCTTTGTTTTTTTAACCAAATTATATTTAATTGACATGAAGCTCGATCAAGATCCCAACAAATGAGGTCAGCTTAAGGAACTGGAGCCATCATTTGTCTTCCTTAGTAAAAAAAAAAAAGTATTAATCTTTTACTTGAGACATAAAGGTTACATGAGATTAAGCAACTGAAATATGAGACATTTTAAAGGTTGAATGTGTTGAGAAAAATAGAAGCAGATGAGGAGTACTGCGGAGAAGCTGCTAAGGCTGCAGGTATACACATGTCTGAATTACCTAAACAAAGCCTCCGCCTCTTCTTTGTTGTTACTCTGAAGGTGTCGGGTGATTTTAGCGAGCTGATGCCGCCCATCGCCTGTAACACACCCACCTGAGCAGGACCGGACCAGCTGGATCTCACCCGCTCAACCACACCCGATTAACTGTTTTCACTACTTATCCCAGGGCTACCAAAATAGCTGCACAATGCATATTATAAAGCATTGTTCACATGAGTTAACCTTCATAGCTAATAGATTTTTGCGAGGCCTTTAAGATGATTACAAACTAGGACATGAAAATGATTTTAATTTTAAAAAATGAATTGGAAACATTCCCATGTATATGTAATTACATGACTCTATCATCATTTGACAGCAGAATCAAGAGTTAAATATTTAAAATGCACTACGAACAACAGAGGGGAAAAAGAGACAGGATTAATTTGAAATAAAACAGACATTACAAGTTTTTGAAGCTTGTGCTCTTCAGTTCTTAATACAATTAAACTAATAAGACTGTCCATCTGAGTGGGTTTGTACTTGACGTAACTATTATTTGTTGAGACAGCATAGTATGAGACAGCTAAAAATCGAACTCCTCTGCCTTCTCCTACTGCTAATTAGAAAACAACCACTCAGAGCCAGGAGGGGGGTCTTAGCGCTGTCAATCAAGCCGGTGTGTGCTACTTCGATGTCGGGGAGTAAACTGTCTGCCTGTAATAGTGAGCTTTTTCTCCGCCATGAGTGCATTCCGCAGCATGTTCACATGCAAGTTGATTGACAGCGCTAAGACCCTCCCCCTGGCTCTGATTGGCTGTTTTTGGTCAGGAGCGGCACATTTCTTCAGACAGCAGTAGCAGCAGGGACAAGGTGGAAGAACTCAATTTTATCACATATTAGCTTTCTCATATTATATTGTCACAAGATGGTGAAAGTATGAACAAATATGTAAGAGTTACATACATCAGCGTTAAAGTACTTTTACACCCTCTCCACCCCCTTGGGGGCGCCTCTGTCGGCCCCATGCAGCCTTGCTCCGTCCCTGCTGTATTCCACGTATGAATGCAAGGAGTTTCATTTGAAAAGAAAATCTGAATTATGCATCTAATCTCGAGGTGATTTCTGTCGTTTCTGTGTTATCAACTTCGGGACTGGCCCACGCAGAAAAAAACACCTAAAGAAGCTCCGTGGAGCTCCACCCACACCACGTCAGACCCGACCGTCCACAGGTGTCACAACCCGGTTATTTCCTCTATCAGCTGAGGGAGAACAGCCGATTCCCAGCCGACGCGCTTGTCTGAGTCAGCCTCTTATTGGATCCAGCGTGTCGGTGAGGCCGCGGAAAGTTCCCTGAAGTTCGCCGGGCAGAGAGCGCGAGAGGCGGGGGGAAGCGGAGGACTGAGCGAGGAGGAGCTCCGGGACTTCCACCGCCGATCTGCGGGCTCTGTGCGGGCTCTGAGGTCTGGGATGGCGGCCGTGAAGGCTCTGCAGCAGTGGTGCAGGATCCAGTGTGAGGGCTACCGGGATGTGTCCATCACCAACATGACCACGTCCTTCAGGGACGGCCTGGCTTTCTGCGCCCTCATCCACAAACACAGACCCGACATCATGTGAGTATCGCGGCTGTGGAAGCACGACCCGCGGCGAGGTCCGCCGTGTGCGTCCGGAGCTTTTAAAACGCAAGAGAGGATCTGTTTGCGCTTTTATTTTTATTTTATGTTATGTTTTTTTTTCACTACTCAGACTCTATCAGGGTTTTTTTTATTTTCCTTCAGTTTTATGGCAGATTTAATAAGAAGAGATCAAACCTCATCCGGATGGATCTGTGGAGGAGAAGTTGAGCCGTGGACTCAGTGGAGCTCAGGGTTCAACGGGACTGATCTGTTGAAAGAACCAATTCAACTTCAGTCTTAACTCTGTGAGATGAATGTTTAGACATTACAATAGTTAAATGCTTACAAAAAAGCACATCAGTAGAATATAATCCAAAAGCTGATTTCAGTCATTCGATTCAAACACTGAAATATGCCAAACTTAAATTCTTTCTAAGTCTATTTTTACTCATTTTCATGATTTGGATTATTTTCTAATTCTCATTGCCAGTCAATTTGAATATCGCAAGAAACCAAAACTAAACCACTGATGGGTAATCGAGAAGAAGCAAACTTATCAACTACATGTTATCTAAGCGTGTGCTTCTGGTCTGAGCATATTATTGGAAAGTTGAGTGGAAGGAAGACGGTGTGGTGAAACTCAGAGCTCAGGGAGATCAAAATGAAAACTGCAGTTGTGGCCACTACTTAAAGAGTCATTTGTAAAAACGAGGACCAGTCAAGTATTGAGTTCATGTACAGTCCAGTACATAGCAATACTTTTCAGTTACTGACAAATCTGTAGTAAAATAATGTTGGTGTTTTTTATTTCGTTGGTCTTCCTTGTGATGATAACATAGATCTTTAGATACACAAGAACTCTTGATACTGTTCAGAACAGAAATGAAGATTTGAGGATAAACTTGGTGTTAACCTTTGACAGTAAAATGGTCAGATTATATGTTTGTTTTTTAAAAACCTGTATACGAGAATAAGTTATTTCTTTCCATTTTACAGTGATATTGTATGTTTTCACCAGCGTGTCATCTGTAAAAATAACTTTTTAGGCAAAGTGAAAGCTATGAAATGTGCTAGAAGGGGCTGAAAAATGCAGGCTTAGTTCTCAACAGTTCCAGAAAGCAGGGAGAAGATTTATTTATAAATCTGCCTTATTGAAAGCAAAATGTAACTCGCTTGCATTCTTTCCTTGTGTTTATCTTTGGAGAAGAAGAAGAAGAAAAAAAGTCAGCTCTTGATTCAGACGACATTTTTCAAAACAAGCAGCTTTCATTAGGGCAGAAATATGTAAATATTGTCCTCGGTAATGCCAGAGTATCACTGGGACACGACTAAACTCAACATAAGCTCATTCTCAGATTAATTATTTAGCTGTTACTAAGCCTTAACTTATCACATATTGAACCTTGGCCGGCTTACACCTTAATTTTTTTTCTTCCTTGACGTGTTTCTTTAACGGCAGAGTAATATCAAACGGAGATAAAACTGCTCCCAGTGTGTCCTCCATCCCAGCCTCCACCAGCCGTCACCAGCCGCCAGACCGCGGAATTGCAGAACATTTTAATTTTAGTCGTGTTTCTGGAGCTATAGTCGGTGGTTAAATGCGCTGCTGGAGTTGCTCAACAACGGCCCGAGTGATCTCTGCAGTCTGAGCTTTGTGTTGGTTTCAGTTTAGGATGCATGGGATCATTGACAGAGCACATACATCTAGTCTGACTCACTCGTACTGTCGTGTCATGGCGAAGTGAGGAAACTATGCATGACTAAACAACACATGTCACTGCTCCAGAACTAATAAAGGTAGCTGGGAAAGTTTGATCTCATGTTCCTTTCCTCTTCGTTTTTAATTTCTCTGTTGCAGCAACTTTGATTCCCTGAAGAAGGAAGATGTCTACGACAACAACAAGCTGGTAAGACCTGTTGTCTTTGACACGAATGCTCTAAGGTTTTGTAGTATCATAAATATTCTGTCTTGTGTTTCATTATACAATATTTTGGGTGAGTCCCAGCAAGTGCTGTTGCAGCACAATAACGGTTTTGATTTGGAAGTCCAAGATGAGAACAATTGTGGGAAGAAATGATCCACTGCATGTCATAAAGGATGGCCCAATGTTTCGTACACAAAGGGAGATAATAAAGGAAGTGTTGTAGCTTTTAGACAGTTTCAACAGCTCTTATCCAGGCTGCCTATTTGATACTTTTCCTGTCATTTCAGGAACCTACTTGGCAAAAACAACTGCCAGAAAATTCCCAGAAGAATTGTTTGGTTTTATAAATAAGTCTGGCCCAGCATTTTGGATGACGCTAACGTGTTGGTGGTCATGTGGCACAGATTCTCTTGTTCAGAGATATCTTAACTCTTTGTTCTGGACCAACAGCAAAAGTCTATTGTTTTTATTTAGTCACTCAATGTTGTGTTTTGTTTCCCTTTGTGAACCTATTGAAACTTTGTTGCCTGATTTAACATCTCCAACTGATTTAATTTTAGCTAACTCACTTCTAATCCTGGTAGTTCTGTCACATCGCTGACAATTTCTTAAAGGCCTGGCGTTACATAAACTTGGCGTTTTTGAGAATTACATCATTTCTTGACATCAGCAGAGAGAACATTCAAACCCACCAGGCCCGGCTTTGGACTGAAGTATGTGTAGAAAGTAGAATATGCTAACTTCCTACATAAAAGCATAAGCTGAGATTTGAACTCGACAAATTCTTGCACAGAATTCCCCCTTGGTTGTTTTCAGTTAACAGATCCCTGTAGTACAGGGTTTTATGAAGTGGTTGGTCAATGAACTTGAGGTGGTGCCATTACCTTGTTCGGTTTGCTCACCAGCATCTTCTCTAGTTTTTCTGTTTCTTCACTAAAGCTTATTGACCGTTAGCTCAGGCTAAGCACAGCTAGCAAAGGGCGACACTTCCAAGCTAACATAGGCTACGTATTAATTGGCAGAACTTTTTTTTTTTTATTGCAGCTATTTCTTTCTCCTCTTCCATGTTCTTTGTCTTGGAAACTCTGCCCAATGTCTGCCAACACGAGTGAAAATTGTGAATAAAATGGGAAAGGCCACGCTAATTGTTTGGCAGTATTTTAGATATTTAAAACAAACAAAAATGCTATAATTATTGATACAGACTGAAATGGAACGCTTATTATGATACGTTTTTCAGCCAAAAAAACATATCACCGTATCTGGACAATATTGTCCAGATATTGTCCAGTCCAAATCTGGACAATATCTGAACAATAAATGGATGATTTAAAAAAAGTGTGTTTTGTTGAGTCACTCTGCCCACATTAAAATGTATAGTTTTGTCAATCTGATTCCAGCTGCGTTTATTTGTTTAATGATGAATGAGGGAAAAAGAAAGGTATGTATTATGGGAAACGTCTGCTATGCTCTGAGTGAAACGGATTCCTTGCAAGGGTTTTCCAGAAACTTGGCAACCAGTTTGGTGAAAGACCGGCTCCATTGAGCATTTTTAGAAAGTGGCAGGGCAAGTCAACGACAAAGTGAGTTTTGAGAGGCTCTGCTGATGATCTGATTTCTGATTAAGTTGTGTATCTGGTGGTCACTGGCAGGCCTCAGCTTGTTTCCTGTTCATTGAACTGGTGAGTGAGAGTCAACATTCGAGTTGCCAAACTTCTCTTTGCCGCCTTTCGTTCTGCATGGGCTGTGAAAAAACAGGCTCTGAGATGTTTTCAATACCAGGCGTGCAGGAACAAATGTCTTTCTGAAGATAAGAAAGCATGATCACTTTTCTACTGATATTTAAACTTATAATAATATTTAATATTTTTTGATGCACTGAGGCCTCTAAAAGCCAAAAACTCTTACACAAAGTCAGGAAGCCTCCTCTTTATCACTTTATCTGTTGTTTGGTTTTGTTTGAAGAAAAAAAAAATGTTTCATTGATTAAACATATTTTTTTTGTGTTTTTTCCAGGCTTTTAAAGTTGCAGAAGAACAACTGGGGATTCCGGCTCTGCTGGATGCGGAAGACATGGTGGCTCTTAGGGTTCCTGACCGCCTCAGTATCTTGACGTACGTCTCTCAGTACTACAACTACTTCCATGGACGTTCCCCAAGTGAGTTCTAACCCTGCTTCATTACGTCAATCTACATTATTGCCTGTCTTTTCTCATGTAATTTGTTTACGTCTGCGTTCAGTTGGCGGCATGGCAGGTATAAAGCGTCCAGCAGAGGGCGCCGATGACGAACCTTCAGGGAAGAAGAACCAGCCGGTGACTGCTAAGGTGTTTCCAGGATCTAAACCCAGCAGGGAGAACAGTCCTCCCCGCTCTCCCAACGTTACGAAGCCGTCTCCGTCACCTAAACAGATCAGAAGTTCAACGCAGGTAAAGACACTTTTAGGCTGCATCTGGACTTCGCAGGCTTTATTTTGAGAAGTATTCACTCACAAAATGCAAAATTGTAAGTGAAATTTTAGTAACAATGACATAAACGACTCCACATGAAAGATTCCTCATGTTGCCGTTGTCATCAGAAGGCCTGTCAAAAAAAACTATTTTGCCAGATGACAAATTGTTCGAATCGTTATTGCTATGAATGACAACACTGTTGATCATTTTCATGTGATATAGTGGTAATAATGGCATAATAAGAATGCATTTTCAGAGTTCAATGAACTTGAGATTCTAATGAACATTTAGAACTGAAACTGGAAGACATTTGAAATATCCAAAACAAACAAAACAACAGAAACAACAACTAACATAAGTTATGATGCCACTGTAAACAAATTTGACTTAAAAAATGACTGAAGACTTTTAACATCCTGTTTTTGGGTCAAAGAGAGAAATGATAAATCATGCAGATGGAAATAATTAAGCTTGTTTTATCATGCAAGTTATTGATTTATTGCGACAAATCGCAATAAATCAATAATGTATCATGTAGAATAAAAATGAATTTCCCAAAAAAGCAGATGTTCTCACTGCCGTCTTAAAAGAAGTTCCTCATTAACAGACGTCTTCTTTGTCTTCCAGGATCATCAGGTTGAGAAATCTCATGCAGGAACTTTAAGCAACAAATGTGTGTCGTGTAACAAACATGTTCACCTGGTGCAGCGACACCTAGTAGAGGGAAAGCTCTATCACAGGAACTGTGCAAGGTAAGGACATCTGTCTGGGTCATTGTCCAGACTGCAAACCTCAACTATGTTTTAACTATTCTCTTTTGAAATGCTGTTAGTTTGAGTTCAGCAGTAACCGTTGGAAAACATTTTATCCAGTCGTTTAAAATTTCAAAAGAATGCATTCCTGCAGGAAGTAATTGTTTCTCAATAGCCGCGATCTCCAGGCCCTCTGCACCTCTCTGTACGAAGTAAAGAGCAGAGGGTTGTTTTTTTTTGCCACGCTAATTC
Source organism: Poeciliopsis prolifica (assembly GCF_027474105.1). Lineage (NCBI taxonomy): Eukaryota > Metazoa > Chordata > Actinopteri > Cyprinodontiformes > Poeciliidae > Poeciliopsis > Poeciliopsis prolifica. The sequence goes on along the minus strand of NW_026562420.1, from coordinate 805,777 downwards.
ACATTTTAGGATGTAAAAATTAGTTTGATGCTCTGAAACATTTAATTATGACCACAAAAGTAAAAACAGAAGAATTCTTTATGACTGGTTCTCAAAAAATATCATCTATTAAAACCACATTTTCTTTCCTGTATTTCAGGTCTCTTTCGACGAATACCAGCTCCCCGTTTCGCGATCTTCCCTCAAACACCCACATTTCCAAATTCACTCCCCAAGCCGAACAAAGTAAACCCGCCACAGTGGCCCCGGCTAAAACACCGTCCAGACTGGGGCCGGTGTGGGTGACGGAGAAGCCCGGCTCTCCTCCGAATGGCTCCAGTTCGTTTTCTGCTTCACCTGTCTCAGCTCCTGCTTCGGAAACACCAAAGGTTCCCGTGTCCAAACTGCCTACCTTTACAACAGGTGTCAGCACCAAGCCCACGGCTGCTCCCCAGACCTCCATCACCGTGGCCAAAACGTGGGAGTCAAAAATGAAGTTTTTACAGTCGGATGACGGCGCCAATCACGAGGAGAAAAAGACGTCAGTCTTCAGTACAACTGTGAATAAAGGCCAGGCCGCGAACAGCAAGGGGCAGGACGTGTTGCCGGGTCAGACTGTAACCATGGTTGTCAATGTTAAAGATGTGGATAAAGGGGGTGCAGCTAAAACATCTGCTGCGGGTAGCAAGTCGAGTACAAATGCTAAAGAGTATGATGATAAGACGAGAGCATCAGCAGCAGCTTTCATCTCCAAGAAACTTCCTGAGGAGAACAACAACAACAGCAGCAAACCATCGTGGACAAACATAGCGCTCCGAAAAACTGACAAGTAAGTCTGATCAGAACGGAAGAATTATCCTTAACGCTACAGTATTTATGTTTTTTACATATTTGTTGATACTAGTTGTGTTTGCGTTAACAGTAAAATTGCACAATTGAAATTAGGAAAATAAATTCCCTTTATGAAAACAAGCCAGTTAAAAAAGAAAACCTCTCAATTTTCAATAAAAAGTTTTTGCGTTACCATGCGGTGGGTTTTCAGCCGTATTGTAAAACATTTTTCTCATTACAAGACACATGATCAACTACCAGATCTTACTACTGGCGAAAACCACAAAGAAGACGACAGGAAGTAGAAACTGGATGATGCTTGTCTTTGCTCACACAGTTCATAAAAAGTTGTGTGTCATTCCAACCTGTTGAAGCCATAACTCTTATGTAAAATGGCCGTCTACAATATCCTCAGAACGTCGTAGACGTAGAGTGAATAAGATACTGAAGTCTCCTCTGACTGGCTGAGTTGCGGATATATCTCATGTAACTATTCACACTAAATCCATTGCTCACATGATTTAGTGCGAATAAACTTATTCGTGTTTGATTTTAATTTTTATTTCTTATTTCAATGGAAACACCTCAATTGCAAAATTGTGTTCTTTTTGAGATTAGCAGAAAATAGACAAAGGTTTGCGCACATTTGCAATGGAAACAGCTCCTGTCAGTATAACATGAGACAATCTGTGAAAATATTACCATCTGCCTGAGCTACTGTTGCCATCTGAAGAAATGCACAGTTCCCAGTAAAAAAAAAAAACGCTTGCAGGGCTTAGCGCAGCTGTCAGTCATGATCGTGTACATACTGCTCAATGTTCTCATTTTCCGTTTATCCACGTCATCGTTGGCTATGCTAACTGGCTTTAGCATTGACGGTAGGCTCCGTTGTGGTGAACCAGCTTTAATGTAGCAAGGAGAGGAGGAAGTTGTAAGCGGCTTGTAGGCGAGGTTGCACTCCTCCTGCTTCTGATTGGTTATTTCTGACAGAGTGGTGTATTTCTTCAGAAGGCAGAGGAGCTCTATTTCCTTTTTTTAATTTTTTTTATTTTTACAGATTATCTGTCTTATACTTTACTATTGCAGTTTTAACAAATATGTAAAAAGAAACCTTTTTGTTATTTATAAAAGTTGCATACTGCTGCTTAAGCTCTTGTACACGTTTAATGTCTTGTGATCAGGAATGACTTTGAATCAGTTTAATTTGTTGCGTTCAGACCTCAAGAGGAGACGCCAAAGAAGACTGAAACGGGGGGCGTCAGAGGGAAGGTGAAGCTGAAAGCAGACCCGTCTCTCCTGGCGGATCTGCAGACTCCAGAGCCTGAAAAGTCTGTTACCGGTGCGGTCGGTCGGAGCGGCCTAAAACCTCCCCAAACCTCCCACAACACATCAGGTTAAACACACTCTTTCAAGGAGTTATTATCCCCTCTTGACATGGCAGTTTGAAGGTTATATTCTGGTGTGGGATGTATCTTATTCATTTAAAGTCACAAAGTAAATAACTAAATTGTCGAGAGAGAAACTTTTTGTGACAGAAATAAAAAAGGGAGTGAAACGACACTTAGACTCAGCAATGTGTCTAGTTGAAGAGTTTTCTGCAGCATTTCTTTCCATGGCGGAGTATTAGGGCTATGATAAGAAAATAAAAGTAAATGTAATTATAAAATTAAGTCACAAATTTATGAGAATAAATTAAGTCATTGTCTTATCGTATTGTTGCAGCACTTGAAGTAAGATAAAACAAATTTACAAGTACGTTTTCCACAAGATACTGGAGTAAATAATTGTAGCAAATAATTCTTATTATTCATGAAAAAGTCCTTGTTCCACTGGCAGATTATTTCACTTATGAGAAGACATTTTTCCAGTGTTATAAGTGAAATACTCTTTCAGAAGAACTAGTACTTTTTCATCAACATTAAGAAACTATTGACTTAAAAAAAAAAGTTTTTTTTTGTTTATTTTTGACGTGCTGAGGATGTGGGCAGAAAACGCCATGCAAGAACAGAGACGCGATCACACTTTTTCCCCGCACCGTTGCACAGCACAACGCAGTCAAAATGCGCTTAATTTTAAAGTCTTAAGCACACCGCTTCAAATAAAGTGTTACCAAATATTTTTATAATTTAACACCTATTCAATTAAATACCTCTAGCTGAGGGCATTGGTACCAAATGATTTGTAAATGGATACCAAAATTCAAGGCGGTTGGGCAAAATTCTTCAAATGGCTCCTATATTTTTCTGAAAAGTTACTTGTAAGTTAGTTTCGTCTCCTTTCAAAATAAACTTACAAGTTAATTTTAAAATTAACTTACAATTTTCAAAGTTTTGACCACAAATACTTGATCTGATTTTGTGTTCCTGCAGTGCAGACACAGTGAAGAAAGCTGTTCATTTGCATTTTTATAACTAGTCAAGCAAAAAAAGAGAAAAACTCAAGCGGCTGAAGAGTCTCCAACTAGTTGCCCACAGGGCCATCTGCTGGTTAAATTTGGAAAAGGCACCATGTTGCACGTCCTACCTCTGCCATCAACCAGTACATATGCATGTCCTTGAAACAAAAATCTATTAATTTAGAAGAGAATAAATATGATGCATTGTGACTCCATTGCACTGACCTAATCTTGGATGGAACAAAACTTTCTTTACCTCAATCAAAGTAAAACTCAAGTTATATTGTTTGACTACAAATCCAGATGTGATTCTTGGTTCTTTAGCTCGGTTTTGTCAGACCTCTGCTTGGAATGTTGGTTTTACTTTTGATAGCTGTTTAAAGCTAGATAAACAAGTTAACACTGTTGTTAAATGAAGTTTTTATCACCTGCGGATGTTAGAAAAAGTTAAATCTTACTTTTGTTTTAAGGCCTTTGAAGGACTTATCCATGACTTTATTACAACTCGTTTAGATTATTGCAATTCTTTATATAAAAGCATGGATAAATCGCAGATTCAGCCACTTCAAATGATCCAGAAATTTTTTTGTTTGCTTTTAAACATTTTTGTTTTTTTTTTTTTTTTTTTTTTTGTAGTGTCAGAAAATGAGTCTCCTGGAGCCTGGAGGTCAAAGCTCAAGCCTGTCTCCAAAGAAGCAAAGTAAGCCATTCTATTATCCATCTTTTTTTTAAAAATTGTTTTTATCTTTTCGCTGTCCATTGGTGACTCCCTTCCTTCCTGTTCTAACGGCAGGGAGTGTTTGTACATGGGTGTACTCTCAGCATACTGACATGGAGCTTTAATTGTTGGAGATTTTTCTTTCCTCCTCATGTCTTGTCCATCCCTCCTGTCCCTCCATCCGTCCTCCTGCAGGACGCCTGAACCCGCTGCTCGGCCAAATGGCCCAGCCGTCATTTGTTGCCGCCGTTCTCCGTCTCTCCCCTTCCGCCCCAAATGGCGTCAGGACGGAGCGGAGTTCTCCGCGGTGCAGCATATGCTCCTTCCAAAGAATTCCCTCTCCTTTTCCTTCTCCTTTCATAAATCAAATCTCAGAAATGCTGTCGCAGAACCGGGGTGGATTGAAAGCAGATGAAATGAGGACGATTAAATTCTCGGTTTCTTTGCGCTAATTTTAATCTCGTCTGTTCAGACCAGCAGGTCTTCCTCAGTCTTCTCCTAAACCGTACAGTAATGGAGCGACCAGAACTTCAGAGCCCTCTGGTGGGCCTTCGGCGGTCAGCACCATCATTTCTGTGTCAAAGGGTAACGGCCACATCCACTGCACTGGGATTTCAGTTTTCAATTCTTAAAGAAGTTGAGAACAATCAATGTTGCATTCATATTTTGAATTTGATCTCATCAGAATCTCAGAACGGACCGAAAGAACAAATTCCCAATGCCGCAAAGTCCGAGTCACAGAACTCTAAGGTAAGAATTAGGTTACAATAATCAGTCAGTCTGTTCACCACTTGACAAATTAAAACAATCTCAATCATTTCCATTTGCATGATTTATTGTTTTCCTCTTTTGTTTATTTTTCTATCAATAACTGAATGACCAAAGTGCTCACTTTGGTCCTTTGGTCTCAACAAGTCATTTCTTTTTTTGAGGACAGTTTTGTTTCGACTTCACTTTCCGTTTTATTTTATGTTTCTGTTGGTTTTATTTATTTTGGATATTTTAAATATTTTCCAGTTCAAGTGATAAATGTTCCAAGGCTTCCCGCCAGATAACTTGTGTGTTTTTGAGTTAAAAATGTTTTAAAATGACTGGAAGTTTTAAAATATCACTTGATAATTATGTATTATTGGAAGATTAATACCTGAACAACAGCTATAAAGTCTTAAAAAACGCAAATATTTTAAAAAGACTTGAATAAATAAGGAATGCTTAGCCTGGTGGGGGAACAAATAAAGCCTGGTGGCCCGCCAGGCTTATAATACACTGGGAAAACCCTGTGTTCATTAGAATTGAAAGTTTATTCATCTTTGAGAATGTATGCTTGCATTATTGAAAATGGTCTCAAAACAACAATATTATAGTTAATCGCGATAACTTCTGGGACAATATATCATCAAGCAAAATTGTTATTGTGACAGACTTAATTTTGTTTTGTTAACAAAACAAAATTAACGTTAAAAAAAGGGAACAAGGAGAGAAAAAAAAGACCAATAAAAAGGAACAAAAATCATGTATGCACATAAAATGTCAAAATTACGACAGACTAAAAACAACACAGCATACATGGAGAAGGTAGGGAGATATTATTCTTAGCAAGCAGCGCAAAAAGATTTCTGTTTTTCTATTGGTGGGACCAGCTGATTATTTAACTTCAACTTGGTCATTTTGGACATAAACATCAAAGCATCTGTAAATACTCTAGTCTGTGGTTGGACATTTACACGTTTCGTTTCAGCTTGTTAATGTTTATTATTATTAGCTTGTCAATATTTCAACTGGTCTCACACCATTTTAGTGAACAAGTAAAACCTTGTTTATACATCACTTGTCAAGATAAAAACTGACTAAATGTTAAAAACGGATGTAAAAGGAGAAGTTTTTTTAAATGTGGAAAGACGAGTAAAGCCTGAGTACAATATTATGCCATTTAAAGCCCCCCTCAAAAAACAAGAGGGCACATGTAAAAAAATAAACGTGTTAAATCTGCCAAAATGTACTTTGTTTTTTTTTTAACTTTGCACAAAACTTTGCTTACGTATGTGAACATCTGCAGACGAAGCCCGGCTACATCCCCAAAGTGGACATCATCCGGGAGCTGAAGGAGATCGAAGAAAACCTAAATGACCTGGAGAGGAGAGGAGTGGAGCTGGAGTTGAGGCTGCGCAAGAGCGAGGAAGGTGAGCCAGCCACTCCCAGAATGCACTTCTGGAGGGAAATGGAAGGGGAGGGAGCGCGCCTCTGATCGGACGCCTGTCTGTTGTGCGACAGAGGGCGGCGGTGGCGGCGACGACGAAGACGAGCTTATGGTCGAGTGGTTCACCTTGATCAGGAACAAGCAGGTGGCCATGCGTCGTGAGTCAGAGCTTGTGTATATGTGAGTACACACACACACACACACCCACACACACACACCCACCCACACACACACACACACACACACACACACACACACACGGGTTAGAAAAAAGGGGTTTTCAGTAATTAGCGGAACAGACTTGTGGCCAGAAGGTCGACAGTTTGAGGTCCCAGTGTCCTCCCTCCTCTGTCCCACAGCGAGGAACAAGGCAGCTGAGGCCCCCCACTGGCCACACTGAGCAAACAGTAGCTGGAATCAGGATGTCGTTCAGAAAAACATATTTATGAACTTGGATGTACTGGGAGTCAACGGAAATTCTGGAATCTAAAAAGTGCTTTACTGTAATTTCTTAAAAAACAAAACAAAAAAAAAAAAATGGTTGATGACAGATCCAAAATCCACAGTCTGCTTTACTGTGGCTTTAAAAGGATCATAGTAGAGGAATATATTTTTATCAGGTTTCCACACTTCCTTAAAGCTGCAGTACGTAACTTACAAAAATATGTTTTATTAAAACTGTTGCCATGTCGTAACATCATCGGAGATAATCTGTGGAGAAAAAAAATCAACTCCTCCACCACCTCAGTCTGCAAAACTGTGCCACTACCTGGTCGAAACAACCAATCAGAGCCAGGGGGAGGGTCTTAGCACTGTCAACCAACATCTTGCATGTGCTGCTCAATATACTACAGGCAGAGAAACAACTTACTGTTCCAGGAAAACCGTTTATTCTCTGACATTGGTGATCATGCTAACTAAATAAAGGTTGTTTAAATTAGAGCAGTTCATAATAACTTCTGATTCAAGGCAGATCAAGCTAGAAATTCTCTTCAGTTTGTTTTAAATGAGCTTGTTTTTTGGTTGTTTTTGTTTCCTTTTCTCATACCTGCAGAGGACGAACTCAGGATCTGGAAGAAGAGCAGCCCAGTGTGGAACAGGAGCTCCGGAGGCTGATGGAGAAACCAGGTGAGTTCTGTAGAGGAACAATGTCAGCGAAAACAACAAAAAATAAAAACGCGGAGTTCTGCGGCGGCGCGACTGAAATGCTGTTGTGTTTCCAGAACATTTAAAAACGTTCCGGGACAGACAGAGGGAAAAGCACCTCATGGAGAAACTCATAGAGATCGTCAACGATAGAAACGCTATCGTAGAAGGTCTGGATGAGGACAGGCTCAGGTATGTTCTTTATTTATTTATTTTTTCCTTTTTTTAAAAGTTACGGTATGGATCTGATTTAGCAGATGAAATAAATACTTGAAACAACAGACCTCTGTCTACAATCCTCGTGCAGAACGCTCATGTTCCTCTTGACTTTACACAAACGCAGTGTTTCCACACACAGGCATGAGCTCATTCTAAACTTGTTTGCTCTTTGTGCTTTTTTTTTGTTTGTTTTGTTTTCTGCAGGGAGGAAGAGGAGGATGAGGAGCTAAACAAGATGATGATGAATTTCAGTGAGTGTCTCCACCACCCCCTCTCTCATTAACCAAAGCCTGGTTGTCGCTGTGATTCTAGTCGCTGTCCAAGCAAACAGATTTCAGGTTTAGCTGAAGTGGATAGAACTTGGGGAAAAGTTTGTCTTTGTGAACTTGCGGTGCATTTTTAATGAGTGCTGCCGAGGCGATGTTTTCAACTAATTTGATTTAATGTCTGCTAATGGGAAATGGCATCAAACATTAAAAAAAAGAAAGAAAAAAAAAAGCTTTTCCTGCATTTTTGTTAGACAAAATGGTTAATGCGGCCGGTTAATTTGACCCTTTTGAAAACTCTGTTGGTCATTTGCAATTCATGATCGGGAACCCGGAGCGGAACCTACTGGAGATTTATTGAAACTCGGTGAGAGGTCGGCGAGTGAACATGGAACGTGGGCTAAACATTAGCCATTTCGCTTTAATGTATTCATGGAGTTCATGGCAAACTTTCTGTATTTATTTATTTTTTTTTTCCTTTACTTTGTCTAACGGCCTGTTTTGAGTTTGTTCTTCTCTTTTTCCTCCCAGGCGTAAAGAAGGACAAAACCAAGAGAAAGTCTCAAAAATTCAAACTGTTCAGCTGGGGAGGCAAGAAGGACGTATGATGCTCCTGGAAACCAAAACCACCTTGTTTTCACAAGCTGCTTCCTCTGATCTCTGTCAATTCCTGGGATAACATCGATACGCTGTGTGTGTGTGTGTGTGTGTGTGTGTGTGTGTGTGTGTGTGTGTGTGTGTGTGGGTGTGGGTGTAGGAGAGAGAAAAGAGAAAGATCCACCACCTTGCAATGAGATTTACTTCAGTACTCCAGTCGTTTAGTTCTAATCTTGTTCTTATTTTCACCTGTTGACTTTACGCCCCAACATTCTCAGTGTCTGCCTTGTATTTCCTTACTTGCATAAAATATTCAATACTGGATGTATTCTGTAATATATAATGGGTAAAAAAACAAGATTTAATTCTGAGATATTTTGCTCAGGCTCAACAAAAAGATTGTCATCACAAGAAATTAGAGAAATTTCTGTGCTTTATCTTTGGGAACCTGCCACAGTTATTGGCACCCTGGTGAAAATGTTTACGAACAGCTTATGCTAGCAGGTTCCCATCAAGACACACCGTGTTGTAGTTCCCTTCGCACTAGCAATGCAGATTGAGGATCAATCTTGAGATTTTTCATTTGTCTCATTCTTCCACCGGTTCAGTTAAAACCCAATCAAGTTCAGACTTTTTTTTTTAATCATAAGGTTATTCCTGCACAGAGGTCATCAGCAGATAACTAAACTTCCATGGTATTTTCCATAATTACGCATCTTAAAACTATTCAAATTCCCAAAGCACCCTACAGTGTTTCATGCCTTTTGTGAAGATTTAGTCTTTTGTCACGTTTCAGTTCGGTTGTTGCTGATGTACGAGTCTAAAGCAGGTGACAGGATGTGCAGCACTGCCTGCCCAATGGGAATGTTCAGTTTTGCTGGATAATGCTTGAATGAAGTTTGTTTTGTGGCAAAATACTGCTTTCACCAGCTAGCTGAGCTTGTGATTTAGCTCAGCTAGCTATTAGCTCTGAAACAGCTAGCTGATGTCAGCTGACATCGAACAGGTCGTTGCCTAATAGCATCCAGATGTTGGCTGTTAGCAGCTGGTAGCTAACACTTAACATGTGCTACGTCTGCTGTTAGCTGATGTTACGCGTTAGCTAACAGCTAACATCAGCTGCTAGCTAACATCTGATGTTAGATCTGCTTACAGCAGATGTTAGCCTTCAAAGGGAAGGCACTAAGAGAGCTAGCTCCTGCGTTTTAAGTTATTGACTTTTTGTAGTTTCTACTTTGTTGAAATCATAATGTTTTGTAAAGGCTGGTCATGTGGAAAATCATCCGGTCTGTTGTTAAATTTCTCTATAAATGAAATACTCATAATCTTTTTGGAATGATAGCCATCCAAATAACAGTATGATCTAAAGATTTGTATGGCATGTAAAATGAAAATGATAATAATTCTATCTGCTACATTATTGCTGCTGCATTAAGAAAATGACTGGTTTGTCTCATGTGACCTTTATGTGTAATTACATGTATTTCATTAATGAGTCAGGAGAGCACCAGATGCGGTTCACATTGGACCTGAATATGTGTATGTTTGTAATATTTTTATTCTATATTAAATGTATACGGCCGTAAATAATGTTTTTATTTTAAACCAACAAACATTGTTTTTTTTTTTTTTAGGTCGACTAAACTAAATTGGACATTAAACTAAATTAGTGTTTTTTGTTTTTTTTTTTAAAACATACATTTGTAGAATAATGTTCATTCATCTGTAGTGTGTATAATATTATAAGTATATATAATACTGACTTGAGAAGCATAAAAATAAACAACTAAGCTATGTTTCAATAAACATATATTTTAAAAACTTTCTAAATACAAGCATATATAATATCAGAAACAATATTCATGCCAATATTGCCTGTCATGTAACTTACATGTAACAAGAAGATCATTTGAACACAAATAGTAATCTATTATGTTATTTGGTTTTGATTTTATTATCCCAATTCTTGAAAGCGGAAGATGAATTGCTGTGATGCACCTGCATCGTCTCCAACCACTAGAAGGCAGCATTCGACTTTATGAAACCAATACAGTTAGCGCGCTGACTCTGGTTAATTTGAAGAACAGACTAAGGTCAATCACAAAATCTGAGAGACAAAAGTATTTTGGGAATTTGCAGTAAATTCATTTTGGATTTTGTTTTTATTCCTTGTAGTTGAAGACACAGTGTTACAAATATTCCAATAGATTTCTAAATCTAAAAATTGAAACACGGAAGGAAAATGATGATAAAATAATACAGTGTTATTGGAAAAATTTTTAAAATCCTAAATTAAATCTCACTCAAACGATAATCGGAACGATAATCGGATTAGTGTCATCCAATCATCTTGTGTCATGCACTCAAAAAATGTAATGAATAGCATGAATCCACACTGCAGAAACACAATCCATCAAAAAGGTATTTTTGGCCGATTTTCTAGTGCAAATATTTTGTTACACTTGAAGCGATGCACAGCTAACTTCCAAATAACCTTTTAACAAGATACAGGAACTTGTAAGTCAATAATTTCTTAATATTGTTTCACTCATGTAAAAAAATGTCATTATAAATGAATTCTTCTGCAAAGAAAACTTTTTTCATCAATATTATGGAATTATTGACTTAATACAAGTTTCTATATCATGCTGAAAAGTTACTTGTAAGTTATTTTTGCCGTATTTCAAGTGTACTAAGAAAATGCACTAGAAACAAGTTTTTTGTTGTTTTTTTTTTGCTGTGCAGACAGTACACTAGTTGGATGTTACTGTGTTTTAGGGTTTTAGCTGTAAGTTCTGGATCCTTTTTGTCTCTTCACAGAAACTTTGCATCAAACTCTTCCTTGTCAATCCCAAAAGACACAGGTGAAGTTATGCAGGTGTAAAACAACAAAGCTGACGGCAACCAGACACAGCAATAAATCTTTTTATTTTTTCCGCTAAAGTTTAATTATTCTGCCACAGGAGAGGAGGGGGAGATGCAACCAAATCTTGGGGAAAAGTAAGCAAGGAAATGGGCTTTCAGGTTCTCCTTGACTTGTTTCGTTCTCTTTTTGTTTGTGCGTGAAAACACAAAACGGTGTAATCTTCCTCTAAAGGCAACATCTGTTCCTGTTGTTATGTGTGAAAATGTTGATTCCTCCCTCAAAGCGTGATAAAATGTTCCATCGCTGCGCAGCTGTGTGACTGAATCGATCACGTCTCAGTTCAACTTGGGAGCATGTTTATCTTTGAGGGGAGAAAATGGGCCTTGAAGTCGACTCGGTGAGGCTCGGTCGCGACACGTGTCGGGGAGTCCTGGCTGAACTGGAAACAGAATCTGCTGGGGTATAACAAGAGGCTTCACCAAGCTACAACTGGATACTTTTTAAATAGAGGAGAAAGAGAAAAACTTTTTTCTTTTAGTACAATTGCCAAACTTACACAAAGCAGAGGCTCTGCAGAGCCATCAATTTCTGAAGCTCTCAGCAGTAATGAGCTTATGAAGCTAAATGTGATTAAAAAAAAAAATAGTTTGTAATCCTCCTGAATGTGATTACTTGATCCTGATCTGTGTTTGGACGGTTTTGATTCAGTCGAACTTTGTGAGTTATTGAAAAACACATAGCTTCATCTAAATCTTTAACTTGGTTGTTGGATTCATGGCTGAAGGAATAGTTCCCTTGGATTAGTTCCCAAATATTAGAAATCCTTCTAAAATAATGGCCTAAGTCTTTTATTTTTTTTTTTTTTTTTTGCAAAAAAAATTATTTAGGTAAAAAAAAAGGAAATAACTTTAAGCAAAAAGTGACCAAAATGATAATTCTATTCTAAAGGGATTCGCGCCATGAATCAACTTTTTTCTTGATCAACATTTTTTTCCCCCCATTTATTTATTTCGAACATGATGGAAGTATAAAATCACACACATGAACAAGAAAAGCAAAAGACATATTTTTTGTAGCATAATAATTTTAACACAGTCGAAAAGGAGTAGGAAGAAATAAGAAACTTATGAGCTGCTACCCCATAAACTCATACAATGTTTTCAAATAGACCGTCTTTATTAAATAAAAATAATAAAAAATGAAAAAAGACAGTTCATTAATTTCCCATTTTATCTGGGTTTACACATGTCTAAATATATACCCACACATGCGTTGGCCTCAATTTACATATACACATTAATGCTGCTCTCACCTATATTTCTCTATTTTGTGAAAATGACCTTATATTTCCTTTTAAATTGTATTAAATGTTGATTTTTGGTTTAATTCTCACATGTAGCATAATTTTACACCATGAACTGAAACATGAGTTAATAAATGATATATTTAATCTTCCTTTCCTGTCTAAAGCTCTTGAGAAACTATTTGCTAATCAAGTGTTTGAGGTCCTAAAGGGTGACGACCTGCGTGAAGAGCTTGGGTCAAGTTTCAGACTCCAGCTTCAGATGCTGGAGTTTGAATCGTATCCGTCTGACAGATTCCAATTTGTTCACTTCACACACTCTAGGGTGACTTGTGGAGTGCTACAGGGCTCGAAGCTTGGGCCAATTCTCTTTACTATACATATGTAAAGTTGATTACAGGAACATCAAGATTCAAAATTTTCTCATTTTAAATTCTAACAAGACAAAAGTCAGTCACTTAATCTGAATGGCATTAATTTGGGATCTTTTTACCTCCAGTGTCTCATTTAAACCCCATGACCAACAGGCTTATTGAATGTCCTGCTTTCACTTCTGGAACGTTGCCAGAGTTTGAAATTTTATGCATTTGTTACTTCAAGACTGGACTACTCTAATTATTTACAACCAGGAAGTATAAAAACATCTGAAGGCTTTAATAATCAGCCCCGTCGTACATCAGTGATATGATTGGTCCTAACGGAGCATTTTGCTGTCAGACTGCAGGTTTACTGCTGGTTCTTAGAATTTCAAAAAGGGCCGATCCTTTAGACACCCTGTCAACTTTTAAGACGGGGATCAAAACTTTTCGTTTTAATAAAGCTTGTAGTTAATGGTTCACTGTAAATAAACTGATTGAACCGGAAGTCCAAATGACGCTTTCCACATGGACTGGATTGTGCTTTTTAACTTAAGTCTTTGTTTCAGTCAAACCTCAAATGATTTGTTTTACTGAGGTTTTCTCATTAATAACAATAATAGAAATGACAGCTATAAACTTTATTTGTTTATCAACGTTGGCAGTTTGTTTGTTTACAATTCTTATTTTCAATCACTTTTTAATTACTTTTCAAAAATGTTCAGAGTTAAGCATCAAACTTGTATTGCTGTGAGTTAAAAGCTAAACTTCTTTCCGGTTTGGTGGCTGTCATGTTTCCTTCAGCTGTTTTCTGACCGCCTGTAAAATTTAATGCTCCTGTTTTGTTGCGGGTCAAATTGACCCGTTTTAAAGTTTTAAAATCTTTCAAAAATAGTTGGAAGTACTATTTTTTTTGCATGAAACTTTTTCTATTTGTCTTAATAGGTGCACTCTAGATATAAATTGAACATTTATTCATTTTACAGATTTTTACCACCCACTATTTACATAGATACTGTTTGGGTCAACTTGCCAAGTTGAAGAGTAAAAAATATCAAAACATGTCCAGTACTATATGTTTCCTTGCAGCTATGAACCATATTTTGCCACACACACCACACCATACATGCACACACACAAGCCCACTTTCTCACTATTCTCTTGACTTCACTAGGAAACTGCGAGAAAGCAGGTTTGATGGGAATTTTTTCTGTTCCCGTGGACAAACTCCACCCACTCTGAGTGGAACCTCAGCAGACGAGGAGAAAAACATAAATACTCTCTGCATGACTCATTTGTCTCGATTTTAATCAGCGGGTCAATTTGACGTTGAACAGTATGTGTGTCTCAAGTTCAATTATAAAGATTACCCACAGAAAAAAATAAATCGAAACATAATATAAACATTTTTACAAAAAATCAATTGCAAGGAAATTATTGTTTTTTGTCTGTAGGTTTTTTTTTCAGTGGACATAAACAAATGTAAATTCCATTTTTCTGTCCAAATGATTAAATTAGCAAATTGTCGTCACTGATCCTTCATTTGACAAAAATAATAAAACATCATTGCACAAATAGTGATTGAAATGGTTAATGTTGGAGTTAATAATCAGACACTATGGCACGACTAAACACTCCCCGGGACAAGTTGACCCGCGAACGTAATTGCTGATCCTCAGACGCGAAGGTAACAGGAAGGTTAAGACGTCAGCGCTCTTTATAAAAGATGAAAAGTAGGAAGAGCAACAGCAAAACGAAGAAGAAAAACAAGAAAGCTCCGGAAGCATACGCAGCTGGACGCGCAAGACTGAGCAACGGTTTCACAAAAACGAGCTCGCGTTTGGAAAACGTCAAAGGAAGACGATGAGACAAACCAGTTCACTCAGGTCAATGAATTGTGTGGCTTATAACATGACATGATTTAAATAGGACAAAGTTACAGGTTTCTGTGATAAATGAAGCCTCCATGACAGTCTGTAAAAAGTCCAGTCTTCATCTAAATGTATGTAATTGCAAATAACTTTTCCAAAATACTGTAAGAGATACTTATCAATCCTTCACCACCAAACAGGAAGCAGATACAGCTTCCACTGGGAATAACTGTGCTTGATTAGCCAGCAAGCGACTTGATATATACCTGATAGAGAATCTATGGAGAACTGTCAACAGGAAGATGACAGAGACAACAATGATTGATTAGCCCTGGTTGCCTTATTAAAGCTGCCTCCACTAATTAATTCTACGCCATGCGTTGCAATAACTCGTGTAAAAGCAGCCATGACACATTATTGAGCGCATGAAGACAATATTCAATTGATTGACATGTCCGTATCAAAAGTCCAACAACACTCGGCTTTTCAGAGGAACCGAATGTAGAGTTTTCCTCGGTTTTAAGCCAACGACGAATCCAGAAGGTAAAAAAAAAAGAAAAAAAAAGAAGCGCATATACATTTTTATTCTGTTCTATTTTTATTCAAAGTATCCTGTTTGTGTATTGCATGTTTGGCATCTCGTTGCTTAGTTTTGGCTGATAACCGAAACACGAAAAAAGTTCACTCTCTCTAGATCGTACTACTGTCTAGAGAGAGAAACCTACATTGGAATAATAAACAAAAACAGCGGCAATAAAACCACAGAATAATAAACCTGCTTTCTGGGAAGTAAAATGTCCATTGTAATAGTTTAATCTAAACTTCTCTGTTTTGTCTTTTTCATCTGATCATATCAGTTCATTTACTTCTTATTGGGAATTATGAGCAGCATGAGGTTATACAGATGATTTTTATGAACTTCAGGATGCTCTTGCAAATCAGAAAGAGGTCATGACAATGAGCAGAGAGGAGCACATAAACTATTATCTGACGTACTGCAGACTGCTTAACTGAAAGAAAAAAACAAAAACATTCTGACATTTAACCCCAGCAAATTATGTTCCACTTTAGTACAAAAGTGCGTATGTTACGTTAAAGTGAATACGTATTTTATCTTAAGGTGTTTAGAATCCAAGACAGGGTGATATTTTTGTGTTTCTTTGAAAAAGTAGCACATTGGAGCAAAACGTACATATATTTTTTTTTAGCATGAGCATGTGTTTGTGATGGAGCTGGAAAAGCAATCACCGCCCAGAGAACCCCCTGAAGAACCTGTGGACGTCGCCCGTGGAAACCCTTTGCCTGTGGTCTCCACCAGCAAAAACACTCAGGAACGGCAGAGGCGCACGCGGACCGCGGCGACATGAGGGAAACCCATCGCAGGACTTCAGCTGGTCCTCTTCTTCTTTATGTTTCTCCAAATGACTGTGACAAAGCAGCAACATAATGATCAATAGGCTTGTGTGTGTGTGTGTGTTGTGTGTGTGTGTGTGCGTGTGTGTGTGTGTGTGGGTGTGTGGGTGTGTGTGTGCGTGTGTGTGTGCGTGTGTGTGTGCGTGTGTGTGTGTGTGAGGTCAGCTTCTTCATAAATTCACACTGACATTTCTG
Source organism: Poeciliopsis prolifica (assembly GCF_027474105.1). Lineage (NCBI taxonomy): Eukaryota > Metazoa > Chordata > Actinopteri > Cyprinodontiformes > Poeciliidae > Poeciliopsis > Poeciliopsis prolifica. The sequence continues at coordinate 789,425 of NW_026562420.1, read as the reverse complement.
TGAATAAGTAAGTACAGAATACAGTGGAAATGGGCTTTGTAAATCTTGAACGTTAAAGATTTGAGAGACTTTTTGAAAGCTCAAATGTAGGTCGCCACCTTAATAACTTACCTAAAAGCACATAAACAAATGCCGTCTGGAAACTGTTTTCTGTTGCCGGGCTCCCTCAATGGGGTCCCGCCCCATCAGTTTGATCTGATGTGGGAGCATCAGATCCTGCTTGGGGTAAGTTCATCATCCATCAGTCAACACCCCTTTAAAGGGGCAGTATTATGTCATAATGTCTCTTTTAAGCTTTCAATTATGTTATAATGTTATTCCCTCATCAAAAACATTCCTGGAGTATTGCTTTGGTTATTTCACACAGGTTTGAGAAATTCTTTAATCTCCATGGCAATCATTCAGCTGTGCAAAAAGCCTGGGTGGACATAGCTCCGCCTTCGAGGCACAGCTCCTCCTTAGAGCTGCAGTTTCCAACCTTCTGCCTCAGAGTCCCTTCCCCTGCAACTGCCCCACTCGACTCCTTCAGACTAGCCAGCGTCAATTAGCAAACACCTCGTGAAACACCTGATTGCACTTACGTTTTTCTTTTGGACATAGTGTGGCTGCATTTTGGAGTAACAAAAGTATTTTGTCCTTTAGGGAAAAGGCTTTTCTACGTCGACTCCCGGAGTTAGCCGTGGCTGTAAGCTGTTTACTACTAGTTGCAGGGGGAGTGGCTCTGCCTCACCCCTTAGTGATCGACTTCTTGCAGCTGCGCAGCGCTGCCATTCCCCTGCTGGGGTCTCTGAGTAGCTGCCTCTCAGACTGCCAGGATCTCATCGTACTCTCAGTCTGACACTCTTTGTGAGTTGCTAATAACAATGATTGATACGCCATCGTAATCCTCACTGCGCCCAGTTGCAATGAGGGAAAAAACATTTTAAAAGGTTTAAATCTAAGCTATGTTAGCTTGTGGCAATAAACAAATCAATTAATTATTTTTATCTCTTTCTACCAAAAACTGGATGACATTTTTCATTTGGTCGGGTGCTTTGGTCTCAACGAGCCCTTCGTATGAAATGATTTTCATTGGTTGTTTTGTGTTAATTTATTTTGCATATTTAAGTTCCAGTGTCACATGTTCTGTAGAATTTCATGTTTATTGATGGTATTACAATTATATTACTTGAAAATGGCTTCAAAGAAACAATGTTATTATTTATCGTGATAATTACTGGGACAATTTATTGTCCGGTGTATTGGCCTAAATCTAAGTAAATAAATACATTTTCTCTCCAGTGCTTTCTGGAGTTGAATGTGTCACAGTTTCTTCTTTCTTCTTTTGACGCCAGCGTACGCGCAGAAAAGCATCGATGCACAACGATGCACAAATAAATCCCATTTTCCCAGTTGCATAATTTGCTCAGCGACAACTGAAGGCGTTAAAGAAGGTGAGCAAAGTACTTCAAACATGCAGATGTGTGCTGCTGGCTCCAGTCATTAACCAAACCGTGTTAAGATCACCAGAAAATGAAGGAAACACTCATGATGTTGAAGCTCTTTTAAACGATCGAAGGGGAGAAACAAGGGATGAAAGGAGGTGGATTAGAGCATGAATCCACACTGAATTACACTATCATCTCTTCTTCTGTGGTTTTAATTCCTGATTCCATTTCAGACACCCACTTCACTCGCGGAATAAAACCCGAGTTTAGCCGGAGGGTGTTGGTGAGGGGAGGATACCAGCTGCCGGTTTTGATCGATACGGATGTGTTTACAAACGCAAAACTCCTGATGACGAACAAACATTAACCAGAACACACCGGTTCGACTCCCGGTCCCTCCGCTCTCCCTTTCGCCGTTAATAGTGTAAATTAGCATATAAATGAGAGATAGCACGCGAATGAATCCGCCCTGCTTCAATCGGTCCATTGGGACAAATGATTACCATTTTCACCTAATTCCCCCCTCACTCACTATAACTTATTTCCGTCTCTCTGTCTCGCCTTATTGCTTTATTTCCCTCTCCGATATCATCGCTGCCGGTTCATTTTTGTGCGTGTTTTTTTCTTCTTTCTTCCATGTCCCCTTTTCTAAGTCATTAATCAGCGAGTCTTCCCGTTTTGTGATGATTTGTTTACCTGAACGTGTGTTCATCCGGCCTCTGTGAGCTCTTACTGTAAGTGAACTTAATTGCTCCTGACTAATTAGCGCGCGAGCGGAGGCACTTGGGATGCTAGCGATCGCATCCGAACGCGCGCGCGTTTTTTCCTTTTTCTGTTTTCAATAGCAAAAAACAAAAACAAAAAACGGGTACAAAACCACTTTTCTCGCTCTTCGTGTCATTTATTTTTTTGTTTGGTGTGTGTGTGGTTAAGTGCTCCTCCCCCCCTCCTCTTCTTTGCTTTGTGTCCCCAGACGGCTGAAGCCCAGCGATACACAGCGGGAGGTGTTAATGATGTGAGGGCTCAGTGTTCTCTGCTGGGAGGGATCTGTTGTGTGTCAGCTTCAGTCTGTCACCGCACAAATGGGAGAAAAGAAGAAAAACGCACAAAAAAACAAAACATCTTTATTGTTTCCATATGCTTTTTTTCCCCACTTGCCTGTCATTTTGTTTGACTGTATTTAAAGGATCATCTCAATAAATTGGAATATCTTGGAAAATGTATTTATTTCAGTAATTGATTTCAGTAATATTAAAATGCATCTCTAATCATCATCATCATCATCATCATTATTATTATTATTATTATTATTATTATTATTATTATTATTATTATTATTATTATTATTATTATTATTATTATTATTATTAGCCTATTATTATTCATTACACACAGAGGGGTGTGTTTCATTTATTTCTAAAATGTTGATTATGTCTCACAGCTAATGAAAATCCCAAATTAAATTTCTGAAAATATGAATACTTCGTGAGGCCAGTAAAAAAAACACCGTCATTAACGCTCTGCTCATGGCAATCAGCAGCGATGGGTTGTTGGTGAAAAAATCTATCCATGCACCGAGGAGATGCAGCAATGCAAAGACAGTTTGATGGAAAGTCAAAGTTTTTTTTTTCTTTAGCTTTACATTATGTCATAATGTTATTCCCTCATCAAAAACATGCCTGGAGTGCTGTTTTGATTCTTTCATGCGTGTTTGAGAAATCCTTTAATCTCCCGTGTCAACCGTTCAGCTGTGTAATATGGACCTTAGCTCCGCCTATGAGGACAAAGCTCCTCCTCAGAGAGGCAGTTATAGGAGATGCCCTGTTGAGGTCAGAGTTCAGAGGAGAATGGGCCGGTTTGTCAGAGATGATGAGAAGGCAACAGTGACTCAACCCGGTTAACGGAATTCAGTCTGAAAGTTCGCAGCTCGCTGCATCTCAAAGCAACTGGATTGCAGCAACAGTGGAGAACTCATGTTGGCTAAGAACAAGAAACAGAGGCAACACACTGGACTATATTAGTCTCCAATTCAGTTACAATATTCAGGTGTTTTGATCAGAAATGTGGATCAAATGTAGAGTAATTTTATTTGGTGATGGGCTAGCAGTGCCTGCTGTTTTGTGACGTTGCATTTCAGAGGCTTTTGAAAAGGCTCATTTTTGAGACACCGGAGGCAGCTGCACAATGTCTGAAAAAACAAAACAAAAACAAAAAACAACAAACAGTCAATCACCTATCACTTCCCGTCATCTTCTTTGTCGTTTCCACCAGTAGTAACATCTGGTTGTTGATCACATGACTCATGCAGTACAACAAAAAAAGTATTTCCATTTGTGAAATACAGCTATTTCAATGCAGTGGGAAAAAGAAAAAATACTGTTGGTTAAAAAGTTGTTGCTAGAACAACAACAGTATTGTTTTCAACAATGTGGCTTTTCCATTAAGCTAATTTATTTTTGTACTTTGAATTTGCACAATTCTATGATTAACTGAAGCACAGGTTTCGTTGTGAGTCTCTTTTAAATCTCTCAACACACTGGGAACCTGTCAAGTATACCCTGCTTTTGACCTGCTCATCACTTGAGATGGTCACCATCTCGCCCCAAAAGCCTGCGAGGAGAAATGAGGATAGACGATGAATGGACGGGGTTTTGCTTCGCTTGCATCCCGGAGACAGCATGAATCAACTATGGGACAAACGGCAGCTTGATGCGTCCGTCATCGGGCCGATTAGTTACTGTTAATGTTTGGAACTGTGGTGCGCGCTGACTTGCCATTTTCCCCTGGAAAAAAGTACTTCAAACTGGCAAACGGTTGATGCTCACGCAAACACATGTCAGAGTAAACATTTGAAGAGGTTTAATGATCACCCCGTGAAGCCATTTTTTAATTTTTCTTTTTCCAGTGACTGAAAAATGATGACATGCCAACTGAAACAAGCTCTTTTTCTTTTGGCACCTTTCTTTAAAACCTGATTTATCACTTTGAGGAACACAAGCACTTCTGTTTAAAAGCGGAACGTGAACATTTGATTCATGTCTTCGTGTTTCTGGGCGTGTTTTTTTCTCGTGTGCGTTGTTTTGTCTCTGCAGCATGGATATGGTCGGGAGGCAGGATGTTGCTGGAGCGAGTGAATTAAAGTGAATCATGACCGCTTGTCTGTTGGCTTCTCGTCGGACAGGAAGAGCGTTTCGAGACATTCACACCGAAATACACACACATACGATCCGACACCCTTTCAGAGATCCGCATTAGACCCCATAATGTGATTCCTGCCTATCGCCTTACAAATCTAATTATGAAACACCACTCATATTCAATATCACCAAACCTCCAGCCTTTTAGTTTGGCCTCTCAAACCACCATGTAAAAGCTTCATCATGGGCCACGCTGATGAAATTAGGCTCTATTATCCCCCTCTCTCTTTCTCTTTTCTCTCTAACTCTCACCACTTCCATTCTGTCTTACTTGAAGGAGTGTGCAGATTTAATTTACAGCAGGACTCATGAGCCACTTAGTGCAATCTTTCTCTGTGTGCAAGGATTGATTGATTAGGTCTTATCTTGTTATCTGGGTCTGTGGTCGTGTTGATAGGCCTGTTTGTTCTCTCACTCGTCTTTCAGTCTTTCCTTTTCTATCTCTTTCCACAATGTAATTTTATGCTTCTGTCTACTGTTCTCTCTCGCTCTCTCTGTGTGTGTGTGTGATGGCCTTCAGCTTCTTCTTTCCCTCCAGTGAGCAGATCAGACACTGATAAGGACGGATTGTCTTGCAAGATCAGAATTAGGAAATTACATGTTTCACCCGTTGCAGACTCGCTCCCCCTCCCCCTCAGCCTGCGATCTGATGCTGTTTCTGAGAAATTTCCAAAGTGTCTCAACTGTAGCTAATGGGCAGCAAAATAAAAACTCAATTGATGCTGTTTAAGTCAGAAAACACGACGTTCAAAGAGCACGTCACATTTGGTTACTTGAAATGTTTTCTTTTACTAAGATTTACTCAGTTTTACCAGCTGTTGCTTTTAATTAAGAATCCCATTGCCTTACAAAAGTATACCCATCCAACATTTGGACATCTGCAATATTCCGCTAATGTCAGAAAATAATTGTGTTATTTTCATTAAATAAGAAATTAAATTAATATTTTACTTGAATAAGTTTATGTGAAAAAACAATCTTCCTTTTGCTCTCTTCCTTTTTTTTCACCAGTAGTAACATACGATTCTGGATTACGTGAATCTTGCGATGCAAAAGAAGTGTTTCCTTTGCAGCTTTGCAAAATACGCTAAAATCAACACGGTTGAAAAACCACATCATTCTAGCGCCAAAAAGTTATCACAACATTTCTAGTGCCAAGACGTTTTTTCAAAATTAACTTGTTTCCGTTAAGTAAACTTAGTTTAGTCATTCCAAGTTGAGCAATTACATGATCAATGAAAAGGAAGCATTCAACATTTTATGTGACTGACCGATATGAAATGAAGTGGAAGGAAGCACAACTGTTGTCTTAGTGGTGCACCTCACTAATCCAGCTTCCATTTTGGAGTAGCAAGACGATGACTATAGAAAGTTCTGTTTGGGATTTATGTCGAGGGCATAGCAAAGTTGTGGAAGGAGTTGTTCTGATCAGATGATACTACAATGCAACTTTTAGGGCAACAGGCAAAATAGTCGAGCCTGTCCGTTGCCTTCCTACACAATCCTGTTCAGCGTTCCGACTGGGATTTCTACCACTGAGCTCAATTTCTCTTAGAATTACATCTTTTCGTTTTTACCAGGCAATAAAACTTTCCACCTCCATAATATGACACAATGGCAGACGCATCAGAACCATGGGATTACTTTTCTACAACACATTGAGAAAAAAACACTATGGTGATCTTAAGATATCGTATCACTGGGACCCCACAAGTGTTTTTTTTTTTTACCCTGCACGCCGTCCTGCAGTGTCACACTGACCCCTTGTGAGCTTTTACAAGGTTTGTTTTTTTGCGTAGTTTTGGGAAGTCTGACGGGACAACCCTCCTGTTCCCCACTGTCCGATCGTGACATCTGTGTCGGACGGATGTCACAGTCCGGTGGAAGTTCCCTTTCTAGCAGGGTACATGTTAAAGTTCAAATCTAAATTCAGCTGAGATCCTATGGCAACCATTTGAAAAATGTTCACAGGTGCTCTGCTTTCAGTCTGAATGAGCTCGATCCATTGTGCATAGAAGAATGGGCAAAAATATCAGTGTTTAGATGTGCAACGTTTGTAAAAACAAAGAACAACAGACACAGTTTAGTTGCTGTCAAGGAGTCTGAATGCCAATGTTCACCACAATGTTCTTGTAAGAAGAAGAAGAAGTGTTCTTCTTCTTCTTGTAAGAAGAAGAAGAAATGTTCTTCTTCTTCTTTTCTTCTCCTTTTCCTTCCACTTCACAGTGATACATTCAAACACTGAATGTTTGTAATATGAAAAAGTTCAAAGGGTTCAAAGGGTTATGAATATTTTAGGAAGGTATTTGATGTGGCCAAAACATTTTTGGACTTTGAAACAATTTTTTTTTTCAGATCTAATGATAATTTTACACAACTCAAGTGAAACGTCAGTGTAAAGTTTCCTCTCATGAATGCATCTGTTACATTTCGCCTCTACTACATCCACTTCTTTAAGCTACCCTGTTCTAACTGTGTTTTGAATTGGGTCTTTTGAATCATATTTTCCCTTAAGTGTAACGGTCAGATGCCACACAAACTCCTTAATAGGGATTAAGGGTTAAAGTTGTACCAATCAACTTATAAAGCCTAAACACTGAGGATTTAGCTTTTTTATAGTTGCCAGGAGCAGTCGAAATTCATTAAAAATCCGGCTTTTAAATCCAGCATATTATCAGACACCCTGGCTTTTTTTCAGTAATGTCAGCATAATAATGCCAGACAAAATCAGAACTCGCTACTGTTGCACGCCTTGTGCCCTAAAAGGAATATATTTTTTTGTGGTATGAAAAGGTCTCTGGATAAACTGCACTGCTGTCGGTATTCATATAATGATAATTAATTTCGACACGGCGGGCATCTCCAGCTTCCTCAGCATCCCCTAATGATAATGGAGTGCATTAGTTTTGGTTTTGAGCACTTCTAATTCACGTTCCCACAAACAAAGCCAGCCAAGCAGCAGACACGGCTTCGTACGGCTGATTGCAGGAGTGAAATGTAAAACTCCGCCCTCTATTAGTGCTGGAATCGCACAGACAAAGGAAACCAGAAAGCCACAGGACTTTTGCTGAGATTAATAGTAAAAAAAAAAAAGTTTCCGCACTCCTGGCCTAGTTCTTTTAGAATGAATTTCCCAATAGTAATGTTTGTTAGCCGATAGCTAGCTCTGTGTACATAATGGTATTTATAAATCCGGGAACAGCATCTTTTACAGCTCATCTTTACAGTCCGACCATTTCTACCATATTTTCAGAGCATCGTTACTCCTCGGATGTGCTAATGCTATTGCTAACGGGCTTGCAATGTGATACGACGAGATCCAAATCATTCATCAGAATAAATTAAACTTTTTTGTGTCAGTCCAAAAAATGTAATGAAGAGGAAAAAAACTAGAGATGCACTGATCCAATATTAATATCTTTATCAGTGCAGATAGTGAAATATTTTTAGATCGGGTATCACTGACGATGTGCCTGATCCATGAAGGCAAATCTATTCAGTCTAATTCTGTGCTCTGAGCAATGTTATGCTTAACTTTTTTTTTTTTTTTTACATTATATTTAGAATTCCTAATTTCACTTTCTGAAAGGATTGAAAGAAGTTTCTTGAAAAGAAGGTGTTTTGAAGTTTATGTTTCCATGTTTGACCAGGGGAATCAACCCTGTTGTTTTTTGTCAGTTTCTTTATTTTACATTGGCTGTGATAATCCTAATAGCACAGAATGAACAAATTAAAGTTGTGTTGCTTTTACATGTTTGACCAAGCTTGTACTGGTGCATTTAAGCGAGCTGCATCGGTGCAGAATTATCAATTACATTTGTAATTGAGTACATCTATGTATGTTTTCTATCCCTTTTAAAAAAACAAAAGGAATAAGTTTTATGCCAATTCAGCGCTGTTTTTCTGTGTCAGATCATTTTCTGCCAATACTAAACCTCAGATATCTGTATCAGAGGTGAAAAAAGTGAATTGGTGCAGCCCTAAAACAAGAAAAACATACATGAGTTACACCAGACTAAGCCAGCTAAAAACAAAAAAACAAAAAAAAAGAAGACAGAAACAACAGATAATATTTGCTAGCCGAAAAAAACAGTAAGCTTCTCCACTAACTTTCTTTTTCCTGGCCCATCAACATGAAGACGTCATCAGTTTTCAAAACGTGTTCCTGACTTTGAAAAATCATGATAAAGACGTCAACTGTTTGGCTTTGACATGTGAAGAGTTTCCCTCCTGGAGCCTCCCGCCTGCATCCAGGACCTCGTTTCTGGTTTGATATGAAAACCCACCTCTCTTCACCTGCGCTCGCTTCCTCCCTCCCTCCCTTCCCGTCTGCCCCTACCTGACTTGTAAACACACTCATTGACACAAACACACTCATCCGCTAATGCACACAGAGAGCGAAGCGGCGGGTTCTCTCCTTAATGACGTCCTCCGAGTATAATTAGTCTGGCCAATTAACAGCAGTAACGATGCTTGCATTCATTATGTCAAATTACATTGTGCTGACAAAGTGTCAACTCAGCTGCACTCACCTGCTGAGGGTGTCTGCGTACGTGTGTGTGTGTGTGTGTGTAAATTTATTAAATCCTACTTCATCATCCCAGAGATGAAAAATGTCCATTCTCATATATTCATTCAACACACACACATTCAATTAGCACACTTGGCGTAGATCTATTATTCTGGAGCTCCTTGTTGTGGGGAGGCTCTGGTGGCCAGGAATAAGACCTCTGGAGCCAGTTGGATCAGTACATTGCTTTATTAAATCATGGATATTGATTTTTCTGCGCACACGTGTGTGTGTGTGTGTGTGTGGCATTATTAAAGGCTATATATTACAAAGAGTTGGAAGGGATGGCGGCAGGCATGTGATCCGTGCTGCCTGAGGTTTTGCATGCGCTCATTTGCATAATACCGCCGAATGTGGCAGAGAGAGACTGGAGGTGGATTCATCTTAATTAACATCTCAAGCCTCTCGAGGTAAACTACTCAGCTGGGGACAGAAACGCCAGACGAAAACCAGACAAAGGTGGAAAACGTACCACAGCAGACGCACAACGACTTTGTTCCTGGTTCAGAAAAATCCTTTGTGCCTTAAAGTTGTGACCGTTGGTAATTACCAGTCAAGCACAGCGTCGGTGCCTCAGAGGGCTGACGCAGTTCATTCGTGCGGTGTGTGTTTCATGGAGCGGTGAACTGTCGGCCTTCAGGTTTCCAGTGGGGGTTCTGCGTGAACCCAGGGCTGAACAAAGTGATTTTTTTAAATTTTTTTATTTTGATGTTTTTATTTTTCTTAAAGAAAGGAAAATAATTAAAGGGTTTCTTCCTCATGGTCCTGTAAAATTTAGTTTGCCAGTCGTGGCAGAGGAAATAAACATTCGCAGAGCAGATTTTGTTTACACTCACTATTTTTCTTCCTTGTTAGACATTAAAGCTGCAGTATGTAAGTTTTATATGTATATATATTCCCTTCTCACCCACCGCGGGTGGTTCTTATCCTCTGAGCTCGGGTCCTCTACCAGAGGCCTGGGAGCTTGAGGTTCTGCGCAGTATCTTGGCTGTGCCAAGGACTGCACATTTCTGGACTGAGATGTCTGATGTTGTTCCTGGGATCTGTTGTAGCCACTGCTCCAGTTTGGGGGTTACTGCCCCGAGGGCCCCGATGACCACAGGCACCACTGTGGTCTTCACCTTCCAGGCCCTCTCCAGTTCTTCCCTGAGGCCCTGGTATTTCTCCAGTTTCTCATGCTCCTTTTTCCTGATGTTGCAATCACTTGGTATTGCTACATCTACCACAACGGCTTTCCTCTGTTGTTTATCCACTACGACAATGTCTGGTTGGTTCGCCATTACCATTTTGTCTGTCTGGATCTGGAAGTCCCACAGGATCTTAGCTCTGGTCTTCTCCACCACCTTTGGGGTATTTCCCACTTTGATCTCGGGGTTTCCAGTCTATATTCTGCACAGATGTTTCTGTACACTATGCCTGCCACTTGGTTATGTCGTTCCATGTATGCTTTCCCTGCCAGTGTCTTACACCCTGCTGTAATGTGCTGGACTGTCTCAGGGGCCTCCTTGCACAACCTACACCTTGGGTCTTGTCTGGTGTGATAGGGTCTTGTCTGGGACGTTGGTTTCTGAACAAGAAACATATGTCTGATCAGAAACAAGTTGCAGGTGTGAGGAGAGAGAGCAGAAGGCAGAGTAGAATATATTTGTAGTTGTGATGTAGCTCAACGTACCTATAGACGTCCAGCCATCGGTTGTTAGTCATGCTGTCCACCTCTTTGAGTGTCTGAACAACTTGCAGTGCTTACACACTGTTGGCATCATGTCTTTCACTCCATTGCCATTTTTCGTTCCTATTGGAAGCCCAAAACGCTGTCAAACAGATGATCTAAGAGCAGTTTGTTCCTTTACAACTTCATCAGGTGAAGTCATGCCAACCACAACTGGTTAGTGGTGGCGAGATGGCGGTCACCTCAACGAGAAATGCTGTGATGTTTCAAGGTCTTGTACGACGAGATGTACTTATCCGTGGCAGAATGAAAGAAAAAAATGGAATGAAACAGCTCTGAGTTTCACGGCCGGACGGTGGGTTTACACTGCTGGGATTTCCGGTTTGTACTCACGTGAAAACTCAACCCCAAGAGCTTGATGGTCCGTAGAGGGACTGACGTGTCAGAACCTGTTTGTCAGATAAAAATCCAGTTGAAACGGGTGATGTGATTTATACATAACCTGTCAGTTCCCTCTCCCCTCCACTTTGGTAGAGTATCACTAAGGAGTTGACTGTGGGATATTTAGTATCGAGGAAATTATGTGGCTGATGTTTTTGCACAGGGGCCACCTCATGTCACGGTACAGTGCTGGAAATCAATGAGCTCCTGAGAGCAAACCATTGTATGGTCAGTGTTTGTGGAACAAGGTCTTTACACAGCAATGAAAATGATTGGATGGGTGAACAAATACTTGTACAATGGGGATAAATACACATCCTTATTCCTGCTGACATGGAGATGATTTTTGTCAAAAATCCTTAGCAACCCAGATATGCAAATGCAACATTGCAGTGGATTTGCTAAAATTAGGGACTTTTGATATGATGGCCAAGCAATAATAATAATAATAAAGAAATTGACTTTTGAAATCCAAATAGAAAGACAGGAAACTCCCACAGTTGTTCTGAGCTGCAGGACATTCACTATCTGGGAAAATAAATATGGGTTTTACATGTATTCTCGCATTTGTCCTTGTGTGATTAAGAGAACTGACCTTAACTGAACCAAATGAGGCTGGTGGTGCTTTTTGTTCTTCGTTCTTATGGGACAGCCAGGCATTAAAATACGTTCTGTCTTTTTCCTCTGGCATCCTTTCTGAAAACTCCTTCCTTAAACAAAGACAAAACCAGGCAAAGTGACATGCACCCTGAAGGAACATGAATGCATTTGCTCGGTTCTAACACAAATAGACTCACGTTTGAGTGTCATGCTTTCTCCTGTGTGCCAACACACGCACATAAACATGCACTTGATCTAAGTGAAGGGAAAAGAACCCGAGAAGTCCTCTGATAGGCAATTAGCTGGCGGAGTGACTCAGACAAGCACACAGAGGCCCTGAAAAACATCCAAACCCAAACGAACACACACGCACGCACACACACGAACACACTCACACACACATGTGGAAGAGGCTGAGCTGGCTTGCTCTCTTGATAGGCAATTAACTTTCCTCAGACACCTCATCAGCCTGTGAACAAAAATCCCCCCCTCTAATCGGACACACACACACATACACACACACACACACACACACACACGCCGTCCTCACAGTTTTTGCATATGCAGCGTTCATCGCAGCATTGACATGCAGCGAGAGCGCGAGAATCTGTTCCCGTCGCAAAGTCCCTCAGCGCAGCTGAATTTCAAATGCGCAAAAACGCCCAGCGCGCGCGCGCCTCCGTCTGAGGGATCAAAGGGGCAGATGACTCGTCGGGAGTCCTGCTGAGTTAAGTAATCACACTCGGGTGTTTAATCACTAACGAGAACCTGATGATGCTCTTTAATTAACACATCACTAATTGAAGAGGTTCTGGTGAATCGCAGCTCTCAGGCCTCAGAGAGGAAGAGCCTCCAGCTGCAGCTGGTCAGAGGAGCGTTTTTTCATTCTGGAAACGACTGGAGTGGAGGATTACTGCCTTTAATAAAAATAAAAAACAGAATAAAAAAAATCAGTGTTATGGAGGTGTTTTTGATCACTGTGAATAATGAAAACAACTCAAGAAGTGCATCTAGCATCATTCTGATTACCTCGGATGATTATCACAAGAGCTACAACGGCGCAACAGCGACAGACAATGTTTTTTTTATATTTTATTTTTGTTCCCTGGCAAACGTAGATTAATCTCTACAATTAGGATTCAAATAAATAAAAAAAATACATGAATGAAAAGTAGGATTTCCAGCAGGAAAGAACCGATCCACTTTTTTTTTCACTTCCAATAATGATATCCGATCTTGAGTATCGGCTGATACCGATCTGATACAAAACAAAAACAATGTTGAATGACTTAAAAAGTTTTCTTTTTTTTTTTTTGAAAAGACAAAAATGTACTGACTTATAAATTTGGTTCATAACTCTGCACCAGTGCAGCATGCTTACATACACCATGAGCTTCACAATCTTGGTCAAACATGTGAAAATACAACTTTTAGTTGTTCAGTCAGTGCAGTCAGAAGTATTATAGCAAATGGGAAATATATATAAAAGAAACTGGCAAAAAAAAAAAAAAGTAAGTGAAACATGTGAAAAATAATCTTCAACAAACCTTTTTTATGACTCAACTTGTCATTACAAAGTCTAAATATGGTTTAAAATTAATAATGAAGCATCACATCTCTCAGAGCACAAAGAATAGAGTTAGACTGAATAGATCTGCCCTAAAGGATCGGGTACATGGTCATCAATATCCAATCTTCTCTTTTTCGTTTCAAATACTGGGACGATACAGATATTAATGCAAAAAAAAATAAATAAATAAATAAAAACTTGGCCAATTCTGAGATCAGAATCAAACATTTTTGACTTATGAAACTCAGAATATTTCCGAGTTTTTTTCTAGTCAATTTTCTGAGATCAACCCTGAAATTTCAGTGTATTTTTGTTGTTGTTTAAATGTACTCCTTTTTGTTACAATAGCCCTAATACAGCATCATAGATTCAAGCGTATTTCGGACGAGGAGAGTAACTTCTCAGTACCTCAGGCGTCCTCGTCTTACTTCTTACTCTTTCCAGCTTTTCTTCAGTCACTCAGCGCCAAGAAACAAGCTGGAGATCCGTCACAATCCTTTGTTAAGCAGAGATTTTCAGAACATCCACAAACCAGTTTACCACGAAAGACAAAAAAGAAGCAAAAACCAGGTTTTCTTTTTAAACTGCTCCACATGAAGGGTGTTGGAAGGTATGTTTGGCAAATTGTAACAATGGCTTTTAGCAGGTGTGAAGAGGACGTTTTATAACACGGATCCATACAGAGGGTGTTTTTCATTGGGGGACAGAAGGTTTGCTAATGAGGATCATTGTTTGAACAGGAGAAAGGAGGCTAAGCTGAGCATCACTGCTATCACACTGATTTAGTTCCTGGCTTCCTTTTTCCAGGGATTACGACACAATGTTATTGTGATCACAACTTATTGTGATCACAATAACATTGTGATCACGATTGTTTGCAGCCACGACAACGCCGAGGCTGTTCTCGTCTGCTTGTCTTACAATGCGCTGCCAAGACACAGGCTTGTATTTATAGTTTTAGAGATCGCGGTTTCATGTTTCACATGTTAGCAAGAGTTTCTTTTATTTGAAGAAGAAAAATCTGCGACGCCGAGGTTTTAAAATGTCACAGGTAAATGTCATCCAACCTATAGATCCTTTCTGTGCTTTCTGGGGAGAAAGATCAACCCAACGTTGTCCTCGCGCGCCTTGCCGCCTGTTTGGAGGCCGCGCGTGGGAAAAAAAAAAGGGGACAAAGATTTAAATAGAGGAGGGATTTCCAGAGATAATTAAGAGGGAATGAACGGGCGAACCGAAGACAGAGGAAGGATTGGGAGCAGAGGAGCGGACGCTCTACCTTTGTCACGTCTCGAAACAAGTGGATCCGCTCGGCTGCCTCTCGAATGCCATGAATATGCATTATGTGGGGTTATTCATCGCCTGCAATTGTTTCTCTTCAAATGAAGCCCCGTCTGAAGTACACAGAGAGAAGACAAAACGGGGAAAATGGATGCAAATAAAAATGGAACAAAACAAGGGGAGAGCTGAGCGGTTCTTTTCGTGTCCGAGTGCCTCCCTTTGTGGCGCGGCAGAAATCTTCAGAAGCGACTCCCGACGTTGCCAATCTTTTCACGGAGAAGCTCTAATTAACATCAATTTGAATAATCTGATTACTCTACAACAATCTTTAAAATTCCCGGCGAACAAAGAAAACCTGTATAGTTTAAATGTCTTTGTCACACAGCAGTAATACACAAGAAATTGAGAATTATGAACAGGAAACGGCTCTAAGCTAATTAGGGAGTTTGCTGCTGGTTGGCTAACAGGCTAACGCTGACAGACACTTTAGTTGTGAAACCCTGATTTGTGTTGCTAAAAGACTAACACTTTCAGCAAATATCTGAATTTATACTTTGTTGGGTCTTTTGAAACTGGGGGAGGCAAATAAATTATTGAATATGTTTTCATTGTGTCTTGCACAAGTTTGACACAATCAAATATCAATGTTTACTTTTATTAAAGGTTTTTGGATTTCCCAAAGAAAGAGCAAAACAAAAGTCTTATGATTAATAAAACCCTCTCCTTGAGGCATGTTAGCATGTGCTGCTAAACATTCAGAGAAAGATTTATTAAGTTTTTTTTTAATGTTTTGAGATCCTGGGAAGAGTTCAATAGTCCCACGATGCCATTTTGTAAACAAAAAAAAAAAATGTACAAAACAGTTGGTTTAAGTTCACACCTGACGTATCTGAACTTGATAAATCATTTCGCCAATACATTATTATTATTTTTTTTCATGTCACTTTAATCTTTTACTTTTTTTAGAGCTGATTGTTTTGGTGTTTGAACATTTATCAAACATCAAATATTTCTAGAGAAACTCTATTTACTCCATAAGAGATTTATTCTGTTTTACTTTTCAGATCATAGAATAAATTTTAATATTAGTGTCTCTACATCAATATCTCGATTACATCCTGGCTCAGCCTTATTGTTTGTGAGAAAAACTGCTTCAATGCTTCTGAAGCAGAAACGTGAAGAATATGAAGTCACAGCTGAGCATCGGCAGCTTCGACCAAAATGCAAATCTCACCACAGCCTGTCGCCTGCTTGGTTTTGCTTTGCACTGGAAAATTAGAATAATGTTTAGTTGGGGAATTGAACCGAAGTTTTCGCAGATTTTTGTTTAAACTGACTCATGGCTGTGAGATTTATGATGAAATATTTAGGGCTAATTTTCCATGGACAATCTCATTATGGCTGAAAGTTTTGCAACCGAAGTTAATTTAAGTGGGGAAAAAGTGAACGGAAAGACAATGAAATCCATCTCCAAGTGTGTTTAAACATAAAAGAAAAAAAAAAGAAATGGTTTTGGATTTCTGTTTATCTCCGCCTACACACATATAACCTTTTTGACGAGTGAGAAACCAAAGTCTTACTTTGTGTGTCAAGCAATAAGATTCAAGCATCAGATGGCTGCAAACATCGCCGTTGGTTTGAAAATTTAATATAAGTGTTATTGTTCGCACTATGCTGTGTAAAGTGTAAATTCATATTGGGATAACGCAGTCTGTGTGCAGCGCATGCAAACACCATAATCAGAATCTTGTTCCAGTTGTGAAAAGGTCAACAGTTGGACTATTAATACTAAAGTAAATGCTGCTCTTGATGAGAAAGTCTTTGTGTTTGCAGATTCAATTTATTCAACAAGAAAAAGGGAATCAGTCAGAAGTATGATATGTGACATGAAAATGTGGCGTCTGAAGACATGAAGACTTCGGACAATCCCTTAAATTTCAAGCCTTAAGACATTTTGATGTATAATGTTTTTATCCTGTGAAAAAGAAATGAGTATACTTGTGCTTGAACAAAAAAAAATAAATTTTATTTTATTTTTTTCACTAAAAATGAATGTGTGAAATGAAGTTGAAGAAAATGTTTGCACTGTCCGATGCTAGCTAGGGTTATGTCACCATCTGAGATGCTTCCTGTCCCGCCATCCATACTCTGATGACGACTGTTTGACATCCTCCTCACTCCCATCTGTGAGACACTTGAGGGATCTCTTGCAGGTATGTTTGAAATCCTCCCACATTCCAGAAGATCAAGATTTGATCTTTGCCTTAGTCCTGGTCTTTATGTCTCTTCAGTTCCAGCCTGTGGTTCTTCACTGGTTCCGACTGGTTTGTTTTGGACCATTGACTCTTAGGTTCCAACTCTGATCCAGCTTTATCTTTTAAAGATGGCCTCAAATGTCCCTCAAGACCAGGGCTGCACATTTATCGTATCATTTGTCATTTATTGAGATCAATTTCTTATTGCGATAAGGACTTTATTGATTGTTGTCAAGGTAAATTCACCACAAAACTGTCTGCATTGTCAGGATTGTTAGATTCTCAACCAATAAATAACAGTATTATAGAAATATGAATGCGGTGCCGTTTATTGATAGAAATATGACGACTGGTGTCCGAGAGTGCGTGTTTTTCAAGCTTTTGTGTTTGAAGGGGCAATGATTGCTAAAAAAAAGAATAATGTTCTCATGGTCACTGTTATTATAACAATATTACCACCAAATATCCTGATAAATTTTTATAGCACCCACAGTATTCAACCTCACTCAAGACCTCTTTGATACAAAGTGGAATTCATTGCTGCCATAATACTTCTACCTCTATGCTTCATAGTCGGTCTGTCGTTTGTTTCCTGGTTTTCCGAATTTAGATGACAACAAATATGTCCTTCGTTACTGTGTCCAAATGATTTGATTTTTGATTAATCTGTCCAAGGAAGGTTGGTCCGAATGTCTGGCACTTTCTGTTTTTCTTAGAAAGTAAAATTTTTTTTCTTGCACACCTGGAATTCAGGTAAGATGTGTAGTCTCTTTTTGACTGAACCTTTAAGATATCAGTGAATCTGACCGTGGCGTTCATCAGGAGTTCATAGAACTACACAGACATTTCAACAAACAGAGTAATGTGGTTCTGATCATGCACTTCTGATGCATCATGGCTATGTATAATTTCGTGCCATTCTAATTAGACATAAATATTTAAAGGTATTTTCTTCACTGTTCATATTATTAGAAGCTTTTGGTATTGCATGTTCATACATTTAAAAAAAAAAAAACTTTCTCGTGGTGTCCTACTTTTTCACAGGACTGTCTTTTTTGTTTGTTTTTTTATTTATTTTTTATTTTTTTTGTTTCAGGCTTTCGTAATAAACACTTTAAAACAATGATTTTCACACACAATCTCATTTGTTGAGTCGGAAGGGGTGTTAGATCTAAGACGGGACTTCTTATTCCCACGTCAGACGGCGGACGAGAGAAAAACATCACATAAACACAACAATGTGGGCAGGATTCACCTGAGGGGGAGCAGGGGACAAGGGGCTAATTAGTGATGATGAGAAGTTAATTTAGTCCGACACCTCTGATAATAGTGTGTCTTCATTTCTCCTCTTCTCACTTTCTCGCTGTGCTGTTGCCCACTCTGCATATTCCTCCGTTCTCCCGCCTCGCCCCCCCAATTTTCATCCTCAGATGAGGTGTCAAACGTCCCGTTCTGAGCTGCTCTGTCCCCCTCTTTAATGTGTCTCGGTAGTTTCCCCCCGTCACAGTTTTATTCTTTAGAGAGTGTCACGGCTGCAAGGCAGTTGAAATTGTCAGGCGGACAAAGTGGGAAATCGCATCATTTCCCGCTTTGGCATCGCTGAGTCGTAGTTCGGCGAGTGTAGGTGTGAGCGGACGGATGAGAAGGCTCCTGAACTAAATGTTTGCTCGCAGGTGAGCCCGTTGTTGACAGATGGTGTTTGTGAGAGAAGCTCGCCGCCTGCAGAGTCTCACACCAGGAAAACGCTCGAGCTAATTCAGACAGCCCCACTGTACAAACACAAACACATGGAGAGAGGGCTCACACACACACACACACACACACACACCACACACACACACACACCACACACACACACACACACACACACACACACACACCCAGAGCAGGACCACAAAGCCTCAGAATGGATAGATGAAGATCATATTGCATTGATCACAGAGTAACCAGGTGAGGTTGGCCATTCATTATTATTGTTTTTCAGTGTGTTGCCGATAATCAATGAACTGAGGGAATGAGAGCTTCCACCTAAACCCACATGATCCCCAAATCTCCAATTTAATAAAGTGTGATTATCCACACGATTGACACATTCTCCAGGTTTGAAGTTTCAAATTTTTGGCTTTGCACCTTTTTCCAATTTTATTTTCTGAAAGATGATAAAGCACGCCTCAAACAGGCCGAAATATCGTTTTGAGAATTTACTATCCTTGCGTTCCTCCCAAGCACATCATGCATGGGGGATCTGGCTTCTGAGTTATTTTACCGTTGGAGACTTAAACTATATATAAAAGTTTCACTTGACATAATTAATTTTTACATTTTACAAAAGCAATGTCAATGAAGTGCTTTGGGCCCCATAAGAAGAGGTGTTGGGTTTGGTTCAGGACTAAGATGTGACCTAAGTTTAGTTTGGGGATGAACTGGTTGGTATTTTGTTCTGGAGCAGTGGTTCTCCCACCTGGTTCTCCACTGTCCTGCAGATTTTAGACATTTCCCAGCCACTGCACACCTGACTTAAATGACTGTGATTAACAGGCTGAAGACGTAATGAAATCCTCTGAAATAGTGTTCTGGACTGTAGGACTGAGAACCAGATATAGCACCGGTTTTAAATCGGACTGAACTTATATAGTGCTTTTCCCCTCAAAGTACTTTACACTATAGTTACATTCACCCATTTGCACTCACAAACGTTCACGCATTCATACACCGATACGCAATTGGGGTTAAGCGCTTTGCCCAGAGGCACATCGACATGTGGCAGGAAGAAGCTGGAATACAACCTACAACCTTCCGATCGCAAAACAACTACTCTACTCACACAGTTGAACCGGTTTTAACTGAACTGTAGTTCGTTTACCTAGAAAGTCCAGTTGAATTGGGGAGGTGTGAATGCACAACTGAACTTTGATAGGGATCATAAAAGTGACTTCTGGTCCATCCAAAAACCTCTATCTCTTTTCAGTTAAAGTTAACTTTTTGCAGTTTCAATGCATATGTGAACGCCAAGCGGACCAGAGACCGCTATGAAAGCAGAAAGCGGACTAGTGTGCAGGGCCTTCTGGGTAAATACAACAAAGACAAACATGCAAGTCTAACGCTAGCTGGAGAAACGACTCATGATCTTTGTCCAATGACAAAAGTCCTACAATTGCTAAAATCTGACGCTTCTCCATTTTGTGTACATTTCGTGAAGAAGAAAGTTGTGCCCAGTTTCTTCTTCAGAGGCCTTCATGTCATTTTCTTGAGTCGTTCTTGGTGCAGTGCCTCCACTACAGGTGAACAAGTTTTTTAAAGAGTTTGGTTTGTTGGACACAGTGTAGTGTGAAAGCGAATCCTGCCAGCTGAAAATGTAGCTTATGTTCCAACTTTCATCAATAAACAAACCAAGTCTACAGCTCTTACACCCGTAGAGGACCAAAGTGGATTGCTAATGTTCACTCTCCAATCCACTTCAAGTTCAGGTCCATGAAGACAGCTGGATAAAGCAGTTAGCAGGTAAGAGGTGAAGTACACAGTGAGAAAGACAACTACGTCTTTTCAATTCTGGTTCATGAATATATTTGGACCATCAGAGGAAACTTAGAGTACCTAAACAAAACCTACACATGTAGAGTGAAATCCGAAATCATGTTGAAATCCGAAACCTTTTTGCCCTTGAGATGGTGAATTACAAACCCCAAAGCCCTGAGATCGTATTGTGGCATCAGTAAAATAGAGCCAGTGACTCGTTCCACGGCGCTGAAATCCTCCACCTTGTGACACCATTTTCCTGCGCAGCTGACCACCCTCTCATTTACAGGAACCATTCTGTCCCAGTGAGATCAGATTAGTAGTCTGGTGGCGGCTCTTCGCCATCGGCAGGCCTGCTGGAGCATGGAAACAGAGCGGGAGTCTCTATTAGAGCTAATGGCGAGCCAAACAGCCTTAAAGTCAGGCGTGTTGTGTCTAATGAGACTTTAAGTGTGATGACAAGAAGAGAAGGAGGATGGAAGAGGGCTGCGCGGTGCAGACGGCGCGACGCTAAACAAAAGCTAACCTGGAAGCGCGTGCCAGAAGTTTGCGGGCCAAACAAATAGTTAGAGGAAGCCAACAAGCGACGGAAAAGATGGCGGGGTCAAGTCGGAGAGCGTGAAGCTAAAGATGGAGAGCGGCAGACAGTCGGAACTGTCAGACGCAGAAGAGAGATACAGTGAGGAGCAGGAGCGCATAAGAGCTCCTGTAATTAGTCAGTTAATTACATCTGGATGCTGATCTGCTCGGGGGGATGGATGTTGTTTGAGCTCAGGGTGTGTGTGTGTGAGTGTGTGAGCGCCTATCCTTGGCGGCTGTGTACACTCCAGAAAGCGTTTACTGAAATGGGAGCTAATTCTCACTGTCTGAGGCCATTACGGTATTAATTTAATTTAGGTTAGCTGTCGCTAGCTCATTAACACATCTAATTAATTCACTGACATCAGAATTAAGTTGTTTCACTGAAACTGACACCTCTCTCTCTCCCTCTTCTGAGGGGAGAGTGGGAGGAGAGGGAGCGACAGATTGAACGAGAAGGGCGAGGAGATGGGAAGAAGTGATGATAGATTGAATCTCTTATCTACGCGAAAAATGCTATTAATAAATTTTTGTCGGCAGTTGTGAGAAGTGCCAATCTGCTACGTAGGAAGTAAGGAAGAGGAATGACGGGTGGAGCTGAACAGCGCAGAGCAGATAATGGCTGTTAGGGAAACAAGATTACCGGTTCTGTGGTGTTTTATTGGAGCTGTTCAAGAGGTGAGGGATCCTGGAAGAGATTCAAGACTTCTGGGAAAGATGAGGGGAGAATTTTTGATAATGGGGAGGAAAAACTGAAAAAGATCCCAAGAAAGATGCCGGAAGGCAGTACCTGCGTTTTCATAAACCATAGAATTGCACAAATTGAAATTACGAAAATAAATTTTCTTAATGGAAATCCAGCAATCTAAAAAAAATTTTGTTTTTTTGGTAAAGCTTATATGCCAGGATGAGGTGGCGTTTCATTCATGTCAAAATAACCATATTTCACAAAACGCTTGTTTCGCATCACACAAGTCACGTGCTCAAGAGTCGGATGTTGCTACTGGCAAAAACGACAAAGATGACAGGAAGTAGTAGGAGTTTGATGTTTTTTTTTTTTTTTTTTATACAGGCTCCACCAGAGGTCATAAAAAGTTGTGTCATTCAACGGGTTGAATCCATAACTCTTCTACAAAATGTCCGACAACAATAACTATACAAGATGAAAGTGGGCATGTACAGAGTTATGACAGCTTGATTCTCCAAATAAATAAATAAAATTTAATGAATTGAAATAAAAAAAACTTGATTTTTTAAATAGCACTTTTTTCCAAAATTGCAGTTTTCATGTTGAGTAAGAAGTCCAAAGAAGTTACAAGAGTATACAGCAGCATGCAAGCTGCGATTGAGAAATCTTGTGCAGATTTGATGTCCTCAGTACCTGATTCCCATCTCAGCGGACATGCCGAAAGATTAAAAGTACATCCACAGTTTAAACCTTCCCGTGTTTGGACGTCGGCCAAGTTAATTAGAGTGTGGAGAGGATTATTTTGGCGAAACCTGGCAGAGGAGTGTTAGTGAGAGGTGGGACACCTTTAGAAGTGGCGCACAGTGCGAACCTGTAGAGAGGTAAGGATTATTTGGATGTAACACGCAGTGGGTTTCTTGTTAGAGGGGGGTGTTGTCACAGTCTGTCTCTGTGGTAAATTTGATTAGGGCTGGCAAAGGGAGGCGATCCAACCGAGAACAGGTGCCCCTCACAGCTGAGTTGGGTTCACCCCACGGCTCCTCTCTCCTTCTCCCCTAACGTTGGACTTCCTCCTCTTTGTTCTGCCTCGGTCTGTCCGTGTAAATCTCTCCATTTTCGCCGCCGTCCTCCTTGCGCCGTCGCTACCGCTCGGGGTTCATCTGTCTCTCTTGGCGATCTGCTGTGGGAATGGAGGAACATTCAGGAGGTCCGTCGCGTGACTTTCACCGACCTTCTCAAACCCCATGAGCTTGTCTCCGGCCCCCCCTGCTGTGCACTGTCTCCCAGCTTCCTATGTGCTCATTGCCCCCCCCTCAACCCTCTCTGCATTACCCACCTGTTTGGATCAGTCCAGCCAAACTCAGACCACAGGAAAAAATAGACATACAGGGTGGAAATGTTTATCTGTTACAAGAGGAGAGACTGACAGGATGTTGTTTAATGTAAAAATCTTTTTTTTTTTCTTGAGAAATTACGGTTTTTATTGCAAATTTAGAATTTTTTTATTGCTAATGCCAACAACTGTCCTCAACACATCTTTCTAATTTAAACTAGGGCAGAAAATTTAACACGTTAATTTGATTTAAATAGATTTTAATGCATTAAACATTTCTTTGCTTTTTGAATACTTTATTTATTAATTTTTTTTGTTGAAATTACAAAGGTTTCCGCCGGAAGTTTTATTTTCCCACGTTTTCAGTGCTCCCTTAAATTTGATACACAGGTAAAATTCGTTGAACACCGATGGACGATGACGTCTCTTCTCTCCGACCGCCGGCCGTTTCTGTGACGTGTGTGTCGCGCCAGTTTGACGTTAAGGAGATGACCAGATATGCCATTATTAAAACTGCAAGCAGACTGCAATTCTAAAACAGTGCAGGAAATCAGGAAATCGACGTCATTGTTCACGGCTTCTCCTTCTGTTCTCTGATTGGCTCGGGGAAAATTCTTCTGGAGGAAATCCGAGTCGACGTGAGAAAGCCCAGACTGAGCTGTGAGCGAGACTTGACTATAGTGGAACAGCACAGGAAGGAATCATTGTAAAAATGGATTCATATGCTGTTCATATCTGTAGAAAAATATTTACTTACCTGTCACTTTTGCTCCTTGCTTTGTGCTTTTGGAAACCAATTGCTATGTTTGCTATTTCATGTACCAGGAACTTTGTTGGCTAACACAAAGGGTACAATTTGAGCCTTACTTCGCTCCTCCTCGGCCATTACCCATAATTCTGTGGGAGCAAAACTCAGAATTGAAGCGCGAGGAAATGTACTTTTGCATGCTGAATGGGCGGCCATGCCGGCTTCGCTTCCGAGCGACAAAAACATTTCAGGAGGATTATCAGCTAAAGTGACCTTGCTGAAAATACTGATGATATCACAAAAACCTGTTTGTGTTGGAAAGTAAGGCGCTTTTAAAGTGGTGAAGGAGCAGCGTTAGTCATTTTCCTCAACGCAAAGAGCAAAGTGATGGACAGAGGCGGCTCACCTCCTCAGGACCAGAGGCTTTCATCACCAGCTGCAGCAATTAACCCCTCTTCCCCCCGGGAGCCATTAAAGGGTAAAATAGCCTTTAAAATTACATATGGCCACAATTAGAGCTGAGAAAGTGATAAAATGATTTGACTCTGAATTTTCTTTATAGATTTTTTTAAGGAAATGGCTTTTTTATTGAGCCATAAATTGGAATTAGACAAGAAAGTTTTTTTTTGTACTTATCTCCTTTACCCCTTCCATCTCCCTACTTGATGTACTTTTACTTACTTTGAAGTTTTTATGAGCCCTCTTCTCTTTGCTTAATTCACGTCTCTTATTGTTTTGCCCCTCCCATCATTTCTATCTTATCACCTTTGTTCAAATCTCCTTTACAAATGGAAACTGGTGAAGTGTCAGGAAAATGATGCGTGCTATTCGACATTTTTAACAACTAAAAATCTGAGAATTGTTTTGGTGTTCAGTGGCTTTTACTCTGATACCCCTAAATTAAATCTGGTTGGACCAAATGCATTCCAAAGCCACTTCGTCAGTAAATAAGAGTGTGTATGTCTGTAGTTAATTCTCAGCGTAGAAAAGGGATTTCTAGAAAACAGAAAAGGGAAACTAGGTCCGTAGTAACTCAGTTCAATTCTAATTCTATAGCACCAATTCACAACTAATGTTGTCACAATGCACTTTACAAAAAAAATGAAATAAATAAAATATCTGTTCAATTCAGTTATTCCTGGTTATCAAACAGTTTAAAAAGTAACTAGAGGAGCTGCAAACATCCTGATCTCATTGTGGAGAATCTGACCACAATTATTAGTGTGATCACTGTACAAACACTCAAAATTATGACTTTAATTTCAGAAATATGACTTTTTCTCAAAACTTTGTTCAGACAAAAGAACAAGATTCTGACTTTTTCCTCAGGATTCTGACAGAAATGTCAAGAGCATCTGTGGAAAAAAAATCTAATCTGTGTGGAACAGATCAGGCTTGAGACTCTGGCAAATAGCAATGAGCAAAATTATTTTATTTCTGTCGTTTACAAACGGATAACACACAGCAACCACAGCGCAACAGCTTTACCTACAATGAGTTCTGACTTGGAGCTGCAAGCTCTCACAATACATGGCCACTCCCTTGGACCAAAGTCAATTACAGTTGAACAGGTTTGATGCACAGTCAGTAGCCAGAGGATGGACAGGATGCAACCTCTTCCTTACTGAAAGGTTACTTAATTATTTAGTTGATAAACATCTTCTGGTTCAAAATACGGGAGTTTCCAAAAATCAGGATGCTAATGGAACAATTTTCCATACCAAAAACATTGTCAGACCTTGTACGTTCTCTCAACTTCTAACATTCAATGGAGAAATTTGTTAGACCTTAGTGTTTATTCCATCTTACTGTTTTTACCTAAACTATCTGTTGTTATCTGTTAACAAACTTTAGCACCTTATTTTAGTCGCTTACTGCCTGTTGCAACTTTTACAAGGAGAGGTCAAAAGGAAACCTATCTGACTGATTCTTGGCCTACATACTTTATCAGACTGAACAATACTAATGTTAAATGACTAAAGTAATTAAATAAAATTCTTAAAAGAAATAATAACACAATTTTTACTTCACGCATCTATTCTGACTTTTTCTTCTGAGAAAAATCTCAGAATTCTGAATGATTTATTTTTGTTATTTATTTCGTTATTTATCAGAACGGCCCTCTGTAGTTGTACACTACTTTTGGACCAGCTCGTAGAATTAAAGTTCTCTTCTTTGGCCCTTTACCTGATCCGCTTTACTTTTCACTTTCTGCTCCTCTTATTCCGAGAGAATTCCTCCTCTCTCTCCCTTTTTCTTCCGTGTATTTCCTCTCTCCATCCTCCCCCTCTCTGGCGTCTGATCTCCCTCTTGTCGTCACTCTCCTCGGTTCCTCCCGCTTTCCTCGCCTCTCTTTCACTCCTACAATAACAGAAGGAGATGGCATAAGCATCTGTGTCATCAGCGCAGATTAATGTTCAAATAATATTCACAGATGTCATTTCAAAATTCTCCATTTGTTTATTTTTTTGCTCTCAGCTTCTCGTGGTCTCAGCCTCTTTCTCGCTCTCTTTCTTTTTTCTTCCTTGTCAATAAATCACAGGAGCAATCACAGGCTCATCATGGACTTCAAACTAGCCACTTAAGACATCCAGTCTCATTCAAGTGACACACGCGCGTACACACGCACGCATGCACGTGCGCACACACACACACACACAGTGCTCTCCAGCTGCGGTGTTTTTGAGTCGTTCTTAATCGGGATAATTACACATGAGAGGAAGTAAATGAGCGAAGGGTTTAGTAAAACGGGGTTGTGAGATAGAGAGAGCGGGGGGAAAAAAAAGGAGCAGGGAGAATCCAGCATTCATGACACATTTATTAGTTGCTTATTATTTTTGCTGCTGTAGTTGTTTGTTTACTCATTAAGGATAATCCAATTAAAACACTTAAAGAGGGGCTTAAAAACAAGCAGACACGCAGAAACCTCTTGGAGCGAGAGGACAGGTTGCGGTTTCGGTCTGGCAGCCCCCCTCCCCGCCTCTACAAACAGGGCCGGAGGACAGCGTGCCAGGGACTCGGGCGGGGGGGCTGAGACCACAACATGCCACCATGGCGACTTCATATTGGCTCGGGAGCTGGTCAGCCGCCTCTCCCCTCCCTCACTCTGTCCTCCCCCCCGCGGTGCTTTCCTGTCGCGTGTTGGCTGACTGGTTCCCCAGCGCACATATGGCCACTTACACTGTGTTCTCCTCTAATTAGCTGCTCTTGTCTACATGGACGCTCTGACTTTGTTAAAACATCACTATGCTTTCACTGGCACGTTAGCGTCTTGTTAAAAAAAGAAAAAAGGATCCATCAGAGTGGGGTTGGTTGGGAGGTGGAGGGCTAATCAAGAGAATAATCATGGCTTGTTTTACAACAAACAAGCAGCGGTGAGCTAAAGATGGGCATTTTTGAACTTTGATTTTTTTGTGTGTGTCACTTATTCAAACTAAAATTTCCTGCGATGTCTTACCCCCCGAAACGCTCGTCTCCGTCCGATCAAATTTCATTAACCCACCTCGCCAGATTCTGTGTGACAGAGACGGAGCGCGATGAAAGAGGATGCGAGTGACTCTCCTTTAGAGTTTCATCATTAATTATTAGTCTCTGGTTCCTCAGAGGAGAGAAGCTGATGACAGCTAATTAAGGATGAAGTGATGTATTCCCCCCTCTCACACACAATCACCCCTCCGTTCTCCTTGGGCCTCGTCCCCTCCCCGTCCACCTGACAAATCATGCGCCAAAAAAAAAAAAAAGAAGAATAAAGCAATGTGAAATGAGTATAAATTTTTAAAAAAGAGAGCATGCATCAATAGCTTCTTATACTTGCATACTAGCTTTTAGCATGTTTTCACTGGTATTTTCACATTTTGTCTTTGAGGTTGGAAAGTCTCATTGCCGTCACCCTTCATAGGTTCTCTGTCAAACTCAATTTATGTCTCTCACAAACGCAAATATCACGTTAGGCTGAAGAAGCACTTTGATAGAACTAAAGTATTGTTTTAAAGCTATATTTGGTTGGAATAATTTTTCTTGTAAGTTATCTACTCAGGATAACACCCTGATTCCAAAGTCATATTTTCACCATGTTCATTTATTCTTTCATAAATGCCACAGTTTAAAACTAAAGTTCAAAGTAAGGAGCATTTAGTTTTGACCTGCCAGCTTAACATGTAGCTCTGAGATTTAGATATTTATCTCTGAGCAAGCTCAATATTCTAAGTAGCTAGATACCTGGTAGCTATAACTCTTGTTAAGCTATAACGTCAACTAGCTAATAGCCACCCACCAGCCAACTATGTAACTAGTTAAATATCCTGCGAACTAAATACAGTATTTAGATGGCTGAGAGCTACATATTTTGCTTTAAGCTCATTGAATATTCATAGAGCCTAAATATTTACCAAATAATTAGCTAATTAAATATTTATTTTGGAACCATGGCATTTATAAATGAATAACATGGTGAAAATCTAAACATGACTTTCATCTCTTTTTGCTTATGACATGCTCAATAACCAAAATTATTGCTGTTTATTTTAAACAGCCTCCCAAAAACTGCAAAAATCTTTTACTTTTGTGCTAATGCGAACCTCCGAAACAGGTGCTAACTTTAGCGTGGCTAGCAGCTGATGGCAAGCCAGTGTTCACAGTACATAATAATCCAATCCATATTTTCCCTGTTAATCTTCCTCAGTCCATCCAAATGCCTAAACCATGTTCTGTCAAATCATTTAAAAGAAAGCAATTTTATGGTTTTATACCCAATTATTTTTATTTAGCCAAACTAAAACAGAACAGCATACCTAGCTTAGCGGTTTCAAATTTGCATCCACAACAACGTAGTATCAGTTTCCACTAACTGTCCGAGACTAAATCCGATGCTGACAGCATCTTTGTGAAAAATGTTAATATGTCAAACTGGGAAACAGAAGTCAGTTGTTGGTCACTTGAGTCAAAACTAAAGCTAAAAACCAACCATAGCTGAATTAAAACGTTCAAGAAAGTGAGATGTAACATTTTTGGGCACCAGTTGCTCATATGTTGTCTGTCACCCTGTCGTCACAAAAACTACAAATCAACAGAAAGAAATGTCATATCTGCTGGGCTGTGCTCTCTGCTTGGTTATGACTTCATCTTTCTCCATTGTTGGTGCTGCTTCGGCTGCACTCAGATCCACAAAGAAACAACTGGAGGATAGATCATGCCACCCCTGACTTTTTGTTTTTTCTTTTATTTTATCGTCTTCTCTCCAACAAACGATGACGATGATGTCTTTATGACACGTCTCTTTCTCCATCCCCTGGCAGCGAAGAAGAAGGAGCCGGAGACAGGCGTCGGGAACGGCCAAAGGTTGACTGAGGTGTCTTTTTCTTTTTTTAAGGTTTGTGTATTGAAAATTGTGGCACAGGATTGGAGATGGACAGCAATTACGGTGGTCCTGGCACGGCAAATGACCTGAAAACTTGATCTGAGGGGGAAACCAGAAAGGAAACCCAACCCAAATTTTTACAGTGAATCACTTGATATAGATTTTCAAGAAAGATAAATAATAAATAACCTTCTTTTATTTCTTTTTAGCATTTCCACCTCCATTCGTTTCTTCTTTTCCCGCCGTGCCCCCCCACTTCCCCTCTCTCAAACCTCTCTCGCTTGAATTTGTGGCGACTCCGGCAACAGTAACACCAGTGGAGGAAATCATTTGTGCCTCCAGGCGAGTCATTACAGAGGCAGAGTGTGAGATTGCAGTGACAAAACTCTGTCTCTGGCCTCACGACCAGCCAGAGACCAACACGCTTCTCCACACTCATTACTTCATCCTGTCCTCTCCTCTAAAGTTGCCTTCTTCTCTTCGTTTCAGCCTTGCCCTTCACATTTCATTATTGCGCCCAGGCTAAGCCATTTCTATCTGAACGTCAATTTGTGTCAAAATCAAATTGTGTCAAAAAATTTTTTTTTAAAAATTTATAAATAAATTGTTGGATTCTTTTGGTTCGGCGGAAAATGCTGAGGCCAAGTGAACAGACAGGGTCATAAAGACTCAGAGCTTCCAGCCACAGAAGGAAGAGTCCCTCAGCAGATGGTAAGGCCCCAACTGAGTCCCCGTCTCAGCATCACAGAGTCAGTTTATGTTTACATGACGAGATGCGAGGGGGAAAGCGAGACAGCTGCAGCAGGTTCTCCGTGATTCTCGGCCCACCTGGCTCAGAAACGCGTGAGTTGATGTGAAATGTTTGACTTTTTCCCTTCACCTGTTTCAGTGGAAAGGATTCCACCTTTTTGTTAGCCTCGAAAAGTCTTTGGACAAACTTGTATTTTCTGCATGAGTAGTGACAAATTGGCTGAAGGGGAGGTATTATGTGTTTTCCAGGCCATTTTACACCACTCGAAAAAACACAATTTTCATACACTGCAGCAAATTTCAGGCCACACACAAACACAACAAATTCTGCTTTGTGCATCAGTTTTACAATGACAAAAATATGAAAATGTCTCCTCTTCCTTTTGCTAGTCATAACTATCATCTTTTTTCTATGCAACTTGTGTCCATGCCTGTATCAGGCTTTTTATATTTTCCATCTTAATGTTTTCAAAATAGTTCCTTTTGCTTCTTCTCCTTATGGATGGAAATCAGTAGCTGTGCTTCTATTACAAATGTGCACAAAACCCTGTCCTAATGTTGAAAAAACAGAACTGTGCAATTACAGTGTCTTCATTAAACGCAATTAACATCACATGTGAATAAGTTTGCTCACGTGATGAATCATTAAAAAACATACTCCAACTACTTGCTGGTTTGCACCAGTAGCAGTACCTGCTTGTTCATCATGTAACTCATGTAAAGCGATAAAAGTTTTTCCATTCCAGTTTTGTGATATTTCAATACGACCAAAAAACCCAACTCATCCTAGCGGCAAAGCTTTTTATCAAAAAAAAAAAAAAAAAAAAAAAAAAAAAAATATATATATATATATATATATATATATATATATATATATATATATATTTTTTTTTTTTTTTTTTTTTTTCAAGAGTTAAGCAAAGTTATTTTCAAAATGTCAACTGTGTAATTATATGGTCAATGGAAAGGCAAATTATGTTACATTGGATTGTTATAAAAATGCACTCACCAGGTAGTGATTTAACAGTGAAATATCCTGCCAGCTAAATATTTAGCAGGCTGAGAGCTGCATATTTCACTTTGAGCTCATTGAATATTGATGGAGCCTAAATATTTAGATGCCTCTTGTCTGGAGGAAATGTTTGGGGAGGAGCTTTGGGTAAATGGGCGGGGCTTTGTATGAGGAAATGTTTTAGACACTGAATGGTTGCTATGCAGGATTTCTCAACCATTCATGAGCAAATCAAATAGACAAATCTGATTGGTCTACTTCAAAGGTTAGTGAGGAAGCATAGAAAAAGAACATAGAATATGTATATGTTGGTTGCCAGATTTTGACACTGGCCCACTGTTCGCCCATCCGTCACAATTACCCTTTGCATTTCTAAATGACCTTTAAAGGATTGACTGAGGAATTTTGACAGGAAGGATTTCTAAAAAAGACCAAAGGAAACAACTCTGTGTAGCCTGTTTATGCCCGTACTGACCAGAAGATGTCAGCTGTGTGTTAGATAGGGCTAACACACACACACGCACACACACACACACACATGCACACACATATGGATGCATGACCCACTGATGTCCAGCTGCTCCTGTCAACACTGTACTACAGCGTGTAATTCACCCTCACATACAATGGCAGCTGAGTCCTTACAGGAGCCCCAACCCAACCCCCCTGACACACACACACACACACACCCACAAGCACACACACCCACAAGCACACACACCCTCACACACACGCGTGCGCACTTTACACAGAGAGACAGAAGATCTCTTAGGAAATTAAAATATAAAATGCTGGAAAACTGATTTGGATCTTTGGGTCAGAGCCACACAGAGAAACTGAGACAAAAAGAGATATAAAACAAGAACAGACAAAAAAAAAAATAAAAAAAATCCAAAAACAGATGAGGGTGTCTGTGGTGTGTTTAAGTGGCCTAATCAAGGGACCTCCCCTTCAAAGGGAGAACGGGTATGCGCGTGTGTGTGCTTAAACAGGGAGGGGAGGGGGGCACATTGACAGACTGAGTCCAAGTTCCCCTGCAATTATCAACTTACCCACACTCCCTCCTCCTCTTCACTCTTCATCCCCTGAGAGACCCAAGCTGCTGTACCCATCAACAACTCATTCAGGCCTTAACAAAGCACCACCACGCCTACCCACACACACACACATCAACACACACACAAGTATGTGTTTCTATCTTCACAGGGACTTTGCAGTGACTTCCATTCATTTTTCATTTAATCCCATAACCTATCTCTTATCCTAAACCAGAGCATTACCAGGTTAGGCCTACCTATAAACCGGGGATTAGTGATGGGCATTCCTACTTTCCATTGTCTGAATTCCCTACGTTCAGTGAGGAATACACTGAAAGTGTATTCATTTTTGGAAAACTTCAAAAATGTGAAAACTTTGTCACTATTACCCTAATGTCGAAATCTTATTTAATAGGAGACACAATTAAAATCCCACATGAATAAGTTTGCTGAAGGGATAAACCATTAATAAACATGCCATGCCATCCTCCTACAACTACTTCCTGTTTTCTTCTTCTTCTTCTTCTTCTTCTTCTTCTTCTTCTTCTTCGTGGTTTCTGCGAGTTGCAACATCCGATTGTTGATCACATGATTGGTTTGATGTGGACAAAAAGTGCCTTGGTTGCAGTTTTGCGAGATGAACCAATTTTGATATGCGCCAAAACTTTTTACCTACAAATTAGTCCTTTAGAAATTGTTGCATTTCCATTAAGCAAATTTATTTTCTAAATGTTAAATTGCGCAATTGCATGGTTGATGGAAATGCTGCTACTGAAGTATTTTGATTGAAAAGGAATGGACTTTATTTTCTTCTTATATATAATTATACTTCTAAAGATATTTTCTTTTCTTCTTCAGTTCCATGTTTGTCCATAAACGGCGTCAGAGTTTGATCTTCCTCTATGCAACAATTTCCACCTTTATAATACGATTGGACTGTAGTAGTGTGAAGCAAAAGGAAGACTGAGGTTGTGTGTGTGTGTATTTGTGTGTGTGTGTATTCGATGTTGGTGGCTGGCGCGCGCTGCTCCACATGCTGAACATGCCCTGAGGCCATAGTCTCACCTCCGGCTCTCTTTATTGTGGCTCCCTGCTTGAACAATATATGCATTTATGCCTCCCTCTGCAGTGTGTGTGTGTATTTATTCTCTAAGCTCTGAGTAATAAGGCTGGCCATGGTGCATCAGAGATAAGGCATTAGGCTGTTGGCCTCTGACCTCTCCCTCCGTTTAATACGGAAAATCGTTCGCTAACACCCAGGAGAGGCCATGTTAAGAGGCGCAAACTGCCTAATGAAATTGGCACGTGTGCATGTGGGTGTGTGTGTGTGTGTGAGTGGGTGTTGGGGAGGCATTAGTCGGCATTATAAAGCAGCTGTGTTGGGGGTATTGTCCTGATTTCTAAATTAAAAAATTAGCTTTTTGTGGAGATGAATCAAAAAGCTTTTGGCAAACATGATAAGACGTGTATTTCTGTTTCCTTGGATGCAGCTTCATGGAGCGTCTGGCTGGTGAGACCCCTTTTAGGTATAAGCAGAGTAACATTTGTTGGATTATTTTGAGTGTTTCTTATTGGAAAAGATCCAACTTGAATAAGGAATGAGGTCCAGTTTTAGTGTTTCATCTAATGCACTGGCCAAAAGCTGAAGCTCCACGGGGTTCAGCTTTCGCGCTCGCTTCGTAGTCATGCTGATTTTATTTTTCACTTTTTTAAAAATTTTTAGTATTCTTTTTCCAGCTACACAGAATTTAATCCTATCAAATGCTTTGTCCACTTAGTCAGCCAGAGCTAACACAAAAGTATGAAAAACTCGTCCTATAAAACTCGGGCAACCAAAACAGTTTCTGTGGCGCTTATTAAAAAACTCAACAGACACAAAATGGAAGCGCTACTAAATGTACATTAGCAGCATTAAATTAAATCTCCTGTTTGTTGAGCATCTCTGCGCAGTTCAGCAGATTTAAACTCATCATGCAGAGCTGATCCAACGCTGTATAAGGCCTGGAGCAGAATCTGACTTGGGGGCCCCTCTTGCTGAAAAAAACATCAGCATCTCTAACCGAATTTCAACATGGATGTAGTGAAATCTGGGAGAGGAGGGCAAGTTTAATTGGCAACATAAAAAGCAATAAGTTATAATTGCAGTTCACTAGTTTGTATTTGTGAACAAACAAAGCTCAAACTCAAAGGTTAAACTCACAGCATCAGATTGTCACTATGGTAACAAAACATTTTAACTATGAATATTGTTCTTTGAAGTTTTACAAAGTAAACTTGCCAGTTCCTTAAAATCTTACATTTAAGTGTTAAACAATTTAAAATCTTTTAATTTACTCTGAAATGCTGAATGCTGAAACCATCAAATAAAATTTAATAGCATTGATATTCTTAATAAATAAATGTTATAATTTATATATCTGTGGTCTGTGTTAAAATATTAGCCTTTATTGGGCCCCTGAAGCTCTGGGGGGCTTTATGGAGCTGCTGACTTCATTTGGATTAAACAGAAATTCAAATAATTGACATTCATTTTATTTTATTAATTTTTTTTACTTGTTGTTTTTAAGACTAGTTGTGGTTTTAAATATTGTTTCACTGGCCATGTTTTTCAGCAACATATCATTACCCAGAAATATTTTTACTTTTTCTCTCTGCTTAACATCTCTTAATACAAAAACACGGTGGACTTAGCAAGATTTCTGGGGGAAAACCTGATAATCGTGTGCGTTAACGCCTTAATATGTGTATTATGAATATACATAGGACACAGTATGTTGGTGACATTCTTCTAAAAGTCACCTCTAAACCAAACCAAATCATTTCAGTTTCAAACACTGTAAACGTTAGACGGTTATAACTCAATCCAACCGTGTTAGTAGAATCAAACTCATTCCTATTCATCTGTGTGATCCATGTCGATGCTTTCTAACTGCATGTGCTGCACCTCGATCCCGTTGAGTCCGTCTCCAACGGCTATGGGTGAGAAACCCGGGCTGCAGGCGGCCCGGAGCACAACCATTAGCCTCCAGCTCGTTGTTAATATGTGACATTGCTTCATGATGTTGCTGCAAAAGACTAAAGCAACATTTCATTTGGCTGTCTGTCTGTGGTAGCCGTCAGGTACTTTAGTGGACAAGTCCAGACCACCGAAGACATCCTCCTCCAGCCACTCCTCCTTTCCCATTAGGCTGTAAGTGAAGGCGGAAGTTTGTCCGGTGTGTGTGTGTGTGTGTGTGTTGTGTTGGTGTGCGTGTGTGTGTGTGTTTCTGCTGCGTGGGATATCACTTCAGCTGTATTGGGGTCAGGTTGGGAAATATAGAAGCTTCCAGGCACTCAACACGTAATTGAAAATCTATTTCGCTCAAAGTGAGAAGAGGGAGCGAAAGAGTGGAGAACAAATGAAAGAAGGAAGCAAGATGAGAGGAGGGGAAGGTGGCGGAGGACGACGAGCAGAGGGAGGTGGGGGAAGAGGAGGAGGCAAAAAGAAAAAAAAAGATAATAGGGAGGAAGGCTGGAAACGGAGAATGAAAAAGATATTATTTTAAAAGGCAGAGTGTGAGACAGTGGAGGAAGTAGGTGGAGGTGAGGGAAGGACAAAATCACTTCTTCTTTGCCACGCTAAGTGGATAAAAAAGTGAGGAAGATGGCTGAGAGCAGTTCATTTTTCCATCCAGGTAGAGTCGTCCTCCCTGGTTTTATCCAGTCCCTTCTGATCCGTCACAGTTTGTGATCTTTGCCGGTTGCAAGTGAGCCCCCCGTTTTCAAACGCCTCATTACGATCTGGAATGAATCTGTCACTTTTAGGCGCCGTTCGCAGAGAAGAAAAGCAAGTGTTGAAAGTCGCATCAGGAGCCATTTCAAATTAGCATTTTTATTGGCACAAATACAGAAAGAGAGGCGTCGTACACACATGACGACATGATGCATTTGGAATGTGGCTCCTGCTAACAGCGATCAACGTGTCTGTTAGCAACTTTTCGGCGCTCCGCCTTCACATGTCCTGCTCACTGGAGTGAATACGGCCTGCGGGAAGAAAACAGCCACTTAAAAAATAACCCGGTCGTTCTGAGATCTGCACATGTTCCTTATCATCACCTTCCTAAAATAAAAGCTTAAGTCACTTTTGTGCCAAAACTGGTCAAATAATTCAAACCTACATTTAATTTTGGTCACATCTGTACAAGTAATTCATTTATTAGATTTTTCCCGGTGCTCCTGTCTAGATGGTTGTTTTAAAGTGAAATTTTTATGTAAAATTGTCTGTTTTGAGCTTTACATCATGTTATGGCGTAAAGCATAACATGAACGAAAGAATCAAAATGTTGCTTTGATTCTTTCATGCATGTTTGACAAATCCTTTGATCTCCATGGCAACCACTCAGACGGGCAAAACTCCCGGGTGAACCCAGCGCCATTTGCTACGTCTCAATGCAACGGCGGTGAAAAAGTTATTAAAGGGTTAATTGTGGGGGAATTTCTTAAAGAGACAGCGGCCTGCCTAATTTCAAGTTGAATTTTTCTTATTTGTCATATTTGACATATGCTTATTATTATTTTTTTATAACTACTGAAGGTAACATGGTTACTATAAAATGGAACTATGTGCCTGGAAAAATATTAATATCTCAATTTCACTTGCAATGTTTCCATCAAGTTGTCATGTGAATTTCGAGCAAACTTTTAAAATGAACGACTTCTCTCTGAGTGGGAGGAATGTACTTCTGCCTCTGGTGAAGCACAGACCCGCCAGTCGGT
Organism: Poeciliopsis prolifica; assembly: GCF_027474105.1. NCBI lineage: Eukaryota > Metazoa > Chordata > Actinopteri > Cyprinodontiformes > Poeciliidae > Poeciliopsis > Poeciliopsis prolifica. The sequence continues at coordinate 752,644 of NW_026562420.1, read as the reverse complement.
GGGAAATTTTGCTACGTCAAAATAAATTCGGCTAATGTGTGTCCGTCTCCCACCGAGTGCGTTAGCTCTGTTCTGAAGCTCTTTCTGAAACCAGGGTGAAGGTTCCTTGGCAAGGACGTTACTCCAAATATTACAGCTTCCATCAGCCAGTTCAAAATTGCCAAGATTGATAAAAACACGGCTACTGCCATCTAGTCCTAAGATAATTGTTTTTTTTTCATCTTGTTTTGTTGCTTTTGTTGTTGAATCTTGTTCATCTGTTTGTTGCAAACCACAAACATTTGTTTAAATCCTGCGTAGATTCTTGTCATAAAGTCTTCCCTTAATAAGTCTTTCCTGAACTGTGTTGACCTTGCCAACATTTCATTCACAGCTCCATGATTATGTGTTAAATATATTAAATATATAATATATTTAGTCAATAAAGCCCATATATAGATAATATAAAATGTTTGAAATTACACATCTTTTTTTATTTTTTTGTTCATTTCTTCACGTCTGTAAGTGTGTGTGATGGATGGGAATGGGTGCACATGCGTGTGTGTGTGTGTGTGTGTGTGTGTGTGTGTGCCTGAGGCATCTTCATCTCATCAGTAGAAATCTATTCTGCTCAGACTCATCCAATAAGGTTGGTAATGATACTCCAGTCTAATATTGGGACTGTCCAAATTGAACACATTTAAACTTTAATGCAAGTCAAGTCCTGGGGAGAATGTAATCTGCTCCACTCAGTGTGTGGATGCATGTGTGTGTACGTATGCATGTGTGTGTGTCTTTTAAAGGTTGGGAACCCAGGCACATTTGTTTCTGTGCTTATAGTAGCACTTGGGTTCGCTTCCTCTGTCGCTGCACTAATGAATTTAAATATGTTGAATTACTTTAAAGGGGATGGAGCGGTGAGAGGAGAATTAGTGTCAGGTGTTGTGAGGAGATCGTCTGAGCAGTTAAAGCAACAGAATCCAGTGGAGATGAGTTACGATCACACACACCCACACACACACACACACACACACACACACACACACACACACACACGCATGCACGCACGCACGCACACACACACACACAAAAACCCACAGAGGTTTTGTAGTTTTGGTGCTTCTTATCAAATTTAATCTTAAATTAATCCAAAAAGATTTTGAAACTGGTATCAATGAAAAAGAAAACATCATGTGAATCAAAATCAATTTTATTTATAAAGCACCCAAAAAAAGGTTGATTTTTACAAAGTCATGGAGATTAAAAGATTTCCCAAACATGCATTAAAGAATTGAAGCAACACTGCAGGCGGGTTTTTGATGAGGAAATCACAATATGACGTAAAGCTCAAAAAAGTCAATTAAAAAAGAGTTACAATAAAATAAACTGCTGTTATATTCAGCATCGTTTGTTTCTGAGTCTCGGTTTGAATTGGATCTCTGGCATTTTGCTGGTTGTACTTTAAAACATGCATTACAATACATGAGGTTCTGTCAAGAAGAAAGGGCCAGTATTCCAACAAGTTCTTGTGAGAAATGCGTGGAAGGGAATTCAAAATGTTTGACCTAAGTCATGCACTTTAAAAAACCATTTTCTCTGATAATGACCAAATGTGTGCAAAAATCTAAAAGAAAATCCTAGAAATGTGAAATCTGGAATTGAGAAAATGCTAATCACTTTGATCATTCTTTGTAAGGTGAAAAAAGAGAAGCTTGGTCTGATGTTGCTTCAGACAGTTGGAAGCAAAATGTGCTTGTCCTTTAATTTACTTTATGTAAATATCTGGTTTTAACTGTGTACAGCAATGACTATCATTTCACATTTAACCATATTTGTATGTGTTGTGAAATGAATACGAAGCTCTTCTAAAAAAGTATCGAAGGTTTTATTAAATTATCTTTAGCTATAAAATTCTAGGTTTTATAAATTGGTCAAAAACACGCCGTTTGAATGGGGGACAGTGTTCTCCCACTTGTCCGTGAAGAATTCTCTTCCTCCTTTATTTCCTCTTCCTGCCCAGGATGTCGGGGTCACATCAAAGGGATGGCAGCGACTTCTGACCGCCTGACCTCCGTTTACCGGCTTTTTACGAGCTAACAGGGTGAGGATCCATTAGCCACCGCGGCAACAATAACAAAAACAAAGATGGAGAAACCAGAGCCAAAGGTGAAGGAAATAACAGAGTTCTGATAGGTGACGATTGATGCACTAAACAGTAACTGCATATTTTAAGACAAACAACAGAAAAATCGTGGATTGAGATTTGTAACAAAGCGTTAATACTTTAGTAAAAAAACAATTTCAGATTAAATTCAGATCCTTGTTTTCACAACTAATGAAAATCATGTGGTAAACCGAGCGTTCCCAGAGTGCTGCTCACTGCTGTGTGAAATGCATAAACGGGGCTAACCTGCACTTTAAAGCGGCCCTCGGCAACTGCTGGCCCCCCAACCCCTCCCTTTTTTTGTGTGTGTCTTTCTCACAATGAGTAACTTATCTAAACCATCTCCTCTCCAGCACTCGACTTCAACCGCCTATTTATCCACTCCGGAGCGCGCCGCAGTCGCTTGTTAGTATTCCGGTACACACCTCAACAAAGCCATTATCATAAAAAACACACACATTCACATGCAGATGTATGGCTCTTAGCCTCTTAGCTCTGCAAGCTAATGGTGCCAGCCACTTAATTAAGGTCACTTATGGACAAACTGTTAGCACGGGCGCTAATAAGTATTGCCCAGACAATGGGAGTGGAAGTGTGGCGCGCGTGCTTTTGTGTGCGGTAATGATATTGCTGTAAAGCCTGACCTGCAAGTCTCCATTACCTCCAGCTCATTGAGTGGTTTGTTTTGCAGAGTGCCTCTCTGAATTGGGTATCATTGAAGTTTTTTTCCCCCCCTCCACTGGACAGACTGCTGGACACTTCAAAACATGCATCACAATACTCTTTTTGGGGTGGGGGTTGAGTTGTGTCTGTACGTGTGGTCGGGCAAAGAGGCATCCAGAAAAAAAAAAAAGAAAGAAAGAAAATGAAGTAGTGTTTGCCATTTTCTCATTTGTGGAAACCAAATATCCGGGACGTCTTTAATTTACGGCCGCAGTCCTTTGCTGTCCATCCTCCCTTTCCGGAGCCTCTCCTCAAGTTGCCTCATCTAAAAACAATTAGTTCTCCGACGCAGAGTTGACCAGACTGTCAGGTCGTTAGGTGTGTATCTTGAGTGTTTTGTGTGCTGACACGCACTGTGTGTTAGGTGATGTCCCTCTGGAGGAGGGTAACATTACGCCCCCCTCCCGTGAGTCCCAAACATCACCGCACAAGACGCTTCCGAAGTCTTCCCGACCTTTCACCTTCAGCAGGGAGGATGAGAGGAAGCTGAGTAGAGGAGGGGGCACCACCATGCAGACATGGCAACCCAGCACAGGTCACAGGAAAAGGTCTTTGGCTAAGTTAATACATTAGATCTGCTCTGACGGCTCACTGTAAAACTGTAGTTATAGCAGTGGAAAGTGGCAATGAGCACAAATAACACATTTTATTAAAAGATAAATTGTCCCAGAAATGACTGTGATAAACAAAAATAGTGTCAATAAGAGCCCATTTAACTTGTGTTAAATTAACTCGTATTATTAATAATAATTAATAATAATAATTATCATTATTATTAATAATGGCTTATTAATTCAAGTTTACCCACTTGAAGGTAAAAAGAAACTTTAATTTTTAAAGAGCATTTAACACTGGAACTGGAAAACACTTGAAATATCCAAACTATAGGTGTGGACATTTATCATGGAGATTTCTTACTGTGATAAGAAATTTTATTTGTCGTCTTGATAAATTTGCGTTGATGTTAAAAAAAAACGAAACTGATGTTATTGGAGATGTTTGTGCTGCAAAAATATGGAGCTACAATTCACAGTCCATACTCTTTACCTCAAGTTCAAAATAAACAAACAAAACCACTGCAACAACAATTATTAAAACGGATATTGATGTCGCCGTAATCAAAATTACGTAATCAAAAACACCCCCCCCCAAAAAAACATTATGCGCTCAGGCACAGAAAACAGGCCAAAGAGGCAGGCCGTTCACACCAACTGTTTGCAGCGCTTCTCAAAATGGCCGCTTTTCAACTATATTAAAAGAGAGCCTCTCTTTACTCCTGTTGAAAAGTTCAATTATTTCAATTCGTGAAACTCATTATATTGATTAATTTCACTCAGACTGATGTTTTCAAGCCTTTATTTCTGCTCTCCAGGATGATTTCTCCAATTGATGAAATCAAGACAGAGAAATAAAACACTTTTAATAAAATAATGTGGGTTCAATAAAATGTGTGTTTAACATCTTTTAAAAGGCTTCTGAAAGATACTTGTAATCTTACAAGCCTTTTTGACAAACAGTTTTTGAATGTATTGGAAATGACCATACACAGAAAAATGCAATAAAAGAACTGAACTGTACCTGAATTCATATTGGCAGCTTTCAGATCTTTGGCCTTTAGAAACATTCTAGATAACATAATCGAACCCTTGTGTTAGATTCCTTTGTTAAATGCCACCTTTACATATACAACACAGAATTACAGAAAATCTTATTGTACAGCAACTATTAAAGGGATAATAGTAAATGCAACAGGCTTCCATTCATTTGTTTAGCATACATTCACAGTGAGGCAGTGGCCTATCAGTCCCCAGGTAAAAGCGATTGATTATGTCCTCACTGGGACTCTAAAGAAGAATTATTTCTTCCCCTTTTCTTCACTCACTTCCACTACAAACCATCCATCTTCCATCCCTGCTGCCACTCACTCACCTTCCATCTTCCTCTCTCATCCAGCCAAACGTGTCGGCTTCACCTGCTCTCTTTGTTCCCATATGCTTTCTTTCCCTTAATCTTTCGTGAATTTTCCCTTTGCTCGCAATGTCCCTACTGCCGAGTTGCCACGCAAACAGACATGAACTTGGTCTCACAATCAAGGACCCCGGAGTTCAGAGGTCAGATAAATAGTTGTCAGCAGGGCCCCGTCCCAGGAGAAAGGACACGAGTTTAGATGCGAAACTCGAAACTTCAGTTCAGTCGAGAGCCCCACTTTCACATCAAGCTTTATTTTCCCAGAGGCACACATCTGTTTATTACTCTGCGCAGATTCAAATTCAAACCACTTCCCCACATGTTGAGATCTTATCACATAGCAGAAATGTGTTCCATTGCTGGGTTTTTAATATTGGATGCAAAAAGGTAATGATGGAGTAAGGAGTAAATGGGATCACTTTAAAGGGTTAGTACTGTGTAATTTGAGAATTACATAATTTTATAATTTTATTTTCTCATCGAAAACATACCTGGAGTGTTGCCTTGATTCTTTCAGTTCAAATCCACTCAGCTGTGTAAAATGCATGGGTGGACCTAGCCCCGCCTTTGAGGACGAAGCTCCTCCTCTGAGCTGCAGTTTCCAAGGTTCCGACTCACAGAGCAGCTCTCCCCTGCAACTCCTTCAGACTAGCCAGCAGCAATTAGCAAACACCTGGTGGAACTGATCATTAGTGCTAATGACCTCCTACAATGAGGTCAACTCTGACCTCATTATATAAGCTACTTCTCAGTGAAACATTGTCAAAAATGATGTGAAAGGGTCAACAGAGGAGTGATGTGATGACTTCCTGAAGGCAAAGTTTTATAAAGTTTTTAAAGAGACAGATGTCCAATTTCAAGGGTTGAACTGGGTTAAATCACATTTGACATGTAGAGCATTTTTATAACAGCCGACGTTAAAATAGTTACTTGATTTTTTTATAACATGACAATGTGCCTGGAAAACTTAGAATACTAAAACTGAAAAAGTCCTTTGGGTGACAGGTGAGTCGTCTTTCTGTAACCTGGAACATCTACACCAACACACTGTGTAAAATGTGTTTCTCTGGTGAGCAAATCCACAATTAATACAGCTTAACGTGGATTATTAAGCTCCAGTTAGCGCTCCAGGAGAGTGATATCTGAGCTTTTATCGCAATCAGAGTATAAAACAATCTGCTTGCCTTCTTCCAGAATCCATATGAAATGGATACGAAAACACAAAACCAACCATGTGATGGAGAACAAGGGACCAAAATTGAGGCTGGAGAAAGATCCTTAAAAGAGGATTGAGGGGAAAGAGAGAAGACTGATAGAAGGATAGAAAAAATGGATTAGGGATGTGTGGGTGATTGGCAGAAGTAGTTTGCATATCCTGCATAATGTATGTTCGATGCGTTTCAGTTTATCACAACCACAGAGCGGAGAGATGTTTGGATTTATTTTGTCAGTGTTTTGCTCCTGCGACGTGTCATTCACGACGTCTGTGAAAGAGAAAAGGCTTCTTGCGTGTGTGCGCGTGTGTGTGTGCAAACCTCTTTACATGTGATAATGACAGCTGTAATTCCTGTCTGATATACTCCACGCTTTGGGACTTACCGGTTACATGTTTTCTGGCAGTTTGCGTGTGAACGTTGTGCGTTTGTGTAAACGCACCCGACACAACGCAGGCAGAACAGACACACTCTGCAAGCTCTTTGTGCAAACACGAGAGCGAATCAGAGACGGATAATCTGAAACGTGTGTGTGTGTGTGTGTGTGCGTGTGTGTGTGTGTGTGTGTATGAAGGGACATGCTGTGTGATGAATGGGCTATGCCAGGTGTTTGGGATGAGATCTCCAATTATCACACTTTAATACCTTTTTTCCCTTTTCCCACGTAAACACACACCTCAACTCGGAGTGGCACGGCAAGCTAGGTGCAAATTTAGTTAAAAAAGCAGAACCTGTGAGGTATTTGTATTTTTGTGTGACTGTTGATAACTTTTGTCTTTTTTTTTTGTCAGGCAAACGGTCATTTAAACATTCTTTTAGGTTAAAAATGTATGCTAATAAGATATGAACAACTCTGTATGACTCTTGCGTTCAAAGTTATGTGGACCAATAAGGGCTCAGTGACATTCCAGCTTTAAAGGGGAAGTATGATGTGAAATGGACTTTGAGCTTCACATCATGTTGTGTTGTTCTCTCATCAAAGTCATACCTGGAGCGTTGCTTTGATTCTTTCCTGCATGTTTGAGAAATCCTTTAATCTCTCACGGCAACCGTTCAAAATGCTTGGGTGTTGCGACGACTTCCTGGAGGCGGAGCTTCAGAAAGAGCCGGAGTTTTTAAAAAAAACAGAGGCCCAATTTCACGACTTTACAACACAAAGTAATTTGTTTTGTGATATTTAATAGATATAACACTTTTAACAACTGAACAGTTACTTGATTGACCAAAATTATTTTATACTTCTAGAATTTATTCTGCCATTGTTTGTTCTACATCGTCATCCTATTTATTGTTGTTTGTGTGTCTTTTTTGAAGAGACAGGCCCAGTTTCACAGCGTTAAATCACAAAGTCAAATTTATTTTAAGTGATATTTGATATACAAATAGAAGTTTCTTGATTGTGCAATGAAATAGTACTATGCGCCTTTTAAATACATAACACCACCTGTAACGTTTCAGCAAATGAGCCAGAACCCAACACACAGCCAAGAGAAGGGGTATGGTTACCAAAAGGTTTATTAGACACAATGTGATGGTGTTGAAGTTGCCCTACTCGATGTAGTTGCACTGGCGGGTCTGGAACATGCATTCTCGTGCAAAGCATGCGTTTATGGGAAAATCTTATGAAGCCGTTTCTCTGGCCTTCTCTGGGTATTACAATAACGTTAGCGACTTGTTTCACTCATAATCATACAGTAACCTTAAAGTTTTCCAGGACAGTTGGTTGAGCAGAGAATCGGAGGGCTTGACGGCTTCACGTGTTCAGACAGAGTCAAACAGCCACCATCCAATGTTTTGTAGTCAAAAACGGTCTCAGGGTCTCAGGCAAGGAAAATCCAAAATCCAATAGACTGGAGAGAGAGTCAAACTCCAGCAAGAACTGGGCAAAAACAAAACAGGCAGGCTCAAAAAGCAGAAACTCCTTGAACATGAATCAGGGCTTGAAGGCATCAGATAATCTCACAGTGAGTTTGTATGTATGTATGAGTATGTATCTGATGAGCAGCTGTTTAAATGGGGAGCAGCTCACCACAGGTGAGGATAATGAGCAATCAGCTTGACAGGGAGAGAGAGTCAACAGCACCATCAACACAGAGCTGAGATTATGACAGCTGCCCCTTTAAATTCAATTCAGCAGCCATATTAGAGTTATAGTCACATTGCTACCACAACAGATTTTATGAGCTGATTCATTTGGATAATTTGAAACTAATGTTTCTGGGCCACTCATGTCATATGAAGGACTTTGATTTTGAGTTCTTTGTTCAATGTCAGAAATGTTTCCATTGCAGTTTTGGAAAAATAAACCAATTTCAATAAAGCCAAAAAAACCCAACAAAAAACCAACCTCTTTCTACCACCAAAATGTTTCTTTTTTTTTTTTATCCAAACACCACAAAATTGCAGTGTTTTCATCAAGCAAATTTATTTTCATGATTACAATTTGTGCCACTTTAAGGTCAACAGAAATGCAGCTACTGACTAACATGTCATCATTTTGATTGTGGAAATGAAGGGGTTAAACTAAAACCTAAAGTCTTGCTGACGCTGCAGTTCACTGAGTGGATCCCGTGAATCTGAACGTAAACATTTTCTGTGGATGTTCGCACGTCGGCAGCTTATTTTTACGTCTCTTTTATTTCTTCCAGTTTTTTTCTTGGTGGAAAATGTGTCCCCGTGTGTGTGAGCGTGATGAGTGAACCGAGTGTGTGAGTTTTGGCTGGCCGACCATCACAGCCTGACGAGCTGCATGTGATCCGTGCTGCTCCATATCGTCTGTTTACATTCAGACCAGTGCAGCGTGCCACTGTGTGCACTGCTGGTCAGGTTTTCATGTATACCTTCTGTGACCCGTACTGTTTTTTTGTTTCTTTAGAAAGAGAGGGGAAGGCGAGCGGAGAATTGCGCCTCAGTTTGGGGCTCCACTGGCGGGGTGGCCTGGTGTCCCGCAGGGCCGTGGCTCTGCGTCTGACCCACAGGAAGTCACAGATCTGTGGAAATGCACCATCCATAAAGGAGAGGATTGTGTTCACTTATGTCTGTGAGGGTTGTTAGTTGGATGAAGTTGATTTCCCCTGAAAATCTAGTTGTTAGTCAATACCAATAAATGTTTTGGATGGATAAGAAAGATTCTGAAGCAGTAATCTACTAGGTGGGACAAAAATGTATTGTTTGAAAATATATTAAAATGATATTTTTTTAATTCACCACTGTTAAAGATGTGAATACTCAAACTCAGGTTTTAATCTCTCTTCCTTGTTTATAAACCAGGTTGTTTTCATAGTGGTTTATAAACTGTCTGGTTTTTAGTTAGTTGAATCTAACTGGTTCTTCTCCCATCACTCCTTAGTGAGGTCCATTTGTGCAAATGTGAAAACAGCGCTGGGTTGTGGATCAAAGCAGCCCGAGCAGAACCGTTTGGAAGACGTGGTCTTGGATCGGTTTCAAATGAACTTAAGAGTTGTTCGTTTGTGGTGCAAATGAGAGCGCCTTCTTCGGGTCAGGGGAAGAGTTCTAGCCCCAAGTGGAGGAGTTGGAAGTACCTTGGAACAGTCACCACGACTGTACCAATCCTGGTGAAGAGAGAGCCGAGTCAATAGGCAAAACTCTCAATTTTTCAGTCGATCTATGTTCCTACCCTCATCTATGGTCTTTAGTTTTGGGTTGTGACCCAAAGAACAAGAGTGTGGGTGTTCTCAGGGCCTCAGAGATAGGGTGAGAAGCTTGACCATCTGAGAGGGTCTCAGAATAGACTTGCTGCGCATGTGATTTTAGTACATGTGACCACTTGACGCTGCACATCCAAAGAATGAGCGTTTGCGGTTCTTTATAATTCACAGAATGTTTAGAAAATCTGCCGTGCATAATAATTTGGGCATTTTGAGTTTTTTATTTTTGAAAAGAATATTGTTCTCATGGGGAGCTTTGTTCAGTAAAATTTAATTTATACTGTAATAGTTCATGACTTGAAAATTATACTGACCATCATTTGCATTGACCATTTAGGAAAATCTGAGAAAATTTCACTCGTATAAATATCACATTGATAAACATTATTACTACTGAAGGTAACATAGTTACTTGATTGTGCTATAAGATGACACTGCCTGGAAAACACAATACTGCCCCAGACAGAATTGAAGAGCAGCTTAGCACAAGTTCACCTTCTCATACAGCGAGTTTTAATTGTGACTTGAATGATCTATTGAGATACGTATAAGAGTTGATAATGAATTCCTGTTCTGATTTTTCTGGAAGGGAGACATTTTTTTTCAAAGCACAAATGGAAATCCAAACGAGACACACCTGCAGCCGTTGTGTTCAGAAGTCATCCTGGAGACTTCACCGTGCGCCACCTTGGATTGTTCAAATCCTCTTGGGCATTGTAATCCACAGTTCTGTGTGTGTTTACATGTTTGGGTTTATATCGGTGGGTACATGTATGTTTGTGCGCGGGAGTCGGTGTGTGCACAGTCCCTCGGTGGCTGTACAGACGCCTGTTCTGGCGATAGCATTGTTTCCGTGTCCAAAGACCTGCCGGCTGCCCTATTTCACCACGTCTTTATCATGCTAATACGGCGAGCGCAGGAACGAGGGAGGAGAAGGAAGGGAGCGGCGGCGTTAGTTTAACAAACAGAGAAGGGGTAATCTTTTCCCCTCCTCTCTCCATCCTCGGCTCTGTCTTCTCACTACCTCTCCATCCCCTTCCACTTCCTTTTCTTCTCGTCCCCCGCACCCTCTTCATCTGCCTCTTTCTTATCTCCCCCCGACCCCCCCAATTCTTTGATAATCCCTCAGAACATTGTCTCCATAATTACACACAACAATGATTCCCATCCTTGCAAGAGAAATGTGCAGTGTGCTTGGAGAATATTTCAAAGATGAAGACCGGTCTATGAATTAATAACTTGGGTTTTTCATATTGGGCTGCTATGTTTTCTGTGTGTGTGAGTATGTGTTTGAAGGGGTGGGGGGAGCGCACAGAGCCCAGTGTTGTTTTAACATGACTGTTACATTATGCATGCTGACAGCCCTGCCTGTCCCCATTACAGGCCCATCTTGTTTCCCCATTATATCTGCTTTCTCTGTTAATAGAGCTCTTTGTGTGGCACTTCCCTTTATACTGGGGGTGGGTGGTGGTGTGTGGGTGTGTGGACGGGGGGGGGGGGGGTGTTACAACAAAAAGGTCAGTGCCGAAACAACCTGCCACACTGCGGTGGCTCACGCTGGAGCCCAAAATGACAAGGACTGCACACGTCCTCTCATAACCGCGCTACTTTTTGGATGTGGAATGTTTTCGGATGTTCGTTTCTTCTTCTTTTTTAGGCCCGAGCAGCTAAGCGCTGCGAAGGCCTATTGTTTCTGTACTGTTTCTTATTATTATTACGATTCTCCCTCCAAATGAATTGGCTTTTTGGGGGCTTTATCATATTCAAAAACTCACCAAACTTGGCGGAGGCCTTGAGCCTGTTTACGTATTTTAAAGTCGACGCAAAAATTCCACAAGAAATGGCTCAATAGCGCCACCTAGAAATTTTCAAAGGACCCTTTGCTATTCACTTACTTCATCGTAGAGACATGAAATTTGGTACACTTGTAGAGCTCCCCAAGATGCTCAAAATTTACAATTAATGTCATAGTGCAAGTATCACAGGAAGTCAGCCATTTTGGATTGAAGGTCCAATTTTGAGGCCATTTTTGCCGTTTACAGCCTTCGTATTTGATCGAACTCCTCCTAGGGATTTCGATTGATCGGCTTGAAACTCGGTCAGTCTGTTCATAAGGCATGTCCCATCTAAAGTTATCAAAACTGTGAGTTTTTGAGTATGCTGAAGGGGGGTTAGCAGGGGTCAAAGTTCACCTACTCGCCATAAAAAAATAAACTGCTATATCTCCTACACAGAAACTCACAGAGGCACCAAAGTTACTGTGATTGATCATCATCGGCTGCCCTACAATACCCTATGGTCGAATGATGACATCACTTAGGCCACGCCCCCTGAGAACAGGAAGTGTAATGTTTTACTGTGACCTGTTGCTATCTGACCCCTTTGACCTCATCAACATGAAACTGTGCCCAGACACAGAAAACATGTTGGTGTATTGAGGATTCCAACCCCGACCAGCTTCGATGGAGTAGGTGGGCGTGGCGGCGTGGCGAAGTGACCTGTAACGCCATCGCCATACGTTTGGCTCTCAATTCCACATTTTTGGGCCCAGCTGCTCCAATTTCACAAAGATGGACCCTCATCTACTCCCCGACAGGAATCCATCACAATATTTGGTGGGTGTGGCCTAATTTCTCTATAGCGCCCCTAGAACACTTTAAATGATCAGCCCCAAGCCATGCTTTAACCTACAATTACGAAACTTTGTACACGTGTGTACCTTGTCAGGACTTACAAAAAAGTCTCTTGGAGCCATTGTCTAAACCCCACAGGAAGTCAGCCATTTGGATTGAAGTTTGGATTTTGACCCATTTTTGCCGTTTACAGCCTTCCTATTTGATCGAACTCCTCCTAGGGATTTTGATTGATCGGCTTCAAACTCGGTCAGTCTGCTCATAAGGCATGTCCATCTAAAGTTATCAAAATGGTTACTTTTTGAGAATGCTGAAGGGGGGTTAGCAGGGGTCAAAGTTCACCTACTCGCCGTAAAACAATAAACTGCTATATCTCCTACACAGAAACTCACAGAGGCACCAAAGTTTCTGTGATTGATCATCATTGGGTGTCCTACAATACCCTATGGTCGAATGATGACATCACTTAGGCCACGCCCCCTGAGAAAAGGAAGTGTAATGTTTTACTTTGAACGGTCGCTATCTGACCCCTTTGACCTCATCAACATGAAACTGTGCCCAGACACAGAAGACATGTTGGTGTGTTGAGGATTCCAACCCCGACCAGCTTCGATGGAGCAGCTGGGCGTGGCGGCGTGGCGAAGTCACCTGTAACGCCATCGCCATACGTTTGGCTCTCAATTCCACATTTTTGGGCGCAGCTGCTCCAAACTCACAAGGATGGATCTTCATCCACTCCCGACAGGAATCCATCACAATATTTGGTGGGTGTGGCCTAATTTCTCTATAGCGCCCCCTAGAAAATTTTAAATGATCAGCCCCAAGCCATGCTTTAACCTACAATTACGAAACTTTGTACACATGTGTACCATGTCAGGACTTACAAAAAAGTCTCTTGGAGCCATGGTCTAAACCCCAGAGGAAGTCGGCCATTTTAGATTGAAGTTCAGATTTTGATCCCATTTTTGGCGTTTATAAACCATTTCAGTAATTCGCCACTTGGGGTCAGTATTGCTCCACAAATGAAACAGCAGATAAACAGGATGAAGAACAGTATCTGTATTTCGCCAGTAGGTGTCAGTGTTCCTCCACCAATGACAAACAGATCCACGGGCGGATGGGCGCGAAAACTTTGTGAGAGCGTTGCCATCAAATTTCTAAAAGGATAAAAATGTCTCAGATAATTTTTGTTGAATTAAATCATGCAGTAAATGTAGCGTTTTCTACTTCTTCCAAACCATTTCAGTAATTCGCCACTCTGAGTAAGTATTACTCCAACAATGAAATAGAGTGCTTTAGAAACACAGCTGAAAATGGTGAAAAATGACCAACTGTAGTACTTCGCCATGTGCATACGATCGGCTGTAAATGACACGTGGATCATCCGACTGACGCCAAATTGGATACGTATGACCTTTGTTGACCTCTAAAAAGAACAACAGCATTGAAATATATTTGAATTCACTGCGCGTCCTACATTAATCCGCCAGCTATATTTCCTCGCTAAACCAATGAATCTGCACCACATTTTTTGCATCGTCAAGGAGCGACTCCGAACGCATCAGTGCGTACCGCCTGGTGGACGGGCGCGGAAACTGAGCAACAAGTTCTGTCTTAGCACGTGGCCAGCGTTGATGGAAACTGAGCAACAGCTTCTGCGGTCGGGCGGAGGAGCTGAAAACTGCGTGAGAGCTTCTGTGGTGGCTGGCGTGAGGCGGCGGTTGCTCGTACCCCGCGGTGGACAATAGGCCGGAGCGGCGCTGGCTGCGAGGGCCGTTCGAGGCTGCTTGCAGCTTTAATTTTGTTGTTGTGCCATTTGCAAATTTTGCACTTCTTTCCTTTTGACCCTCAAACTTCAACTTGACTAATGGATGTTTTAATCTTGCTTCCCTTTCCAATAAGAGTTTGGTGGTACAAGAGTGTCTTGTCCAGCTTGACTAGAAAATAGTTGCATTTTCATTTACTGTGGAATTGTGCAAACTAAAATTACAAAAATTATTTTTGGAAAAGTGCCAATTTAAAAAAAATAAAATCAACTCCAGTTTTTTTGATGAAAAGTTTTGCTGTTAAAATGAGATGGTTTTTCTTCAAAAATTGAAGTTGGTGTATTTCGCCAAACTGCAATGGGAAACAGCTGAATGTTACTTCTGGCGAAAAAGACAAAGAAGACAACAGGAAGTGGCATGCGTGGCATGTTTTTGTAGCAAATTATTGCGTGAACAAACTTATTCACGTGCAATTTTCAACTTTTTCCTTTTTAATGGAAACACTGAAATTGCAAAATGGTGTCTTTCCAACGTTAGAAGAAAAGCACCAAAGTTTTGTACACATTTGAAATGGAAACACATTTCGCAACACAGTAGCTGCCTTTTAATCATGAAATTACAAATTTAATCATGAAATTACAAAAATAAACTGTCTCCATTTTTATTGATTTATTGCGTGAACCAGCTTGTTCACATGTGATTTCAGTTTAATTTTTTATTTGATGGAAATGTTTTTTTTATTTTTATATTGGCAGAACAAAGACTTGCGTACATTGATAATAGAAACGCAGGTAGTGTGATGCTCAGACAGCAAAATTTTAACATTATTTTTAGTAAAACTACAAATATGTGCTTGACACCTAAAATAATCCACAGTGGGTCAGACTGATAGCCAATGAGACTATTTTTGAATTTTTTGAGAATCAATCTTGACGAGATTAAAGCAAACAAAACTGAAACAAATTATCAAAGAGCTTTTTTTTAACAGCCCAACAAAACTATTACATTTTTTTCTCCTTCCTTTCTCTTTAAAGTGAGTGCCCTCTACTCTGTTTACTACCAGAATGACTTTGCTTTCATAATGGCTGGATGACAAAAAGAACAGAAGAACAGATTTCATTTGCTCCAGACGTAAACATGCGTGATGTGAATATGAACAAATCCTCACCAAATCTACCAGATTATTGCTGTGGGAAAGTTTTTCAGTTTTAGTTTTTTCCTTCCCAGATAAAAACAACAACAAAAAAATAATAATAAGAGTGACTAAAACTAATTTTAAAAGCTTGGAAGGAAGTGTTGGGAAAATACCTGATTAGACTTTCTTAGCAGTAATTGTTGAATCCAGTGGAAGGAAATGTTAAAAATTGCCAACAAGAAAAATATTTAGTGACCAAAGAAGAAGATTACATTTTTGAGGTATCTAACACGTGAGAGTAGGAGAAATCTTGCTCTTTACGAAACGTCGTAAAGAGCAAGAGACATGAATGCTGAGGCTAGTTAGCATAGCTAACAGTTAGCCATCAGGTGCTATCACGAAGAAGCTGTGGCGTGGCTGAGTAACGGGGAGGGTGTGAACTGCACTTACACAAGCATGATTGAAATCACTAAGACCCTCCTCCTGGCTCTGATTGGTTGTAACAATGTGAGCACTGAGAAGAGTTCAAGGAAGAGGGAAAATTGAGGAAGAGGAGCTAGATTTCATTATTTGTCTCACATGACGATCAAAAGTTGTAACAAATATAAAAAAAAACGTAATTTTTTTTCAGTTTTAATTACTCTTTTTGGGTCCTACAACTCATATTTTCTTCTTTTCTTCCTACACATCTTTAATGACTATAGAAATAAAATCTGCCAAAGATGTGACGGAAACATTTTATCAGTCAGTCACTTGCAATGCAAAGCCAAATGCTGGCAACGCTTCAATGTTGCCTGTGCAAGACGTTGGTCATCAACGAGAATCTGACCAGGTGGTTCAGTTCTGAATGATGTAAAAAGCACCAACATGAATCTTTCCTTTTAGCACCAGTGATTCTGCTTCTTATTTATTTATTTTTCTATCCACATCCTGCCACAAGAAGAGGAATGCATCACATGCAGCAGCGTGTCTCAGAGGGAGAGAGACTACATTTGCATCAAATCCTTCAAGCGGTTTAACAAAGCTATGACTTAGAAATCCTCCGTCATCACAGTCGCTGCAGGATGACTTCATTATAATAAGAGCATGCCATTATTCTCCCGTCTTCCTGTCTTTTCTTCCGCTTTTCCCTGGTAACTTTTTGACCTCCACCACCCCGTCTTGCTCCTTCCACCCTTTTTGTCTTTCCCTCTCTCTCTCATCTGTGTCCACTCTGCCAGTGATCCGTGGACGGTAATGGCCATTCCTGCTGCTCCCACAGCACAGTCCATTACTACCAGAACACCCAGAGAGAAGGGGAAGAAACATAGACCAACAAGGAAAACAGAAGACAGACACACACAAAAAAAAGAGAGAGAAAATGTCGGCTTTTGAAAAAAGTTGAAACTGTGAAAATGACGGTAAAGCATAGCAGATAGTGAAAGTTGGGGTTTGGATGTGTGTGTGTGTGGGTGTGTGTGTGTATGAGGGTACAGATGATTTCATGGTGCAGCTTAGCGAGGGCCAGGTAAGATATCTTGTTTCCTGTGACCTGCTCATCTCGGGGTTTCCCACACTCATCACTTAACTCTATTGCAAAACACAAAACACAGTAATACGCCGCTTCCTGCCGCTTCCCGCCGCTTCCCGCCGCCAGCACCGACACCGACACCTTCGCCGTCGCGTCACGGTGGCCTACGGTCCCTCAAAGCCTCCTCGCTCCTATTCTCACCACACTATGCCTGCAAGGTTTATACTTTGATTTTGTTGTCCCATTTTGTTTAATTCAGAGGCTTTGCCCATTTTTAACAGTTAAATATTGTTTGGTTTGTTTTCGTTTTTATGAGCTGTAGTTTCTTTTTTCATACAATGGTTAATTTTTCAGGGTAGAATTGAAAAAGTCAAACTGTTAAGATTTTGTACACATTGACGGATCATCAAATACCCGACAGAAGATAACATTTAAAAAAAACATATTCAATTGTTGTTGAACAACCAAGCAATTTCCTCCAAACTTGTGTTGTCGTCATTTTGTCATTTTGTTACTTCCTGTTGGTGCAGACTGTTCCAAGTTTTTTTTTTTTTTTTTAAACATTTGCCGGGAACGTATGCAGTGCGCCAGTTCGACCGCTTACCAGATATGTTTTGCGCAGAAAACAGCCGTCCTCCACTCTGAATAGAGAAGTGCTGGTCCAAATGAGGACAGTTTTTCCTTGTTAACCTCCATATCTCCATATTATTTCCGTTAACAGAAATGTTTTCTCCATGTCAGTTTCAGTTGTGTCAGTTGACTATAGTAACCTTGATTCTCACTTTCTGTGTGTGTGTGTTTGTGTGTGTGTGTTTGTGTGTGTGTGTGCATTCGGGTAAGGCCATATTCATGCCACGGCAGAAACTCGAGGGATGTGTGTGTTTCGCTGTAACTCACCGTGGGTTATGATAACAACCGTTTCTCCTGTCAACAGCCTATAATGTCAGATTTACAGGGTTGCCCCCGATAACCAGCCGGGCCGGCGAGGCTGAGTGATTCTGCAGCATCTGTCAGAGCCGGAGTGGCCATCTATCACACACAGTCATACACACACACACACGCACCCATGTGTTCCTTGCACAGATTTTCATTATAACAAGAGTTTGACGTCGGTGTGAATTAGCCTGGCACCCTGACCGAAACCATTCCGGGATTATAATAATTTGTCTTTTGTTTGAAACACTTAAAAAATATAAATCAATAACTGTTAGAAATGACCAGTTTCTTAACACTGGATGAGGTATTTTTTTATATATATATTCTTTCATTTTGTTTTTAAAACACACTTTTAATTTGCGATGTCAGAAGTTTCAGATGATAAAAGAATGACGATAAATTTGACCCTGGATCAGATTCCGTCAAACGTGTGAATATATTTAATCATGTCTTTTTACAACTGATGCAATGTCATTGGAAAAACATGTGACATTTGAAAGTTTGTGTCTTTTCTGTCATATGAGACGATTTTCTTAAAAATAGTCATTTTGAAAAAAAACAAAAACGGTTTATTAACCTTGTTTGATATTTTGATTACCTAACTTATTGTTCGTTTGTTTTTTTTAACCAAAAAGACAACAAAGACGGAGGCAGATGTTCAGTTAATACATTTACAGCCTATTGTAGATCATTAGCTGAGTCAGCAAAATGTTGCTCCTCCTTTATGTCCAAATCTCTTCATGCTGCTTCTTTTACCTGCTTTTATCTGCTTTTGACCGCTTGAAAGAGATCGCACAAAACTGTTATCAAAAAAATATCAAATGACATGTTATACATGCGCTAAGAGTAAATCTACACATTGAAGTGTCTTATGAAAGTTACACTTAGAAAATAGTGCTGAATTCTCAAAGACCAGTGGTGTTTGTAACAGAAAAAATTGACTGTGAACAATTTAAGACTTTTTATTTGTTTATTGGAAATAAGAGTGAGCAAAGGAGAGAAAACAAAGAGTGAATATATATTTATATATCACAATTTAATATGTATTTGAACAAGTTCCACATTATATATCGATTTAAAGCTACTGACCCAAAGCTCCTCTAGATCTGCGGAGACATTTAATCTGGAGGAAACATTATTATCAGTAGCATGCCGAATAGAAAATTGTATCCAGATGCAAAAATATTTTTAAAAATAGAAGAAAAAAAAAAGGCTACCTGACTCCTGATTCTTTCACTTTTATGATGAAATACTTTTTGATGTAGGAAAGTGCAACGTATTAATTATACCTCAACTGTCACTTCCGTAGTGCGCGTCACATTTGAAAACAATTTTTTATTTTCTTATGTAAATTTGTACTTAGAGCTACATTCTGAAATATTTGTACAATTGTTTTGTACGGAAACAGTCTGGGTACCAACCCAGACTGCAGCGCTGAACGTTTGAACTTTTTGACTTTTTCGTTTGATGGTTTAGTCGCCAAACATTTTTTTTCCCAGATGAAAAATAAGGAACTCTGTGAGGAATGTCAAACATTTTCAAATGCATGAACATGTAAGTATTTTAACCTAAGTGTACTGCAAGCCCTGGCAAAAGACTGCTTGAGTATTATGGTAATCCGTTTACAAGTTTAACGTTTTCTAACATACACAGTCATGCTGAACATAAAGATAATCTGATTCCTACATGCTGCTCTCTAAGACCAACCTGATTATCAACACCAGCCGGTGTTGATAAAAGTCAGGCTCGACTTGGAGTGTGTTTTCAGTCCGTGGTGAGGAATATTTAATATCGGATATTTTGTGCATTTTTTTCTCTAAAGACTTTTATGTCAGACGTCCTCATTACGTTCTGCAACTTGAGACGTTTGTGGCTTTAGGTAACTCACTGCTGACAGACTCTTGCTTGTTTACTAGCATCTATCCTGGGTAAACATGCAGAACCTCTGAGTCACCTTTCAGGATCCAGTCCAGTCAGGACGGTGTTCAGTCTAACAGTTTTATCTAAAAGGGCAAAACGTTTAACTTTGGATTCATCTGACAAGAGCACCTTCCATATTTCCTGTGTCCCTACCTGGCTGTGTTACTTCTATTATACTGACATTACATCATACAGCTTGACTTCCCAAATGAGGTCATTGCTTAGGGCTTTGGTTGCTGTAGATATTTTTTCTGGGTATCGGGGTAAATGGGGCTGAATTCCTATGCCAGTACAAACTAACGTCGAGCAATGCAGCCGTTTCTTTCAGTTATGTGTTTATGAGCTTTCAGTGTCAATATTCCTGTGCGACACTAGAAAGTTTGTGGTTTTAATGTGACAAAATGCGAAAGAGTTCATGACTCCTGGCTTTTTTTTGTTTTGTTTTGTTGCAAGGCAAGTTAGTCAAATAACTGAAATTTTCTTTGCCACATAAATTGAACCAAATTCTCACCTAATTAGGTCAAATCTAATGAGGTGATCTCTTTGTTGTGCTGGATTTTATTTCTCATTCCTTCTTTCAGAAACCCTTTGAAACCATCTTCTTCCATTTGTAAACCACTTTGAACACATTGAAGCAACTTGGCTTCCAGAAGGTAGAGTTTCAGAAAGATCAGGAGTTTCTAAAGAGACACAGCAGATTAGGAAGTCAGATTTCTTTTCAGTAATATTTTATATGTCCAGCTTTACTTTTCTAACAACTGATGTTGACATTGTTTCTTGGTTATACTATAAATGGCCCTGTGTGCCAGGAAAACACATGATGGCGGGTCCTGTTTACTTTGAAATGTGGAAAAGAAGCAGTAAAAATGTAACATTTGAATCAAGGTTTTAAATCTGAACTAATTCAAAATCCTACTAATTGGAGCTCAAAGTGCAAATAAAACTCTCCAAAAAAAAAAAAAAAAAAAAAAAAAACCATCAGCTTTAGGTAAAGTTTGGTTTTAATATCATTATGTAAATATTTTGTGTGTGTGTGTATGTGTGTGTGTGTGTCTCATAAGGTCTTTTTTATTCCAGAAGTAAAGTTTCTCCTACTCTCACGTGTTAAATACTTCAAAAATGTAATCTGTGGAAACGGTGAAGGTTCTGCTTTTCTTCTCAGAGTAATGTGATCAAAGCTGTGTTTTTGGCTGCTTTAAATGAGCCACGCTGGCAGGCATTTTCCTCTTGATGTGAAACCTTACGGATAAATCAAAGGATGCAGTTGAGTACAGCATTCGCATTCTGACTGTTTAGCTCTTATCACGCCACACTGTTCCAGATCTGATGCTGATAGACTATTTTAATTCTTATCATAATAGACTATTTCATGCACCGATGCCTTTTTACTCCCATTCAGCTGTGATGAGGTATAATTGGTTCGTTATGCACATATTCTCAGATTGCCTATCAGTACGGCGGACAGAATTTTATTGTGTTTCCTCTTGTTGCCTTTCTCCCTTCTTTTGTGCTCGCTCTTCTGTCGGAACGGCGGCGCCGGCCCACTTCGGCGGCGCCGCGTCTTCGAACGCACTCGTTCCTGCCCACGGACACAGACGGGCGCACGTACGGCGAAGGTTAATAGTCGCTGCGGCGGCGACAATCACCGATAATTGTTCACTGGAGCGCAACAGCTGTCTCCTCTAATCTTAAACCAAAAGTCAGCACATGCTCACTTGCAGGGAGACGATGTCTCTTTGGCTTTCAGTTGATGAGTCTGTCAGCCAGTAATTACTCGCTCGGCGCTTCAGGTGCGTAGAAAATGACCGAAGGTATTGAAGATCCAAGCAGAGTTAAGAGGACGGAGGGCTGCTCCGTCACCTCATTTTTAAAATGCGTTTTGATTTTCCATGTGGGCAAAGCGATACCTGATGACGACTGGAGATGAGTCGTCATCAGGTATCGCCATCTGTCCTCTGGGCTTCCGTCTGAATTACCTCAGAACCAGAAGTGTCCGGGTCAAAACGTTCATTGGCTTGGTTTTACCGTTACAGCATTTTTTATTCTTGTTTTCAGACCTTGATTCATTATTCCCTCCTTTATATGTTATGTTGATGAACTTGTCTGTCACTTAAAGTGGCGTTTTGATGCGTGCTATTTACAAAAGCTGACAAGAAATGGTGCCAAGCTGATTTGATTCCGTTGGGCTGTGTGGCTTTTGATAAAGTAATGCTTGTTTCATCCTGCGTTGCAATTGTTCTTCTCTTTGTCCCTGAAGAACATTTCTCTTCAGCTGATAAAAAAAACAAGTAGAGATCAATCAAGGAAGCCACTCAAAACTTCGTGGCGACACTGAAACGAGTCTTTGCTTAGCCGCACCATAGCAGAGAGCAGCGCGTACATGAGGATGTTTGACAGCGGTAGGACCCTCCTCCTGGCTCTGACTGGCTGTTTCCAGTCGGCACTAGGAAAAGCCAGAGGACCTTGTTATTTTATTTTCATTTATTTTTTTGACAGATTTAATGTCTCACCATAATGTCACAACAGTGTGAATTTCACCAAATATGTAAATATGCATATTTTTAATAAGTGACATAACCCATCTTTAATGTGTTATTTAGTGTTACAGAGAGAAAGAGAACTTTTACTGTCTTTACTGACCTGACGCGCTTCAAACCGATACATAGATCAAACAGCCACAAAACCATATCTTGTCCCTTAAAAAACAAAACTTTTTTTTTTTAATAGGACGTTGAGTACATCTCCCAAGGTGTAAACAAAACAAACAAAAAAAATCAATCATTATTATTCTCATCATTTCACACGTGGATGCAGAGTCGCCATGTCACTGAACATCAGGCGCCGTCAAACAACCGCAACTCAGGAACCGCGGGCCGCCTGCGTGAGTGGGACACGTCACAGTGTGTTATGTTAGTCGCTGCCCTCCTGACAGCTCGTGTCAATAGGTGGGTGATGCAGCTGTCATCGTGTCGCGGTGTGAACGAGCCTTGGCTCACGAGCGCGCGTGAGAGAGAGAAAGAGAGAGAGCGGGCGCGCGTGCGTTTGTGTCTGCTGAACCAGACGGAAGCCCAGAGGACAGATGGCGAGTTCAGACGCAGACTGACGCACCGTAACCAAGCGATTACACACTCGATGACTCCCGACGCGAGGGGAGGAACAAGGCGAAGAGGAGGAGGAGAAACAGACACCAGGATGAGTTACGTGAGGTTGGAGATCAACGCGAAGAAAGAGCGGGAGAGTTGGGGAAGGAGGAAGTGACGGTAACTGCGTTTCCGTTGTGTGTGTGCGCAAGTATTTTGCCTCCTCGGGTAATGTCGAAAATGCACAGCGTGGCAATTAAACAGGGAATGACATTCAAATCAAAACCTACGTGAATAAGCGTATTCACGTGGTAGGTCATTCAAAAATCACCATTCATCAGCCAATCAGAGGAGACAGTGATGGCTGGTCTTGCAGAGCGGCTGCAGGAGTAGCCGCTCACTAAAGAGCGGCTACTGTAGTCGGCCATTTTAAAGCGCTATGGATTCAACATGTTGGAATGAGGCAACGTTTTATGAACTGTGACGCAGTGAGAGCTCTGGTGGCCAGCTGCTCATCGCCTTTGAAACCCCCCAAAAGAAATGATCGTCCTGGTACTTCCTGTCTTTTTCATCATTTCCACCAGTAGTAACATCAGACTGCTGATCATGTGACTCTTGCAATGCCAAGAAGGTGTTTCTGTTACAGTTTTGTGGAATGTGTTTATTTAAGACAAAAAACCAAGTCACCCTAGCTCAAAAACGTTTTAATTGTAAAACGTGTTACGCTTTTTAAGCTCATTTATTTTTATACTTTCAATTTGTGCAGTTTTATTGTTAGTGGAAATGCGACTACAGTGTCGTTAGCTGCTTTTTCAATTAACTAACTAATGTCAAAAAAACAAAATTTTGCAATTATTTCTTATTTGATGCCTCCGTTAAATAAGAAATGCTCTTAAAATCACGCGATAACTGATTAAAAAACATGCCGTCCTCCTTCTACCACTTCCGGTCATCTTCTCTGTCGTTTCTTCCAGTAGTAACATCTGGCCGCTGATGTGAATAAAGACAATAAATATGCCAATAGCCAACAGAGGCTCAAGTGTCAAAGAGATGCTCTTTCACTCATGAAGACTGGAAGAAGGAGGTTTGAGGAAGAGACGGTGAAAGAGAGAGAGAGGGAGATAGAATGATGAATGAAAGGCAAGAAAGGTCTTCAGGGAGAAGGGATTACATGATAGCCAATTAGAGGGAAGGATGTTGGAAAATCCCCAGATGAAAGTGATACGTGATTGGTTCGGGGTTTATTATGCTCGCTGAACTATCATCTCCTCTTTAACACACTCAGATGCACACACACGAAAACTCATAAACAGCCACAGATTAGATTTGGTATTGCTGAGCTGCTGTTGTGATTGGCTCGTGATGCCGCGACGCCGCCTTCGTTAAAGACATGATTTCCCGTAATGTGGCATGCTTGATGAAACGAGAGCAGTCGAGGGAAAAGAAACTTCGGTTTTGGAGGAGCTAGAGAGACAGAGAGGAAAAAAAGTGGCCCTCAAGTAGTGCTGTTTACAGCAATCAGCCCACTAGAAGCCAACTCCCCCTACACACTCCGACCCCCCCGACTCACACACGCCGTCACCGCCGCCCAGGACCAGCACGGCCCGGGTCAGGTCAGACGGGATCATGGGAATCTGTTCCTGTGGCCCTTCTCACCTTTTTCATCTCAGAGCGTCTCAAAAACATCCCAGACACGGGGGTCCACTGCTCTCCTCTCCTCCTCACTGTCAGCGCTCACTGACACATACACTTCGTGTGTGTTTTTTTTTTTCTTCTTCTTCTCAGAGTCCCGGTGGATTGGCCCCCTTACGGCGTAATGAATGGGCCTTCCGGGTTTTTTTACACTGTTACAGCAATCAGTCACCTGTTTTTCTCCTGAAGTGAAACTCTTAAACGCCGCAGCACATTCTCCTGCTTTTAAACCGGATTGGCGTTTACGCTTGTGTGGAAGATGAGATCAAAAAGCGGTGTTCATTTGGTGAAAGAAAAATTGTTAAAAAGCCAACCATAAAGGACCCAGTTTCTGGAGAATGATGAGGGAAACTAATTGTTGCGTTTTGTGTGATGGACCAGCACAGAGACGTTCAGGATCACAAACGGGAAGGAAAATCAGCTTCTGCTATTTGATTGTTTTATACGGAGGAGGACCAAACAATCCTCTTCCGTTAAAGGATTGAAAAGGTTGAATTCGAACCTTTTCCCCCAAATTCAGATTTCAGATTTATCACTTTAATCTCAGTTTTGACATTTTTTTCCCCCTCAGCGTTCGGACTTCAGTCTTCTGAGATCAAAGTCATAATTGTTTTCCTGTCTCAGTGGCTCTGATCCTCTAACATAATTTGACATTTCAGAAAAGTCTGCCATGTGCTTATTACCTGAGTCTGTGTATCACCATAGCGATGATGTGGTCCAGGTGATGTCATCTTACAAATTTATTGTATTTTTTTTTTTTTATGACATCCTTTCTTGCCACAATTACATGTTTGATACGGTCAAACAAGACAACCTGAGTAAATAAAAACTGCAGTTTTATTGATCAAGAGAAAACATTTTCCAAGCTGACCCAAAATGAAAAACAAGTTTTCTTTTAAGGTTAGCAAAGTTTGAAATGTTTGGAACGTAAACACTCCCAGTGTTAGTATATATATATATATATATATATATATATATATATATATATATATATATATATATATATATATATATATATATAACTGTAGATTTTATTCAGAAAAAATAACATGAACATTCTATATTTGTGGTTTGTTTAAACCTCTCTCCTCCACCAATCCCTCTCTTTCTTCCTCCTCCTGAAGCGTTATCTCCTCTTCCCACCGCAGCTGAAATGGTTTGCTGATGTTTAATAGATTTATCCACTATACTGTCGGAGAGACAATGAGAGAACCATCAATTTATCTGCCGTTTAACTGTCCCAATCTAGCCTCCGTAAACTCACCAGGTGAAACTCATTTCTGTGTTTCCTTGCCAATCTGAAAAGCTATCATCTCACTAATCTTGGGCTTTCAATTCGCCGGGGGGACGGGAGCGGGGGGGGGGGGGGGGGGGGGAGTCGGACCAATCCCCGGATCTCGGAGATGATCTGTTAGCTCGGCGTAAATGTTTATAACACGCGGCAATCTCTTGGGTTCACACTCACACACACACACACAGACACACACACACACACACACACACACACACACACACACACACACAGACACAAGCTGGACTTTTTTTTTTTTTTTACTCATCTTGTGTCTTTCTCCCTTGCTCTCTCAGGGGCATTTATAGGGATGTGAAAGCTGTTATTGGGCAGGTCAGTGGAGTGGAACTGTCAGATAATAGGCTAGTTACCGTGGCAGCACATGAATGAGGGATGGAACGGAGGAGGGAGACAGAGGGAATAGAAACGCTCAACTCACTCCTTAATCAGAAGGTAAACTGGAAATCTGGGGAGTTTGGACTCCCCGCTGAAACAGGAACAGGAAGAGGAGGAGGAAGAGGATGAGGAGGAGAGGGGGAGAAATGTGAAAGAGAGAGAGAGTCAGCGTGAGGATGACAAAGGGAGAGGGGGACAGTGGAAATGTGAACGGGTGTTGAGCAGAGACCGAGCCCATTACCATTCCCAGGGAGCCAGGTGTTTATTTCTCAATTTGTAAACGCTGGCTTCATTACCCAGAGTTCAACAGGAGCAGGACGGGCTGCGGCTGCATCAAGGTCACAATAATCACAAGGCGAATGGGAAGAAAAGCAGAAGTGGGAGCTCAAATTATGTAATGTATTGTGGCCGCTCAAGGCCCCACCGTCCCTGCCACCTCCTATCTGTCACCACTCTGTCCTCCCCGACCCTCACACCGCCGGCTCGCCTCTCTGCCTCTCACTGGGGGACAAAACTCCACGCACCGCTTCGTCCGTCCGTCCATCCATCCATCCACGAAACTGACTTACAAGAAGCTTCACAGCATATGAACTTGTTAGAAGATAAAAATTCCTTCATATTGATGGAAAAGTACCAGGTCCTTTGCCGTATTTCACTTATAACAAGACATTTTTCCCATACGTGCAATAATCTGCCAATGGATCTAGTACTTTTAAGTCAGTTTCGCATTACTGTAATTGCACTAAGACATTTGTACAAAAAAACGACACCAAAATACTTGGTAACAGTTTGTTTTCGCAGTGTAACATGACCTTTTCATGCTATTTAAACATGCATTTGATCTGTACTGTAAAGCTTTGTGCTGTAGTATGGAGACACGCATTAAAACGTATGGATTCAGTTTGACTGCAACCTCCAGGTGTGAATTACAGCTTGGAGTGTGAGGGCATCTGTATGCACACTGCTGAGTGTTTGGATTAAAAAAAAAAAAAACAACAACCCACAACTCTCTTTTTTTTCATTTTTATTTTGATACACACACGACTGCATGTGGTATTGTAATAATCACAGATTCTTTTGATGTCCCAGACTTGAAATAAGGGCTCTCAACAAGGGCGTTCTTCAAACTGCTAATCTCTCAAAGGTAGTAAAAAAAAAAAAAGAAAACGAGGAGGAGGAATAAAGAAATGAGAATAAGCAACGTGGGGAAATGAAGAGAGAGAGAGAGAAGGATGGAGAGGTGGATGGCGGACGACGAGATCAGTGAGAGTGGGCCGGACATGTGGAGGGACGGAGGGCAGAAATAGGAAAATGAATGAAAGGAAACGCGATAAGAACTCTTGCTTTTGAACTTGAAGAGTTTAATTTGAAATGTCAGGGCTACCCCCCCCCCCTCCCTCTCCTCCTCCTCTTCCATCCTCACCCCCATTCCCAGACTACCCCCCCCCCTCCCTCCATGCTGCACTCCATCTCCTCTGGAGTCCCTGTTGTGCAGTAGTGTGGATTAAAATAATTAAACAGGCTCTGTTTTAATTAAGACAATAAAGCCGAGAGTCTCTAGGTGAGACCTGGAAGAGATTGTGAGGGAAAAGCAATAGAGTGGTGGTGGGTGGTGGGCTGGGGGGGCTGGGGGAGGGTTGATAAAGAAGTCCAACGTGAGAGGTGGGATGATAGGCGGTGCACAGGGAGACACCCTGTCTTCATTATTTATCTGTCTTGTCTATTTCAAAACACAAATGTTCCAGATTGTTTTGCACTGGCCCCTAATTTGGACCCAAGTCTGGATTTGTGTGACAATAAAATGTGTATGTTTTACAGTAGAAGCTGCTGCATTTCACTGTAGTAATGTAAGCAGTAAGTGGTGCACAGACATGACCTTCCAGCATTTTGACTTCCGTCACTTGAACAGTTCAGAACTTTGAAAATGACTTCAGATGTATCAGCTGAGTTGTGGTAATTCAATGTATTTTCTACGTTCATATAATGGTTTTGAATTTTCTCTGACAATTTTTTTCAATCACACGCGCACCCCCCCCCCCCACACACACACACCAATTTATTTAGTCTGCGTGTGCGCGTAACGGAGGTCGGCCGGTGGCTCTGTGAGCGTGAATGCGTAAACGCGCCTCACGCCGCCTCTGCGCGCGCGCTCTCCCACTTTCCCCACGCAGCGGGAATGCGCACGCGCGTCCTGATTCCAGCCCCTCGCTAATGAAATATTTATTTATTTCTCAGTGAGAGGAGGGGGCGCCAGGTGGCGGGTAGACCTAAATGAAATGTCATATCTCATCGTGTCTCCCCGTGCGGCGGGAGGACACAAGTAATAGAAGAACAAAATTGCTACTGAATTATATACGTGGGATTCACAGAGGGAGTGAGAGGAGGTGAAGCCGGAGAGGAGCGGGTCATTTATTTATTTATTTTTAATATATATTTTTTTATGTTCGGGTTTCGAACCTCCGACTCCCGTTACACCGTCGCACGCAGACGTGCCAAAAAGTGAGCTTCCACTGTGGCGCAACATCAGCGATCTTGACACACCAGAGAGACGAGCTACTGCTTATCAGGTGGTAGCTGTTATCACTGCACAAAGGACACACACACACACACCCCCACACACACACCCCACACACACACACACACACACACACACACACACACACACACACACACACACACACACACACACACACACACACACACTGTGCTCCGCCACCGACCTGCGGGAGATTAGAGCTTCTTAATCTTCTCTCCGGAGTTCCTGCGTGACACAAACATGCGTGAGCTCCCGCTCAAATGCAATGTGTTGTTTCTTAATTGGATGCCCACGAGAGGTCATTATGGCGAGCAATGAAAGATTTGCTGGAACATCTTTTTTTTTGTTGTTGTTGTTGATGACAAACAGAAGAGGAGAACTCTTGCTTGGCTCCCTCACAGCTTCCTGTCACCTTCAAGCTTTGCTGCTGCAGACTGACTGGTGCTGAAGGATCCCATCAGTCTTCACTGGAAAATGCTGCAAGCAAATTAATTATGATTATCATTCAGCATTTTAAGATGATTTGATTTAATCATTTTCTTGGACAAGTTTGTGTTGCACCGCGACGCTG
This sequence comes from Poeciliopsis prolifica, assembly GCF_027474105.1. Taxonomy (NCBI): domain Eukaryota; kingdom Metazoa; phylum Chordata; class Actinopteri; order Cyprinodontiformes; family Poeciliidae; genus Poeciliopsis; species Poeciliopsis prolifica. The sequence goes on along the minus strand of NW_026562420.1, from coordinate 723,462 downwards.
GGATCAGGAATGTTTACACGCCGATGTGAACGTGCAGATAAGTCCATGAAACACGCATGTGTAACATGTTGCCATGTTCAAATATGCAGTCGCTGCTATATTTGTTTAACAGCAAAAACTCAACAAGAAAAACTGGGCTTTCTCTCATGACTGACCGGCACACCAGGAGGTGTAATGCAAGGCCACACCTGGAACCCACTGCCTTCCTGTTTGTTCACGATTGGAAACTCAAAAGAAACCAGTCAAGATAACGAGAAGGCAGCTGTGGAGTCTGGTTCATCCCTGGGATCCACTTACTGCTGCTTGAAGGTGGCGTGTTCACCAGTTCAAACCATTTTCTGCAAGTATATGCAATAATCGTACCAATCAGGAAGGAGACCTTTCTGTGTCTCAGAATGGACCAGACAGAACCTGGAAAAATGGACCAGAACTCCAGCAAAACTACTGTGAGAAGCTTGTGGAAGGAAATCTTAAAGGGTTTGACCCAAACATTTAGTTTCATAAATAAGTGTCTGGTTTATTATTTGTTGCATTATTCTGGCAAAAAGAAATCATTTGACCAAGATATGGTCTGGTTTAACTTCAGACATTGAGTTGTAGGGCTTGTTTATGTTTTTTTTTTTATGTCAGCTTCTGGTTTCAAACATATAAAACTGCTAAAAGTTGTCAATTTAAAGGGACAGTGTTATATAAACGTTAGAACGTCATGTTCTAATGTTATTCCCTCATCAAAAACACACCTTGGAGTGTTGCTTTGATTCTTTTATGCACACCTGAGAAGTCCTTTGATCTCTATGGCGACCATTCAGTTGTACTTCCACAGTTGGTGGGACTTAGCTCCGCCTTCGAGGCGCAGCTCCTCCTCAGAGCTACAGTTCCCAAACTTCTGAACTTCTGCCTCTTAGATCTCCCCTCCCCCTTGACTGCCACTCAGCTCCTTCAGACTAGCCAAAAGCAATTAGCAAACACCTGGTGGGATGGTGCAGTCGCCGAGCTCATTCGATCTACTTCTTAGTGCAACGCTAGTAATAATGTTGTTAAGGGGTTGGTAGAGGAGCCATGTTGTGATGATTCCTGATGGTTTCAGAACGAGCCGGAGTTTTTAAAGAAACACGGGACCAATTTTGAAGCATTAAATGACAAAGTCAAATTTCTTTTAAGTCATATTTGATATATACATTACTCAAGGTAACATAGTTACTTTATCATCCTAAAAAAATGACACTGTTTGTAATGATGCTAGCAACTTATCTTTATATGACCCAGCATGAACGAATGTTTATAGTGTATGAGAATATGCTAATAAATCTGCATAGCTTTGGCTGCTGTCTCTATTCTGAAGATCCTCTTTTGGTCCTGCAGTGTCTCCTGTTTCTTATTATGAGCGCGTCCTCCCCTGACCCGGGAACCTTTCTCGCGACCCTAAATGTCTGCACTGCAGGTGCAAAAACACAGCAACCAACAAACAAACAAGCTGTGAAAACAAACACTGGCTAATGACTGGACAGCTGCTCTGGAGCTCAGGCGGGTTCCTTCTCCATTAAGAGTTAAATGCTTCTTTACGGCTTTCCCTTGGGGAGCCGGTGTGAAAGTGAAGATGCGGCTCCGGCACCCTAACCTTCAGCAAGGCGCAAGTCAGACTCGTTCTCTAACCTGTTTTCAAGACGGTTGTAAATTCACACACGCCACCTTAAAGCATTAGCTGAGTCGCCGCTGCAAAGCTTTTCTCAGCTGCAAGCACTTCCACTGAGTGAGAAACGTGAGAAAGCTCGTTCACGTGGCGAGACATTCAAAACCGTCTTTGTCACACTCGACACGGCCGACATAACCGCCTCACAACTTAAAGAAAAACGATAAACTTGTTTTAAGCAGCTGTCTTTCCATTAAGCAAATCTATTTTCCAATGTCAAGTTGCGCAATTATATGGTCAGTGGAAACGCAGCTGCTGAGAGCAAATACTTTGAAGTGCTGCTACGACGGTATGAATAATGTTGATGCTTTTGCGCCACATCAACGCTGACTAGACCAAATCGTTGGTGCGAAATGATGCTGCCAGACGCAGCTGAAGTTGAGTCGAGCGACAGCTTTTCAAGAATTGCTTGAAAACAACACACATCTCTTCTAAGATGAGGAGATCACAATTATTCATCTTGCTGGGAGCAACATAAAGTGCACTTAGAATATTATCTCCTTTGATTGATGTATTTTCAAAGTCTTGTGACTGCTGACATCTGACGGCGCTCCGTCTTCGTTGACATTTCGTGAAGAAGGAAGTTGCGCTCAGCGTCTGCTTCAGAGGTTTTTGTTGCTTCCTTCTCTGGTCCTTGCTGCAGCGCCGCCACAGGCGACGAGGGAAACGGGGTTCTCAGAGGGTTTGGTTTTTACTGTTCACATTGTTCCCCTTCACAGACATATTCACTTGGACTCTACAGGATAAATGTCAAGTTTTAGTTGAAACAGTTCTGAAGGTATTCCTCAGGGTTTCTGTCTTTTTTTGTTCTACTGCCCCCCCAAAAAAACAGGCATCGTAAGAGGCACCCGCAAACCTTAAAGACCCTCTACAGTCCCCGACCCGTCACTAACCCGTCCACTAACGGCCGGCTAACAGTAAAATCTACCTGCAGAGACGTATTTGAGAGCCTTTTTTTTGGTTTGTTTGTCTTTTTATGAATGGCTGAATAACACCACACACTCCATCAGACAACACTTCAGGCTGAAGAAAAATAAATAAATAAAAAGACACTGGAGCTATTTTTGGGCCTGGAACATGAGAGTGAAATGAAATTTGTTGAGGAGGAATATTGCGTTGCGATATTCAAGCCACAGGCTGAATAAAGTATGAGACCAACAGCACAGGATAAGAATAGCAGAATAATGCAATCATCCTTAACTGCAGGCCAGTTTTAGGTTCCGAGCCTTTCGGCCGCTGACCCGTCCTGAAGTGGAGATTATTTGCACTCAGTGGAAGCATTTTACTTTATTTCCCATAATGCATATGCTTTACATGCAGACATTTAATATTCATAGCTGTGAAGAGCAATATTTTCCCCGTACACTCACATCCTGGCGCAACGTGTGATAAAACGCCGTCGCTGAGGTTCGAAGGGATATATTGCCAAATAAAAATGCAAATAAGATGTAATTACAGCAAATAAAGGCTGATGCGCCGCAAAGGTTCTTTGTGACAACCTATAGCTTCTCTGCTTCTCGGGCGTTCATTGTGTTAGTTGACCCAACATGACCTGACGCTGCAGCCACAGATGACAGCGAACGCCGCGGAGGTGATAACTTGGGTTTTTATTAGTAATATCTCTGGGAATCCGCATGAAAACCGGGTTTCTAGTGAAGCTCCCTCTGCACAGCGGACGCACGAGCCTCGTATTGGTTCACTGGAAGGAAGGGTGGATGCGAACACGAGGAATTAAATGCTCACAACAGGAGAATGAGAAGCAAATGAAATGAGAGGAGTCCTGCCGGAAAGTTAGCGAGTTCATTTAAAATCTGGACTTTGAACTGAAAGGTTTAGAACTTCCTAAATAATGGATGACATTTGGGAAGATTTGATTTTCCATTTTTATGCCAGTTATTTGACAAAGCAACATGTACATCAACATTCAACAACAGTCAACCACTTTTAAACTGGTCTTACTGTTAGAGAACAGGCAAAAGAAAGAACAAAATTACATCTGTTTTGTATCAATGTTTATTTTTATTCATTTGCTTAAAGAGGAAGTTTTTTGTGAAAAGGATGTTTCTAAAGCTGCATCGTGCTCCAATGTCCTCAAAAACATGTCCGGAGTGTTGTTTCGATTGTTTCCTACATGTTTGAGAAATGCTTTAATCTCCCATGGCAACCATCCAGCTGTGCAAAACAGCTGTCTGAGCCGCGTTGGCACTTCTACTTCGGTCAGAAATCCGGGCGAGAATCTGTTTCACAGGTCAAAAAATGAATGTTCAAAACGACCCCAATGTCTGCGAGCTGCAACTTACGACGACGTATCAGGCCCACTGTAGACAGAAAAATATATAGGAGTACATTTCTGCCAAAAATCTCCGGTTTGAAAAGTCAAACATTTTCTAGAGAAAACTCAGAACTTTTGAGATTAAACTCAGAAAGTTTTTAGGGGGTAGAATAAATTTATGAGTTTCAAAATTTTTTCTGAGATTTATTTCAAAATTGTACTTTTTTTTTTTTTTTCTTCCAAGTTTTACACTTTTCAAACCAGAGATTCTTTGTCTGGAAAATGGCTAAAAACTGACCTTAAAATAGCAAAGCACTTTATCACAAATGTTCTCATTTTTATTTTCTATCTACAAAGGCCACAGTACGACATCGTAGCAGTAGACGTAAAGGTGCTTCTGCAAACTGAATACAAATGCAAATGCTTTTGTAAGATACCTAAAGCAAAACTAATCCCATGATGCACTGATTCGACGTTAATGTCTATGTTTTTGTCATGCCAGTTGTTTTTTTTTTTCCACACCTGGCTGAAATCTTGCAATAAAAGATGCATAACAGCAGTGAAAAATATGGTTTTGTAAAACACCCTCCAGCATCTGGTTTTCCTGTTTTGGCGAAATGTGCCTGCCTCCTTGTTTCCTGAATTAAGTCTGGGAGGAGCGAAGCTGCGCTGGCGGCTCACCTAGGTCTGGCTGCAGAGCTGGTAATAGCAGCAGGCATGTGGGAGTGTTTAATGGAGAGTGGAGTCATTTGCGCTTTTTAATGATGATTAGAGGAGGAAATTGGCTCAGATTTACAGTGTCACTCACCGCTAAGACAGAGAGGGGAGAAAATAGAATAAAGGCGTCTAAATTGTCTTTGTGTGTGTGTGTCTGTCTGTGGGTGTGGGTGTGTGTGTGTGTGCCTGAGTCTGTGCACAGGTGTGAGACAGAGAAAGAGACCCGTAGCGTGCGAGTGACCCCCCTCACACACCCGTCCGCCCACACACTTCCACACCTCCACTTCCAGAGGAAATGTATCACTTAAACCAACTGCAGCTCAGCTCACAGAACCTAATGAATCTGGACTCAATTTTACGCTTAGCTGCCCTTCACTTTGACACACACACTCACACGCGCGCGGACTCACTGGGCTACACTCACACTCAAAATACTGAGGCGGTCCTACCTATAGCGGGGTGGGGAGTCTTTGTAACATAAAGGGGAAATTGGAAAATTGTGATTACGCCACTGATTGGCAGAAAGTTTCCTTTTATTTTCAGTCTTTTCGTTTCTTCTCATCAACACTTTATTCTCCTTTTGGCTTTTCGTTTATCCGAGCCAAAGCTCCGGACGAAGAACTCTGGCTTTTCCGTGGCTCGTTTTGTCTCCGTCTCCTGGAAGTCTGGGGCTCACATTTTGCTCCACAGATAAAGTTATTTTACACATGAATAGAGGAGTGAGCTTGATGAATGTCAATAAAATATATTTTTAAAGGTGATTCCCTTAATTTTCTTCCCTATAAAAAGTTACCCTGGTCTCCTAACTGAGTGGACATTGCTGTCAAAAATGAAAGACCTCAGGCCTACAAGCTTCTGTGTGTGTTTGCGTGTGTGTGTGTATTTTCTGACCCATTTGGAAGTACGGATTATAAATTGTTTTTAGCAGCATAGAGAACTCCAAGTAATGGAAATAAATGTCAAGGTTATTACAGATTAGACTTTATGCTGTACAAAAAGCGAACAGACTTTACACACAGCCATACTCATTTGTACACCAATCCACAGATCAGTAGGCAACCAGGGGTCAAGTGCCTTGCCCAGGGGCACATCAACATGTGACAGGAAGAAGCTGGAATTGAACATATAACCTTCCAATAGCAAGACAACTCCTCTACCATTGAGTTGTTTCCTCTGGAAGCACTCTGCAAGTAGAGAACATTCAAAACAGCTGTAAACATGGGCAGGTGTAGAAGTTCAAGAAAGTTCCCGTCAAAGGCAGACCGTAAGATGCTAGAAGAAATCTCCAGAAACCGCTGAACCGTCACCACAGGTCCTACAGTGAACATACATGCTTGTACAGTCAGAAAGAGATTCCTGTTTTCAGGGAGGCGTGAAAAAGTGGCTGGCACTTTTGTCCTCAAACCCACAGACCCGGGAGGGTCTCCCTGCATGGGGTCTGGATATGTGGGTTCTCTCAGGATTCCTGCCTCAGACCAACAACTTTTCTGAGTCCAGCAGGTCTTTTTAAAGTGGTTTTCAGGAGAGTGCATGTGAGAGAGACCGCGGTTGCTGAGTTGCTGTGGGCTGGTGAGCCGTCTCTTCCGGTGAGAACTGAAGATGGACAATAAGTGAACGGATGGACTGGAGGTGTATGGGAAGACAACATGTGTTGCCTGAAAAACAGACATTATGGCCAGACTTAATTTTGCCTGACAGGATCAACATACTCAATTCGTCGATCGCAATCTAGCAAACAACTCCTGACCAGTTGGTGGCAGTAATGTTTCCTTTAGTTGTTAAACAGCCACTTCTGTAACAAAGACTAATAAGAAGGGACTTCTATGAGCAGCAGAACTAGTTAGATAGCAAGTTACCTCCAAGCTTTAGTCCTCCATTTTTCTCTTAGACTTAAGAGAGGTGTGAAAAAACTTTTCACTTTCATACGGATGTTAACATATACAAAATTCTCAATGTATTTATGAATATGTGTGTTCCGTTTTAGTAGTGGACAGCTCCTTGGTCATTTTATCAGTAGCTTCCAGGCTGAAAAAGTGTGCGCACCCCTTGCATGGACAATAAGGAGACCAGAACAACAGACACGTTTAGCGTGAAACAAGTGCAACTTTCCAGAAGGAGAATCCTACACCGACTGCGCAGCATGGAGCTGGACGTTTCAACTCTTTCTGGACGTTTCACTTCAGGAGAACCTGACTCAAGCAAAACATGAGAACCATCTGTTAGAAAAAAAATTCCTGTCCACGGCTTAGAGTCTCCTCTCGTTACGTTGGCATTGTTCAGAAACTATTTTTGTTCCCTGAATTGTCTGAAAACTGTAAAGGTGCCTGAATTAATATCAAACAGTGACAGTATTCTGAAACCTGGTTTCAGCCTTTTATAACTAGTACAGCAAAAAAAAAAAAAAAAGAAGTTTTCGGAGATAGTTGTTGTTTTTCGGGCTAGAATGATACCGTCCTCTGTTAATTCTAAGCAATCTTCAATTTCAACTCAGAAAAGCAACACATCACTTCATATTACTGGAATATGTTCACCAAAAGGCGACTAGCAAACTAGAGTAGTAGAATACAGCACTAACAGAACCAGAAGTACTTCCTGTAGTCGCCTACGTCTGCATTTTATGTTTCACTCCAAACAGCCTGATCAGCATAAACGTCATTTATGCGTCATTTTGAGCACAACCACAGTAAAAATGGAGCTGTGATGTCTGATAACATCTAGAATGCCTGAAAATCTGTTTCCAGTTTTTTTGTTTGTTGTCAGTCTGCTGTCAACTTGAGTGTATCAATAGCAAATGTTGTAGTCCAACGCTTTGCAGTTTGGTGAAAACAAGCTGGTGGGGCACCGAGCTGCTTCCTCACCTCTCACTGTCTGTACAAGACCAGAGATAAAAATAAAACTACCCAAAAATAACTCTGTGAAATGATTTGGTTTGAAGCACATGCAACTTCTATGTAAAATTAGAAGTCAGTGTTTTTGTGTGGTTTTTCAAGCAGCTTTTATTAGCATTTATAAAATTAGCGTGTGCCGTGATTTACTCCATGTGATTCTGAACATGAGCAGTCCTGCTGCTTTTATTGAGCTAAGAATTTGCAGCGAACGTTAAACCCTCCATTAAGATATGCAAAAATAATCTTTCAAAACCTCATTTTCCCATCATGGTTTTTTGTCGTTCGGTTTTCTCTCCTCCTGCAGAAATTTCACTCCGTTTTTTCCCCCCCTACCTCTGATTCATAACCCGTACAGCGTGACTCTCATTCTGCGTTTCCATCCTCCATCCAAACAGCAAAATGCCACTGAAGGAGTCTTGTCTCGTCCCTAAAGGCCAGTTGTCAGGCATAATTTCCATCAGAAAATTAGAAGTTGAAAAGGCTGATTAGATTAGACCATTTCACTCTTTCTACTCACTTTTATTTTCCCTCAGCTGTCTGTCTTTAGTTTTTTTTATGATCACAGAATGAAGAAAAACGGGCTGAAATGTATATAACAGAAAGTACAATTTGGAAAATTGGACATCAATGTGTGAGGGCAATCTGGCTCGGTAATATTGTGAAGTTTAATTTTGTAATCTAACTCCTTGAAATTGGGCCTCTGTCTCTTTTAAGAAACTCCTGCTCTTTCTGAAACTCTGCCTTCAGGAAGTGATAGTAACATGGTTCCTCCATTAACCCTTCAACAACATTTTTACCAGAGTTGCACTGAGAAGCTCGACTGACAGCAGGTGTTTGCTAATTGCTGCTGGCTAGTCTGAAGGAGCTGATTGAGAAAGTCATGGGAGAAGGCATGAACGAAGCCACTCTTCATGTATGTTTTTGATCAAGGAATAACACTGCAACATGTAAAGTTCAAAAAAGCAGATTTTGCATAATCCTGCCCCTTTCAATAATTTGGCAAAAAAAAAAAGTGCAGAGCTGGCATATTTTTTAAAATATAGATACAACTAAAGCAGATTACAGTAGTATCTTTTAAAAAATGTATCTTTGCATTAAATATATCCCGTATTAAATTTTCACAACAGTGAACCAAATATTAGTAATATTTATTTATTTAAATTAAATGTCTCTCCGTATCTGTTAGCTTTGCCTTAGCTGTTTTTATGTCTTCTTCCAACTTAAGTTTGATTAATTAAAAAAAACAAATTATTCATGTGTTGTTTTCTTCTCAATTATTACAAATGCTTTGGTGAAAGAATAAACATAAAGCGTTATTTCTTCTGCTTTGCGAGTTGTAAGCAAACTGTCTGAAAAAGCGTGTTTCCTTCCAGCAGTGGTTCTGGACCTTTGACCTTATCTAGAAATGACACTTGGACTTTTGAATATGAGGTTTGAGAACTCTTGCCTTGGAGATGAGTAAAGAAGAATGTTTGACTCAAGTACATAAACCACCAAAGTCTTATTTTCTGTTTATTTTCTGTTTCCAGTCCCTACACACACACGCACACACACACGCACACGCACACACACACACACACACGCACACACGCACACACACTGCCTACTTCCCTCACAGCTCCAGCAGAAACAGACAGAAGCATCATGTAAACCCAGATTTGTTTGGATCTGTTCCCTGCTCTTTGGCTATCCTCTGATATGCCAGTGTTAGTGTTGTTATTTTTTTTCTTCTTCTTCTTCTTCCCACCCGTCCACACACACACACACAGTGCATGCCAACTGTTATGCTACCCCAGCCAGGATGACCATGTGTTGATGTACCCTTCAAATGTCTCCATCACAGCAGCGGAGCATCTGAAAGGACGAAAGCAGCTTCATTTCTGTCCACCTTAAAACTGCGCAAACTGGAATGAAGGAAATAAATTTGCCTCATGGAGACATGCCAATTTCGAGAAAATAAAAATAAGCACTTTTTTGATAAAAATAAACATGTTACATTAGGATGAGGTGGTTTTCTTCAGACATACCAAAATTAGTATATTTTGCAAAACTGCCATGAAACACATTTTTGCGTCACACAGGTCACGTGATCAACAACCGGATTTAACTACAGGCAGAAACCATGAAGAAGACAACAGGAAGTAGTTGGAGGATGATGGTGCAGCCTGTTTTTTTGTTTTTAATGACTCATCATGTGAACAAACTTCTTCACGTGTGATTTTAATTGCATTTTTTATTTCATGGAAATGTAGCCATTGTGATTTTTGACATTATCCAAATAAGAACCAGGTTTTATGCACATTTGTAACGGAAAAGCAGCTGATGGTTCCATTGACCAAATAGTTGTGTAAATTAGAATTCTGAGAATAAATTTGTGTAAAGAAGCTGCACTAATTTTCAAAAAAACGTTTTTGCACCAGGATGAGGTGGTTTTTCTGCCGAATCAAAATTAGTGTATTTTGCAAAATTAATATGGAAACAAATTCACATGGCCAACAGCGGACGTTACTACTGGCAGAAACCATGAAGAAGACAACAGGAAGCAGTCGGAGTATGACAGTTTAGCATGTTTCACTCATTGTATGAACAAGCACAACATATTGATTTTAGCTGTCTCTCATGTAATGTTAACACCAAATTTGCGAAATTCTGTAGAACTTTTTTCGACATTAGCCCAATTTCAGCTAAGTTTTTTCCACATTTGTAATGGAAACACAGCTAGTGTTTTCGTTTGGAAACTTCTCTCCTTGCGCCTCAAAAGGTTTTCATGTCATTGACTATTGATAACAATAAACTACAACTGATTTTATGCATGCTGACATGGTGCACATACATATGTATGTGCACATATGTATAAAAGTATTATATATATATAAAGCCTAACCTCCAAGAATCAACAGAATAATTGAAATTTTTTCGACCTGATGAGGTCTGGCCTGCCGGCTGGGACGGTTGCGAGGGCTGTGTTCCCCGGTTGCTAGGGGGAGTAAATCATCTGCCTTTATTTGATTTCAGTTCCAGATATGAAACTGTTACTGTGGCGATTAAATGTCTTCCAGCTTAGACACCTTGAGGGTGCAGGGGTTGGGTGGTGGGGAAGAGAAAGCAGAAAGCAAGCGAGTGAGAGAGAAAGAGCGAGATTAATCTGAGAGAGGAAGGAAAGCAGAGAGGCCCCTTAAGAGGAAGAAATACGAGGAAAAAGGTTGGGATGGTAATGATGCCTAAATGCAGAAAACAAAGTATACTGTTTGCGTAATAAGAGCGAAATGTTTTCCTACACTTGCATGTCTCAGATGACTGCAGTGCTTCCCTCCTGACGACCGACAGGTCTCTCTCTGTGTGTGTGTGTGTGTGTGTGTGTGTGTGTGTGTGTGTGTGTGTGTGTGTGTGTGTGTGTGTGAGCGTGGAAGCACTGTTTTCCAACGCGTTGACAGGCTTGTATCCCAGAGAGCATGTAAATGTTCCAGAGTTGTTGATACGGAGATGTCTACCGAGTCACGGCGAGAGCACGGGGGTCCGCCCACGCACCGGGGCTTTCTCGTGTGAGGACACAACGTAAAGGGAACCAAATACTCCTACTGACACACACAATGGTAAACATAGAATGATATGAGCAAATACGAGCAGAAGACGTATCAGAGAGAGAGCAACCTCATCTTGAGTGCTGCGTCAAAGTCAAACACTTGGAAGAAACACTGGGAAGTTAAAGTAGACGGATGACAAGTTGTATTCAATGCTGACTAGGGCTGAAGAGATACACTAATCTCACAATACGATATGCGATATTCTGCTCATAAGGCGACAATATCGTGATATATATATATCACGATATTCAGCAAACAGTACGATTCGATTTTAAAAGTTTCTGAAAGATTTTAGAGGGACAGAATGATTTTGGTGACATTTTGTGACTGTTCCATAGACTTGGATCAGATTAATTGAACTGATGGTGTAATACTGGTGTAATAAACGTTGTATTTGTCAGACGTTATACATTTTCTTTGTTTAGATGTAAATTGTGTGGCTTGCTTTTGGTTATGCAGAAAATGAACCTCTTTTGTCTTATTCACTTATGTCAGATAATGTAATTTATCTCATTTCATAATTTAAAGTAATTGTTAGTGGCTGTTTCCTTACATGTCATTTTAATGTACATGTGCAAATTGGAACACGTGGGATTTGAGTAGGACTTAATGTGTTGATACTCGCGGATGGAAAATCGATACTTTACGAGAAATTTTTTTTTATATAGATATTGTAGAATCGATATAATTACACTGCCCTAATACTGACGAGGGATTTTGTGGTTTTGCATATTTTTCCAAATTGTTCACTGACGTCATCCTGGAGGATGATTCAGCACAAGTTCATCGAGAAAGACTTTGAAACATGCTTACCGTATCGTTTACGGTAAGCATGATAAGTACTGATAAAAATCTTATCGTGATAAGAATTGTGATTTATTGTTTCAATTTGTTCAATGAGAGTATCAATACGTTTCAATGAATTTGAGAACAGGATCCAAAGCAGCTACTGTTGTGCAAAAGAAGAGTACTACAAGCGGTTATGTTCCCTTACGTGGTTTTATTCAATTATTCATCAGAACAAACGATGGACTAATCGATTGCTATAACAATTGTTAATTGCAGCCAATTAAGACGCAGATTTCTTAATATCGTCCAAAGACAACAAAGTCAGTTCAGTTTTATTGGAGAATTTTGTTGTGACTCATGTGTCTCATGGGCCGGACATGTCCAGCTGAAGTTTTCTCTTTAACTAGCGAACATTGCTGGTAACACCAACCTTCTCGATCCCAGTGACGGCCGGGTGGGCGGAAATAAAATGGTAAGAGAGGCGACAGTGGACCACTCGCAACACTCCAAATGAAGAGCCTGAAAACCGTTTGGTGTCGAGCACCATAGAAAGACCCGTGTTGAATCACGGCCCTCGTTTTGACAGGTTTGTGTCCTCAGCTCACACTCGTCATGTCAGAAAGAATGATGGATGGGGCCACTGATGGACCAATGGCGGCATGAGTGGATCTGTGTGTGGCCTAATGCAACACGGTGTTTTAAGAGCAGTCATTTTTTTAAGATGGAGATGTAAAAATTCAATAATTTATCCCTCATCAAAAGCCAAGTTTTGTGTGTATACTATACAAGTTTTGTTCTATTCAACTGGACATTAATTGACAGAGTGATGTGTTATTATGACAATTTTTCCTTCATATTTGTTTGTCTTATATTTTAAGAGTTATCAAGATAATTTCCTGATGTCGATTTCCGGGTGTGATATGTATTTGTCTGGGGCTCATTTGCTTTCAAATTTAGTTGCAATCTGTGCAAAAAGCAATTGTGTCCAACAAAAATATTGTATTTTTTTGCTTCTCCGGTTGATGTAATAATCACATGTTGTGGAAGCTCAGGTAAGTGAAGTGAAAAGGATCATGGTGGGTTTTTCTGGCGGAAAGTACACTTCTCTAATTGCCTTAAACCTGTTTCTCCCTCCTATCACTCAATACCCCTGCAGTTTGTGTGTACACCCAAGTGTGTGTGCATGTGTGTGATTTGGCATGTGTGTCTTCCACTGGTCAATAAAGCGTGTGCTAAAAGGGAATTGGTTGTTTTTCCTCAACTTGACACGTTAAATGCAGTCGCACTTCAGATAAACACACATCCACGCTCTCCAACACACACACGCACACGCACACACACACACACACACACACACACACACACACACACACACACACACACACACACACACACACACACGCACACACACACGCACACACACACACACGCGCACACACACACACACACACACACACACCAGTCTGCCAGGCTGTTGGGTAAACTGTATTGATTCTGTCCTGTTTTCAGCCTATTTTCCCTCATACCCCAACAGAACTCAATCGCTTCCACTCATTGACGAGCATGGAGGCGCTCAGATTGAACTCACATGCTAACACTGGTGTTTATTCATAAGTGCGGACGCTCGAAAGACAGAGCACCGCAGAGAACGTCCTTTCTGAGTCCATGTCGCAACTCGCTCGTAGAAAATATCGACTGACGTTGAATTATTCACATTTGAAAAAATGTTGCCACGCAGTTTCTTTTAAGTTAATTTATTCAAAAACATTGACCAAATGCCGAATGTTTGCCTTTTCTGTTTGAAAACGGTCGGCAAACTGTCACAGTTCTGCTTCATGGGTTTTTGTTTGGTAGTTATCTGAGGTGGAAGTAAGGATTCAAAATGACTCTTATCTGCCAATGTATAAAAAACCATTTATGTAAAAAACTGGAAAAAAAACATGCATTTTGTAAAATCTCCCATCATAAAATGGACTAATAGGTTCATGCTGGAAAAATGTGTTTGTCCCTCTGCGAGTTAGTTGCTTTTTGACACCTAGATGTTGTATATAAAAATAAAATATCAAGGATGAACAGAGTTTTGGAATGATGATTTATTTCATTAGGCAAAAAAAAGAAAAAAGACGTCCAAACAGGGCTGGGATGGTGTTGAAGTCATTCTCCCCTTTTGCCTGATGCCTGGTTGATCGAATGCCATCAGAAGTTTTGCATCACCGGGGAAATTTATCCTCACGCCACATTAATCAACTGCTGTTTCCACGAATGAGCTTGTTTTAGGTCATCCCACAGCATCTCAGTCATATTTAAGTCCGGGCTTTGACTAGGTCTCCAAAATATTCGCCACACTTCTACAGGAGGACATTTGTGTGCTTTAGACCGATGTCCTGCTGCAGGTGAACTTAAACTTAAGTTAACTTCAAGTTTTCTTGGCAAAATTATTGGTTTGGCTTAAAGCAGCTCCAAACCACCATGTTCCACATTGTTCTACTATGCTGTTTTTCTGAAATGTTGTGCTAGTTCTATGTTAGATGTAAAGGGACGCACACGTTCCAAAAAGTTGGATTTTTGTCTCTCCAGTCCAGAACATTTTCAGCCATTTGTCCCAGTTTGTCCTGGTGCAGAAACTTTGACATGGAGTAAAACAAGTGAGACGTGCAGTACTTAATCAATCGACCCAATCCATCAATCCTGATGTGTTTTTGATTCTTAGTGACTTTCTAGGTTCATCATTGAGTCCCTGTGGTGTAACTTTAGTCCACCACTGGGACTGCGACTGGATAACTCTTCCTTTGTGGTTCACTAGAGTCCCAAAGCCCCAGAAATCATTTTGTAATCTTTCCCACACTGATCTCAGACAGTCTGTTTAACATTTGTTCTTGAATTTTTCTTTAGACACCACATGATGTGATGTTTTTTCATGCGTTTTATCTGGCCTCATGCTATCATGAGGCCAGATAATGTTGCATTGATGTGATTCTTTGATTTTAACGGGTCAGCTGTAATCAGGTCTGGCTGTAGATTGAGCTGAACTCACCGTTCTTAAAAATGTGATCTTGTTCTTTGATTTAACACAATTCAGTCTGATTTGCTTTGTCAGAAACTCCAGAGCACAACGGGCAGAGGCCTCAACAATCACCTGGATCCACAGCGGCCTGGCAACCAGACCGCAG
Organism: Poeciliopsis prolifica; assembly: GCF_027474105.1. Classification (NCBI taxonomy): domain Eukaryota; kingdom Metazoa; phylum Chordata; class Actinopteri; order Cyprinodontiformes; family Poeciliidae; genus Poeciliopsis; species Poeciliopsis prolifica. The sequence continues at coordinate 708,352 of NW_026562420.1, read as the reverse complement.
TTTGAGACTGAAGGGTCGTGCGTCCAACAGGAGTACCTCAGGGTGCTGCACTCTCACCATTCTTTTCCACTCTCTACACTCCAGGCTTCCAGCACAAGTCACATTTCTGTCGCCTGCAGAACTACTCAGCTTTTAACTTCAGTTTGGGATCAATAACGTAGTTTTTGAATTTGAATAAACAACGTTTTATTTATGACAGCGTATTGAGCGGCAGTGAAATTCTTGGCTTACTCAAAAAAAAAAGAAGATGATGTGAAGCCAATCAGCAAGTCAAAGCCCAATCTTGAATTTGCTGCACACAAAATAAGAGCCTCATTTGAAAGGAGTTTTTAGCTTCTCTTCAATTTACATTAAAACGATCTGAAACATTTAAGAAGAGAAGCAAAGACAGGAAAAGTCTTTAAAGCTCTTGAGGATTTAACACAATATTTTTAAAGCGTGTTCTAACTCTGGAACCTGTTATTTGTTATGGCGGTCGCTCAGCATGGTGAGCGTTTTCAAACAGAAAAAGAAGGTAAAATGAAGAAAAGTTGATGATGTGTGTCTGAAGCTCCGTTGGCATCACTTCGCAGCTGCCTTGAAACATCAAAAGAACAGCTGTGTGTATGAAACCAGTCTCCAATCTTAATTTATGATTTTTTTTTTCTTAATTTAAGCAACATTTAAAAGCGTTCCTTATATTTGCAAAGTCGTCGCCTCGGTGGTCCCACAGACCTGTTACTGTTTCATTATTTAAAGAAGAAAGTTTAGTTTTCAGGCAAGATACTCAATCATTTGTAGAACTGGACAAATCCGTACATAACGTCCACACACACACACACACACACACACACACACACACACACACACACACACACACACACACACACACACACACACACACACACACACCCCACACACACACACACACACACACACACAAACACGCACACGCATACACACCTACACACACACACACAAACACACCCACCCACACACACACACACACACACACCACGCACACACACATTTTTTGCATTAAAACCGAAAGATTCCAAAAATAAAATGAAAGGATGGATGTTGACCAGACGTTTGTGTACTTTTTCTCCCGATTTAGATTAAACAAATGAGCTGGACAAATATTCAAACGATTAGACAGAAAAGAAAGTCAAATTTTCTGACTTTTTTTTAATGTACATATAATTTTGCTCATTGGAGACTGTGTCGTCTTGTAAATCCTATTTTGCTACTTGAAAAAAAATCAGGTCAGTTTTGTAATTAATGTGGGGCGAAAACTCTCTTTTGAGGTTAAAGTGACTCTAAACATGGGGACAGAACACAATGGGACAATTTAGATCAAAGCATATTTGCTTTGGAATGGCCTAGTCCAAGGCTCTGCTAAGTGCGACTCTTAATAACTTGGCCAAAAGTGCAGAACTAACAATAAAAAAAGAAACATATTTTCTCATTATGTTTGATACTAAGTTGTTTAAAGTATTAGTAGTTTTTATTTTCCTCATTTTTATTGTGGAAATTAAATGCTCTTTTTTTTTTTTTATTTAAATTATTTTCCACAAACATCAGAATCCCAGGAGAGAGAAAATGTATCAATCCAATTTTTGCAATTTTAGACCTGAAAACAGAAGCAAAATGATAATTCTTTAAAAATGACACATTAGTAAATACTTACATGTATAGTTGTCTTTTCAGATCACATAACATTTGTGGTTCTAGTTATTCATCTGGACTGAGGGGGAAAACGACAACAACAATCAAAAATATGGCTCTTTGGTTTGTAAAGGTCGCAGATCTCTGGCCTAGTCAAATCCTGACCTAAAATGTGAAGCAGATATTACCAGCTTTTGCGTTGTTACAAACTTTACAAAAGTACAACCATCCCGTTTTCCCTTGGTCGTGAAGTTCCCTCTACAGCGCCACCAGAGGGTCGGCTTTATGCCCTCACCTGATTGGACAAATATTAACACAAGTCATGATTCTCTTTCTTTGTCACATTTTCACCTTTTTCTGCTCCCCGCCTCTTACTCTGGACCGCTGTGTGTCCCCCTGTTCACCCCACCAACACGCCCGCCCCCACCCGCCTCCACCCGCCCCCACCCGCCCTGTCTCTTTGAGTGGACATTTGCAGCCTGACATCTGGAAACTGCATTTAGCTCCTGGTTCGCTCTCAGGAAGTTTTCACACTTCACGATACATTAACCTGCAGGCCTCCCCTAAAGCGGAGGGCACCAGAGGAGGAGGAGGAGGAGGAGGAAGAAGGTGAACCTGTTACTCAGTTCTCATTCCTTTTTTTAATCACTTTTTTTTTTCCAGAAAAAACTTTTTAAAATAAGCTACTTTCTGGAACTATTTTTGATCCGCTTGATGAGTAAATAGACTCTTGACTCTGAGTTGTGTTCAAAACCACAATTTCTACTGACATGTAGGGATTTTTGTTGTTGATTTTTGGGTCACAATTTCAAATTACTTCCCCATTATTCAATTAAATTGAAAGAATTTATTATATCAGAGGCAAACGACCCAATCATTTGTAGAACTGGTATTCTTGAAAACGTGATATTCTTGAAAACGTGAGTTTGTGGCAACAGGACTGGGAAAAATATAACTATCTGTAAAAAATAAAATACAAAATGAAAAAATTAAAAATGAAGTATAACGGTATGAAGAATATATATCTAACTTATGACTGTTGTTAGATTCTTTTTTTTTATTATTTAGAAAATAAATACATTTTGGTGACTTACTAATGCAACATGGCAGCCGTTGGGTGGAACCACAGTGTTCTGGAAAGCAGGCAGAAAAAAGACAGCTGGTTGAAAAATTATTTTACAAAATGATCCGAAAATGGGTGTTGGTGAAGCTTGAGTGCAAAAAAAAATAATAAAAAAATGGTTTGTTAGATTTAATTGGTGGAAATTTAAAACACTGTAATTCATGATTCCTGGCAACTGAACGGACGAGGAAAAGGTGTGAGGATGTCCCGGAAAAAAACAGAAGGAACAACTGGAGGTTGAGTATGAAGGGTGTTGAATCCTAGACCAGCTTGTGTTTGTCTGTCCGGGGCGGGTTTGTCCAGCCCTGTGTGAGTAACGTGTCTGAGAGAGGGGCTTCCTAATGAAACACTTTCCCCAGAGTGATAATTACACCAATGGAGAGCGAGGACACCTCCAGCCGACGTGTGAAACTTTAGCTTACTAAAACACAAAGTTTCTCCCTCTGTGTGTGTGTGCATGTGTGTGTGTGTGCGAGACATGATTTCATTATGCGTACATGAAAGGCTGACATTATGGGCTCTGCTTGACAATCAGCCCCAATAAGGAAGAACATTTCTCCCAGATGTAGATATATAAACATATTTATTTGCAGCCTGACATTTAAGGAAGCTGATTTAACGTTCCATAAGCTTCCTCTATACCAACTTTTCCCTCCCCGTGTTGTCACACAGGGTCAACAATGAAATATTATTAACTTTTCCCTTTGCTTTTTTTTTTTTTTCCTTCCTCTTGCTTTGGTTCGCTCTTCCCTTTTCCATCTCTGTTCACAATCTTTCCGGCAGAGCTGAGTGACAGGCTCGGCTTTCACCGCATGTCACAGTGGTTGAAATCTCACTGAGGGGCTCGATGCAGATAAGCAGTGAAGATGAGGATAAGCAGTGACAGAGCCGGGGCTCACATAGGGAGATGAGAGGAATATACATGTATATACGATTTGGAGAAGCAGAAAATACACAAAAGGTACCTGCGTCTTTAAATGGATGCTGCAGAGGGAGGAGAAAGAAAGAGAGAAAGAAAGGAAGAAAAAAAAATCTTGTCTCACACTCCAACAACCAAAGAATTTAGTTAAACAAATCAGACCAGCAGAACAATTCAATTATTCTGTGTGCCTTTAATAAATGTTTGATATGCATTACATGGGAACTTTCTAATTCAAATTTTTTACGATTTAACAGTTAGGGCTTTTTCCCATTAATTCTCGACACACAAAGTCACAATTTGGATTTGGAGCGTTTATTAAATAAATACAAAGAAAGAAAAGGAAAAGAAGAGAAAGTCGAACAGGATGATAGCGGGAGTCGGAGATTAGTGCAAAAGTTTCAGCTGCCGGTGTGTTTCTAATGCAAAACTCCTGGATTGTGCTCGTCTGGATCTGGAAGATGGAGGATTTAATTTCTTTGATTTGATTTTTTTTTTTTTTTCCGGAGGAAGAGAAATGCCTTGACTGCTTTAGCTCATACAAATTTTGCTACATATCTGACACTCTGTGTTTGACTTTGTCTCTCTGTCAATGAGATTTTGAGTCAGACAATTAAAAAAACAATCAATCAAACAAAAGAACAACTTACATCACACAGAGAAGTGGCTCGTACGATGAACTCAGCGCAGTTCCACCGGGTGTTTGCTAATTGCTGCTGGCTAGTCTTAAGGAGCTGAGTGGGAGGAGTTAAAGTAGGGGTGCTCTAAGTATGTTTTGATGAGGGAATGACATTCAAACTTGATGCAAAGCAAACAAAAAGTCAGTGTTCCCTTGAATTACTCGTTTAAAGAATGTGACAGACCGACGCAAAGTTGCTATTGTTACAAGGAAATGATAAGTGGAAGAAAAAAGAGAATCATTTTATTCAAAGTTAATCGCCTGATTACTTGTAAATCATAACTGAACCGTTTTCAGTCTCAATCATTGTTTTATGAACATCTACCTGATGGAGCGTGGCATTATAGAACAATAGATCAAACAGGAAGTCTGAGCTGTGGTGTTGTCAAAAAGCAAGCCCTGAACACCGATAGAGAATAAACACAGACAGCGTCAGAGAATTTATTAAGAATAGACTTATTAAAAGACAAGACGCCAGCTTAGAGACCAAGTCAGTAACATTCAACTAACCTGCTAAGTCAGAGGTGTCCAAGCGTTTTGCTTTGAGGACCAAAGTCATCGAGTTGAAATACGTGGAACCCAGAGCTGAACCAGGTATCTCCGTCCAGCCGGAGCCAAAGGCACAAACACGTAAAAGTGGTTTAAATTCAGGCTCTCAAACCCGTTTTTGTTTATTCCTCCACTCGTCTTCCACTTTCGCTACATGACGGCAGCAGACTGAAGCTCGGGGAATTGAGTGGAACGCCCTGGTTTAAAACCTTTTCCTCAGAGGAAACGCATGATGCTGGAAATAAATGGAAAAGTAAGCACTTAGGCAGAGAAGAAGCATCCCTGAACGGAGGAGGCTTTCTATATGTTTAATGAGTTTGCTGTTGTTTACGCCTGTTTACATCACGCATTCTTACACGCAAGTTTGTATTTCTTCTCCTATTGTGTTGACTTCCATTCATATCTTTATACCTAACGCAGACCTTTGACCCTGTCCCTAACCAGTGCCAGTCTATTTCTAACCTTAACCACGACCTAATTCACACCTCCTAACCCTAAACAAGCAGGTCACTCTACACCGTATAAGAACAGCTCTTTGCATGCAGATATTGAATAGGAGGCGTCCCAGTACTAAGACCTGGGGTATCTGACCTCTGACCTCTATCTGTTCCTATCAGAACTTTCCAAATGACACAAATTAATCCGAGTTCTTTGTGTAAGATTCAAACCAACTGAGTCCTACACAACTCTCCAGTCATTTCCGTAATACTTCATGGTCAACTGTGGTCCAGCAGAACCACCACTGTGGTCTCAGTACTGTAGTAGTCATGGAAAGCAGACATCAAAGCGGTTGGTCATCGATATGGAGCTATCTTACTGTTGAAGCAGCTTTTTCATTCATTTTGCTGATGAATAAAAGGTTGGAGATCAGTTGCAGTAGTGATTTGTTGAGATTGTTTGATTTTATCAGTACTTTGGTAACTGTTTTGTATAAATTTGCCCCTGTGAGAATATGTTTCATAAATTCAAAGCTAAGCGTCCGATTCTTGTTTTTTTTTTTTAAATCCTAAAACCTGTTAGATTGTAGAGACGGATTTCAGGAGAGGAATATGAACCACAAATATTCACTTTCATGTCTTAAAAAGAAAAGTGTTGGTGCAACACCAGAGAGCTCCTGCAGCTTCACAGCTTTGACTCACACTCAGGGGGGGACTGTGGCTCAGTGGAGAGAGCCGTCGTCTTCCAGTCCAAACGCTGAGCAACAAGTTGGTGCTCTTGTATCAATCTTCCAGACCTCCCGGATCTTCTGGTTCTGCTCTCCACACCCAGAACCAGAACCAAACATTGAAAAGCAGCATTCATCTTCTATCTGCTCCACTAATCTGGAACAAATTTCCAGAAAACTGCAAAACAGCTGAAACACCGAGCTCCTTTAAAAACCCACCTGTCTACACTGTAAGAAATGTATTTGGGCTGTAGCTCATTTTATGGACTTATTTACATTAATCTCACTTAATTCCTTCGGTTTAGAGATGACAGAGACTTTTTTGTGTTGAATTAACTTAAAAGTTGACATTTTTTCACTTAAAGAAGCTTTAAGTGAAACTTGAAACAATTAATTTACTTGAAACAATTCATTTCAGCGTAGCGTTTGCATCCTACATGATGCAAGCTTCATCAGGGACAGATCCGTCATCGACCAGGTGTTGTGGTGACTCACGGGTTAAACACAGCAAACATACAGAGGTCTCAAGCCTGGCTGTGGGTGTTGCAGGTTTGATTCCTGGTCTGTTCATTACCTGCTTCCCTGTCAAATAAAGGCAGCCTGAGCCAAAAATAGGTCCTTTATTATTTCACTTATTAATTTGATGTAAATTAAATGATTTGAGTGAGACTGACTTATTTATGTCAAGTTAAACCAACTTAATAAATTAAGCGGGATAAACTTCATTGAATTGCTTGTTACCAATTGAAGCAATTCACTTCAATTGGTTCATCTGTTTTCTTTAGAGTTTCCTTTAGACTCATAATAACTGGAACACTGACAAGCATATTTGACAAAAAGTCAAGTTTAATACCGGTTTCACACTCGTCTGTGTATTTTTCATGTTTTCACGACGTCAATCTCTTTGAATTGACTTTGATTTGAAGCGAAAAGTTGCGAGTTCCACTCCAGATTTCTTCTGCCACTTCCTCTCCCGCCTGCCTTTCGTGTGTGAGTGTGTGCTTGGGCACTTCTAGTGTAAATAACCTTCAATTGTTGCCTTGATGAGAAAAGCGCAGCATAAATTCAGTCTATTTACCGTCGAAACTCTTCCCCACTTCAACGACTGTTGTGAGACACACAAAGTTGGCAGCGAAGGCAATCACTTTTCCACTGGGCCTAATGAACTGCGCCGTATGGACTTAGGAATCGAAAGTTCTAGCACGAGCTGCTAACGCTGCTGACGCCATATTTCATTACAGACCCGGCAAACAAGAAATAAATGTCACGGCATAAAATAACACGCACTTTCTTCAAACAGTGTCTAATAAAATAGCTCTGCGTTATGTTTGACTAAACTATATATATATACATATATATATTTCTGTTAATACGTTTGTATATTAAAATAAAGCAGGGCTGAGTTTACTTCTGCTGTGCTTTTTTTCGGCTCGTGCGGATACCTCTCAGTTCGACGAGTGACAGCATGGCGTCGTCGTGTTGCTCGTCAAAGAGCCACGGCAGCAGAGAAAAAGAGCAACTGTTTTGCCAGTGAGTCGGAGGACGGCTTTCGCAGAAAGATGAGCTGTGTCGTTGTGGTGAAGCGGAGGTCAGGAAGCAGCTCTCGGCTAACAGAGCGAGCGCACAGCGGACCGAAATGTGCAAACCACAACGAGGTTTTGACTTTTACAAAGAATGCATTTTGTGTTTTGACTGACAACCCAAGATACATTTTGAGGTCTTTACTCCCGTTACTTTGATCTATTTTTTTTTTTTTTTTTGTCTGTCATGTTCATGTTGAATTTTGATGAGAACCGCAATCGGTAGAAATGGGGATAAATTTGTTTGAGTCTTGTTTGCAGAAATCTATCAAATCTTTAATTACCAACAGATAAGAAGTGACTCACAGGTACAAAATGATTTGTCCAGGAAGATCTGGCTGTGACGTATCACCTGCTTACAGGTTCAATGCTGTGAAAAAGAATTCCCCCACATATTTTGTTTTGCTCATATGTCACACTGCCTGTTTCAGGTCCCCATGCAAGTATCAATATTAGACGAAGCTTTTTTCAAATGAGCATTTCCGTTTAATCATCGAATTCAAGTCTGAACTTTGACTAGACCAGCCCAAAACCAAAAGCTGTTTCTGTTTATTCCATACAGGTGTTGTGCCTTTCTGTTCTAAAACCACAAGTGTTCCACTTCATCAACTGTTATTTCAATACCAAGTTTATCAGGCTGGCATTTATAGCCGACAACTGAGAGCAAAATATATTTAGCTCATGATCAGGTTGTAATTTTGATCTGAATTATTAGTCTTGTTAATAATTCCTTCAAGCAGGTATTTGTAGTTTCTCAAAGCCAAATCAGACCACGTTGTTGAGCAACAGCAGTACGAGTCTGTCCTCTAACAAACACTTTGCTTCTTCTAGTATAGCAAGATCTGTAGCATGCTAAACTAGCAATAGCCTCAACCAGCGTTTCAAAAAATAAAGAGTAATAATTTTTTCATTATTACTGGAATAATTTTTATTACTCCAGTATATGATCAATGGAAAGGCAGCTACCGTGTGACTAGTTGCGTTTCCACAACAAATGGCAAGAAACTTTGACAATATTTTGCCTAATGTTGAAAAAAAACAAAAAAAACACCCAATTTGGCAATTGCAGTGTTTCAATTAAATAAGTAACACAATGAAAATCATGACACAGTTCTGACTGTTACAATAAGTTCACATGGAAACATGTCTTCTTCCTATTACTTCCTGTCTTCTTCCTTGTCTTTTCCGCCAGTAGCAACATCCGGTCGTCCATCACGTGGCTCGTGTGAAGTGGAAAAGAAGTGTTTCCATTGCAGTTTTGTGTGTGTGTGTGTGTGTGTGTGTGTGTGTGTGTGCGTGCGTGTGTGTGTATTTGTGTGTGTGTGAAATACAGCTGTAAGTCCACCTCATCCTACTGCAAAAACGTGAGTTTTCTCAAAATTTCCATTAAGCATATTTATTTTCGTAATTCCAGTTGCCGCAGGTGAATAGAAACACAACCATCGCTTGAATCTTTTTGTCAGAAGATGTCTCTGTCTAGTTTGTGCTTCGGTTAACCCCAATCATCTTGTGCCAGACCTTTATTGAACAATTCATCTCATAGATGGCCTACTACAGATAAATGACGCACTATTCCTCTCTATATGTGTGTGTGTGTGTGTGCGTGTGTGTGTGTGTGTGTGTGTAGGTTAACGCTCTGATGCTGAATCAATGCGACACCTTGGGGATGGCACAGAGGAGGTTGTGGGGGTGAGGAAGGGAGAGTCTATACCAGTTTTCCTCATTCGCACCCTCCTGCCCTCCACCCACCTTAAAGCAGGGGTGTGTGCGAAATAATACACGCTCATTAGGAGCGCTCTGGCTCCCGGTTAATTCATCCTGGACTGTCATGGGCTTGTGTACGACCCCCGGGTAACACATAAATCACGCGCAGAACCAACCGGCCGAGCGGTAAGCTCCGTGCCCCTAACACAGCTGATTTATCAACCAAATTACTGCGAGTCCTGCCCAGCCCCAACACTTTGCAGAGGAAATCACCGAGTAACCCCTGAGCGAGCCGATTTATTGAAAAGCTGTCCCCCTCCACTTCCATCTTGCCGCCCTGCCCCTTGCTTTCCGTGTCACTCCACTCATCTCTCACCGACTTAATTAAAATCTATCCCGTTGGCTCGTTGGCATTTATTACAACCAGTGGGCTAATGAAACAAAGAACACGACAAAAACCAGAGCTGCTTGGTGCCTATAAACGCTCATTACGCCGCAGCAGTCCTGACTGTACTTATTGGCAGTTAAACAAGGTGGCCCTTATTGGGATGTGTGAGTCTCAGTCAGCAGACCCAAACACAACAGACAGGTTTGAGATCCTACTCTGAGAACTGTAAGAAAAAAATAGTTAAATACAGTAGCCTATATGTGATTGGAATATAAATGATTTATCCAGAACATTACTATAACCATCCTGTGATTTTCTAAAAATGACAAGTCTTGATTCAGCAGTCTTTTAACATCGCGTTTTGTTTTGACAAAAGTTACTGAATCGTACAGGAAATTTGTTGCAACGTGACGTCACAAGAGCTCAATATCCTGCCCCTCGGCTCTCTGCTGGATGATTAGCTTTGGTTTTAGCTGTTGAGTTGTCAACAGGGACGCAGTGCTTTGCTACTAATTGTCAACACTGCAACATCCAGATAACAAGATTCAAGGGTATCACAATTCACGGGTTATTGAAAAGCGAGGGAGAGTGAAGTAGGTCCGGGATGCTAGCTTGACTATGACAACCTTAACAAGTAGATATGGTGTGGAACTCGACCTGCTATATGGTTCAGTGAAAAAATAAAAAATAATAAATTTGACTTATTACTACTTACACACCACCTCTGACAGATCATCAGTAGAGCAGGTGTTTAGCTAATCTACCGCCGCTGTGTTCAGGCAATCACTTATTAATAATCACAAAATAAACATCCGTCCTGAAAGCATGATACTGAAAAGACTGAAGGTTTTGTTCTTTGTGGGGGAAATGTTTGTGTGTCTTTTGGCTGTGAATTTTGATACACTAATGGAGCTGTTGTTGTCAGTCAGTTGCCTTGGCAACAGGTCTGTGTGTAGTATAGCTGACACAGAGAACAAGAATCAAAACCTACAGATTGGTCTGAACAGTTCCTAGCATAGATGCAGTTCCCACCAGGAAGCAGGCCATGAATCCAAATCTTTCTCCCCGTGCATGAGTGGGTTCTCTCAGGGTACCCTGGTTTCCTCCTGGGGACATTAGCACCACTCTTTCTTTACATCAAGAGGTTTCTGGGTTCAAGTCCCAGAAACTTACATGGAGTTTGGATACTGTGGTCCTCTCCGGGTACTCTTCGGATAGTCTGAAAACATGACGGTGTAATTAACTGGTTGATTGACATTTTTGTGAAGTGTGTGTGTGGTTGCTTGTCCAGTGTGCTTCTGTGTCAGCTTGTGTTGCTAAAAACACAATAAAAACAACCATATTACAAAGTGAAACCCGTCGTTCGACCCCAGGCCTGCAGGACAGCAGACTCATCCTGAGTTTTTTGGCATTTTTCTGCGACTTCATTAAATCAGATCATAACGGGGTTTGCACAGTTTCACTGCATTTTGGGCTCATCTTTTTGTGTGAATGAACACAATTCTGGAAATCATGCCATGGAAAAAGAAAACTTAAAAAAAAAAAAGATTGTTTTTGGAAAAACAAAAACCTTCTTTGGGATGAGGCCTTAATAGTTTGACACCTAACGTCCCGTGTTCTTCTCAATGCCAGGAACCTATTGGGTTCCTGAAGTCTACAATTAATTGTGCAAATTGGTTTCTTTAAATGATGTGTGTGTGGGGGGGGGGGGGGGGGGGGGGGGGGGGGGGAGAAGGGGGGGGATCTTTGAAGAACTCGATTAGTGTCAATTGATTCTCTAAATTGAGCTCATATTTTGAGGAATGGTTGGAAGACGGGTTTGTCCTCTGACATAATGTTTTATATTCTTCCACCTCTGGTCTTTTTTTTTTTTTTTTTCTGTGTCTTCTTCGCCTCAGGAGGTTAGACATTGGACTCGCCCCTCTTCTCTACCCAGTTTTCTTTTTCCTCCCTTGCCTCCTCTTGAGAATTGGAAAAGGGGGGAGGGGGGAGAGTTGGAGACGGGAACGTGGAAGGTGCTAAATTAGCTGGCTGATCCGCGCTCATTGCCGCATACACATCCCCCTATTACCGCGCGCCCGGCGCCGCTTAATATTCCGGGCATGGCGGGCGCGTCTAGATAGCAGATTTATCAAATGGGAAAATGAATGTATGATGATCAGTTAAATTGAAAATCAGCGCCCGGGTGACAGGCCGAGCTGACACCTCGGTAATTAGAAAGAAAAATGATGGCGTCCGAATGCATAATAGAGCAAAAACAATTTGCGCTATCCCCCCACGCCGTAATGATCGCGCGTTCAAATTGAAAATTTCTCCCGGTTGAAATTGAATTCATAAAGTGTGATGCATGAGCGGCGCCGGGGCCCGGCAGGAGGGCCGGGGCCGGTCCGGGCTCGGCTTGATCGATTGGTCGTTTGAGTCGGAGACACACACACGCACGCACGCACACAGACAGACAGACAGACAGACAGACAGACAGACAGACAGACAGACAGACATAGATAGATAGATAGATAGATAGATAGATAGATAGATAGATAGATAGATAGATAGATAGATAGATAGATAGATAGATAGATAGATAGATAGATAGATAGATAGATAGATAGATAGATAGATAGATAGATAGATAGATAGATAGATAGATAGATAGATAGATAGATTGGCCATCCAGCCATATTTTCTCTAGGTTTTCCACAAATGGGGCCCACTGGATAATACACCAAAATTAAAAATCAATTACATCATTTTTTAGGAACTGTTATAAATAGACAAATACATGCATTTAATGGAGATTGGCTGTGTTTGTTTAGCCCAAAATGTGTTTAGTTTGGTGACTTTCATACTTTTAAGGAGGAGCTTGTTAAACTGAGGACATATAAACTCTTTTAGTTTTTACTAAACACATTATAATGTGAATTTTGTCTGTCGGGCACTAAATTTGTTTGAAAGTTGCACAAATGTCTTGATTTGAATTCGTCTATAATTGTTTAATCATTCACTGGATTAAATATTGTCCCAACCATATTTGAATATTGTTGGGACACTATATAATTGTGTACTTGGTCAAATTGAAGAAATGTTCCATGTTACAGTAAGAACTGAGGTTGTAATGCAGCTTTAGTTATCTTACTTATAGTGCTAACCCTAAAAACAAAATCAGGCTTGCAGTCCTGGGCCTCTATTGGACAATTGGTTCTTAGCTGTAACCTTTCAGAACAGATTTAAAACATTTTATAAATCAGATACGCCAAGTGTCCTCGATTGTAAATGTATAATCTGACCAGATAAAGGAAGCAAAAATTCAGTCTAATTAAAGGGAACGTGTTCAGATGTCAGTGAACGTCTCACACTGTTTAAGAAGTGAACGCACCGCCATATTTTCTATCTGCTAATTAACAACAACACACAATAATAATAATAATAATAATAATAATAATAATAATAATAATAATAATAATAATAATAATAATAATAATAACAGTCTGGTCTGGGGGCGGGGTCAGGGTTCTCCTGTAGATGAAATCCTCTGCTTTCTGTTTTGATTTATTATTTTTCCTGGATGTGAAACTCGGGCTGCAGCAAAAGGCCTGACAGCAGGAGTTCAGCCTGCGCATCCGAAACCGACCCGATCATAATGAAGTCTCTCACCTGAAGATAAAATAAAAAATAATAATAAAAAAACAATAATATAATAACAAAAAAGAGATAAATAAAAGGAACGCGCTGAATGGACGTGGGGATTTCACACGGCGGGCGCGGAACGAACGATTTAATGCGATTGTTTCGGTCGGAGGGGACGTCACTCGAGGCCTTGTGGGGAAATAAAGTCCTTATGAATTAAATAATAGGGTTATTACTTTCATTGATTTTAGCTGTCTGGGAATTTAGTGCTCAGCCTCGGTCTTAACCCGTCCTCCCCCCTGCTGTTTCTCACTCCTCTTCCCTCCTCGTCTTCTTGTCTAATTATTTTTTTTCCCTGTAAGACCCCAGCGCCCCCCTCCCCCAAAACCCCCTCTTCCCCCCTCCTCCACCAAACCCGCTTCCTTCCGCGCAAACAGCAGAGTCACTGAGCAAAAATTATGTAAATATTATTAAAGGGGCTCCGGCGCGGGGAAATTCATTTTGGGTCGGCGCAGCGAAAGTAAAGCCCCCTGTCCCTCGGATCTTCCCTCAATTTATTTGCAAATAAAGGCGAGGTGACCGGGAGGGATCAGGGGACATTTAGCCGGGGCCTGTCAACACTGAGCTCGGCTCGCCCGGAATTAATGGTTTTAATAATTGGGATTTCGGTTTCCAGGGAGTTGGTGGCAGTTTACACTTCATAAGCCAAACACTCTCTCTCTCTCTTTCTCTCTCTCTCTCTCTCTCTCTCTCTCTCTCTCTCTCTCTCTCTCTCTCTCTCTCTCTCTCTCTCTCTCTCTCTCTCTGTCTCTCTCTCTCTGTTTTTTTTAAACGCGGATTTGCGCATGTCCATTGAACGCTTCTATTTGTTTGAAAGAACAAACATCTCCTCCGCCTCCATACACTGTAAAACCAAACTGTTAGAATCTCAGATGAGGAATCAGTGAGACATTTTGGGTCCATTTCATCTGGACAGGATCGGTCAATAGATTGGAGAGAGAGAGCTGAACTTTCACAGCTACATGCACTTAAATCAGTCAACATGTTCCCACCAAACTGAACGCCTCAGATTTGGTCTAGTTATTGGGATCCACCAGCTCAGCTGGTGTGAGACAAACAGAAAAAACAAAGGAGATAGTTTTGGGATCAAGGCGCAGGACAAGCTGAAACATCAGATCAATGCACATTTTAAATCTACTGTGGCATTGATTGCGCTGTCTTAGCAAATCTGGAAAAAAGTTTGAATTCTCTCTTTTGAAACTGACTTTTCTCAGCTGGAGGTCTTGTGATACTCCTTAACTTTAAACTAATTTATAAGTCTTCTATAGTGTGAGCCAAACAATGGCAGTCTTGTCTTTCCAGTTTCTTTTAAACCACACATATTGATGAAAGTATGGCTAAGATTGACAGAACCAATATCATTTGAAAGGCCTACATATCCATGTAGGCCTTTCAGAACTCTGATCATTACTATTTAGTGGCCACTAAGATCTTTTTAGAGGGAAATCTCTGAGCTGGTTTGTGAATGAGGCACTAAATGTTTCCAAATTGTCAGTCCATGTTTAAAATCTGTTCCAACACTGAGGCAAGTCCACAGCTATAATGTCTCGTTTGATAGCAAATGACTTGTCAAAGTTAAAAAGCTTGGGCGCAAGTTTAACTTTCGCTTTACTGCTGCTGCCAGAGACGAATGCAGATTTAAATCGTTGGTCCGACACAGAAACTTGGTCAACAACCAGCAACTTTGTCAACAACCAGCAACTTTGTCAACAACCAGCAACTTGGTCAACAACCAGCAACTTGGTCAGCAACCACCAACTTGTCAGCAACCAGCAACTTTGTCAACAACCAGTTGTATGACAGGCCATAACGTTTGTGAGGTAGACATGTTCATGTATACTGCAAACCACGTACACAAATCAGCCAAGCTATGGTGGACATGGCACACTCACTGTAAAACAGAATTTTGGAGAGTCGTAGAAATTAGATCATTATTTGAATCAAGAAGTAGCTTTTGAACATTACGTTTTGTGGCGGTTGAATTCTAACTTGTTTTTAGCTTGTTAAAACACTTTTGATGAAAACATGACCACGAAGCTGTTGAACTGGTTTAACAATTTCTCACTAATTGTACGACGTGTCCACAATTAGTGGAGCTATTCAGTGATGAACTACTTATCAATTTAGAAAAAACACACGTTTTAAAAATTCCCATTAGACTTGTGGCTAAGACAGTTTTATGTGCTCAAGAAAAATCTAAAGTACCATCCAGCTTTAGCTAACCAACCCAGCCGGCTAGCAAGCCCAGCTTCTGAGCAGTGAAGCGATTAGATATAATGAACAGCACAGCTTGACTCAGAGAAAACAGATTGCACAAAAACTTATAGCAATAGAAAAAAAGCATTACATCCCTTAATCAAACAAAAACAAAATATTTAGCGTTTTGTTTTTTTAATCCAATTTTAGCAAGTTTAGCTATGTCAAACATGCTAACAAGCTAAGCTTCTTCACTCATAGCGGTGGTAGGCGGTTAACACCAGAGCTATGATTCTAAGGGCAAATTTTAACGTATTACTTTGTGGTGGTATATATATATATATATATATATATATATATATATATATATATATATATATATATATATATATATATATATATATATATATATATATATATATATATATATACTAAATTGCATTCAACCTGAACTGGTTATGCTAAAGTGCTAAAGCTAAAGTCAAACCTGCAGGCATGTTTAGCTTCGCAGTCCTGAGGCAATCATTTCCAATGAACAGAACACATTAGCTCTAGTTGCACAGCTAAATGTTTATATGTTTACTTATTAAAATAGATGTCAATATATTAGCCTCAGTATGCGTTAATAAACCAATTGTTATGTTTTTTTTCTCGTTGCCATGGAGAACACGCCAAATCAGAAAAACAATCCACACTGAATAGTTAGAAAATTAACTCACTTAATCGAGTAAGTAAATTTAAGTTATTGCCAATAAAATCAGCTAGTATTAATTAATATTGCTCCATTAGATTCAGTGTCCAAATCCGGCCTGTTTATTAGCACATGACCATTTTAAACAAATTGTAGAATGAAAACTATTTAATCAGATTGTAGTCTAAATGTTCTGTTTCGTTTTTAATGACTAATAATATGCAATGTTCTCCAAAATCAACATTTGTAGTGCACTCCTCGAAGTTCTAACAACAATTAGTTTAAAAAAAGAAAAGAAAAAAAAGAATGCTATAGCATATCACCAGGCTTCCTTCCTTTATTCCGTGTCCCCTCCTATATCTTTATCTGTCTCGGCCCGGAGGGAATCACAGTCCTATTAGAACAAATGACGAGGGGCCCAGGCGCTTTTGTTAAAAAAAAAAAAAAAAAAAAAAAAAAAAAAAACCCGAGGCAGGCGGGCGCGCGCCTGTCCTATTATGTGCAACACATGATCAATAGGGCGATAACACAGCAACATCAATATAAGCGACAGAACAATGAGGGATATCATCGAGCATCTATCTTAATATAGCCGACTACAAGGGCCGTCTGACAGCCGCGGCAGCTCATGAAAATTCCGCCCCACGAATCTCCCACCATCTCCGCCTCCTGCTCAATAGACTATGCACGCTCACGCACGGCGGGACGCGCGCGCGCGCGCGCGCAGACACACACCCGCGCGGTGCAGCTGGCGCGGCTATTATTTTCCCATTTCAATTTGACACCCCTGCCTTTCATGCTAATTCTATTATTGTAGGAAGTTTATGTGATTCCATATCACTGGAAATCGGTAATGTCTAATAACCCTTTGGGCTGAAACGAAAGAAGGGGAGAGGAGAAGAGAAAGAAGGGATGTGTGTGTGCGCGTGCGTGTGTGTGTGTGAGTGTGTGTGTGGGGTTGGGGGGTGTATGGTGGTGGTGGTGGTGGGGTTACTGCCTGGAGACCTGCGGCAGCCAGTGGGAAAATAATTACTTTCATATCAAAACTCAGCAGGAGGCGCAGGGTCCTATAGCCCGCGGCCACTAACCTCATTCCAGCTCGGCCTTTCAAATGAATAAATTTGTTAAAGCAATAAATACAAACAGCCAGACGGACTTGAGCTCCAGCTCTTGCATGGCTCACGACACAGAGGGGGTGAGGGGAGGACAAAACGAGAGGGGGGGGGGGGACTCTGCTGTAACGTGACAAAACTCTAGCTGCCCTGATCCAAAAAGCTTCTGTCAAACATCCTTTTTCTCTCTCCAACCTCAAGACAAACTGGATTCAATTAAAACAATAACTTTATTTATCAAAAATGTTTACATATAAATATCGTTATCTCACTTTTTTTTTGTTTTTGTTTGTTGTTGTTTTTTTTACAATATTTGAGGATTTTTGTTGTGTACGATTTATTGAAGCCTATAGTTTTTCTTACAAGCTGTTCACAAAAACAAAAGAAAAGAAGGAAAAAGAAAAAGAGCGAAACCTGCTTCTAAAAGGTGTGTGTCGAGGGCCAGGGGGTTGCTCAAAAGGCTGGACTCGTCAAACCCTTTAAAAAAGTTAATAAAATAAACAAAAGATCAAGTCTCCTGATTCCTGATATGTTTCAGAGTGTCTCGGCAGAACTTTGGGAATGTTTGAACCGGTTGGATCGTTGTTTTTTTTTCTTTCGCTGGTCCTTTGTTTGTGTTTGCTCCTAGAAAGTGTTAGTCCATATCGACATCCTCTCCATCTGTTCCTGGTGTTTCTCTGCAGTCTGTGCTCGCCTCAGCGAGGCCTGGAGACCCCGGCTCCTCTCTTGCGCTCCTTTCCTCTGAACTCTGCTCGACCTCCGTTCGAGATGTCGGCACCCCGTCCTTGCCGACCGGAACCGTCTGATCTGCGCCGTCGGGCGGTGAAGGAACGGGGAAGGCCGCCTTTGTGCTGCTGCCGACGCGGTCCCTGGCGTCGCCCGCCTCTGATGTGACACCGAGGCGATGGTGGTGTGTGTGCTCTCTATGGGCCGAGTTCAAACGGTCAGTGGTGCTGCCAAAGGCGGAGAAGTCTGAGGGAGCCGGGCTCCCTTCACTCGGCGAGCGCCTCTGTCCCTGGGCGAGTCTGTCGGAGTTCTCCTGACATGGAGCTGCCTTCAGGGCGGCTTGGGGTACTAAGAACCCCAAAGGCTGATGGGTGATGGGGTAAAGCAGGAAGTGCCCCTTGCCCACCAGCGTCCTTTGATTGGGCAGCGAGGAAAAGTCCAGTTGCGATTTCCGTCGTGGCATGGTGTCGGAGAGGAGGCTCTCCACGCTGAATGGGTTCCGCTTCTGCATGCCGGGCGACCTCTGACCCCCGGGGCCGTGCGTGCTGCCCGGAGAGACCTGCTCCGGTTCCCCCACGGTTCTTTGGTTTGGCTGGTTTTGCGGCTGACCGAAGTCGTGTCGCGTTTGGTCGCAGCTGGATTCGGCCCTCGACGGCGGTAGTTCCACGTGGATGGAGGGCGGCGGCGGCTGCTGCTCGCTGTCGGTGAACTGCGACACCCCGCTGTCACTTTCAGAGCCGCCCGGCGTGTGGAAGCTGTCGCCCGACAGGAGCTTGTTCTGGGACTTGAGCAGCTTCCTCTCCTGTTTGCGCTTCTTCTTCTCGGCCCGCTCGCGCTCCCGCCGCGCGATCTCCTCGGGGTCCATGGGCTCGCCGCTGCATGTGGTCGGGTGGGAGTTGTGAGCAGGCCGCCCGGGGCCCTTCTTCGTGTTCTCCTTCTTCCTCCATTTAGCTCGTCTGTTTTGAAACCACACCTATTCACACACACAAAGAGACTGCGTGTAAACATTTACTCACACAACTACATAGAAAACTTTTTCTAATTGGCGTTTTAAACTCAGTGGTGCTGCTCTGTGGCATTAGGCCTGTCACAGGAACAAATTTTACTGGGCGATAAATTGTCCCAGAAGTTATCGTGATAAACGATAATACGGTTTTGAGACCATTTTCAAGTAATATAATGGTCATGACATAATAAGGCAAGAACACATTCTGAAATATTAAGAAGTTTTAATTCTAATGAAGATTTCACACTGGAATTGGAAGACATTTTAAATAAACAAAACAAGAGAAACAACAAATAAAATTGATACTGAAGTATCTTAACACAGAATTGTGACTTAAAAAAAAAAGGCTACTTGAGACAAAAGCACCATACTGAAAACATTTGTTGTCCAGGTTTTGGTAGAAAGAGAAAAACAACAAATAATACAAATATAAATTATTGAGCTTGTTTTAATATATTTTGCGATTAATTGATTTATTGCTTATTGTGGCAGCACTATTTGTTAAAACAAGGAATTTGAATCTTTCAGGATGATTGGATGATGATATATTTTACACATGAATTGAAGCGATTTGTTTTGTAAGAAGTGTTGAAATTACATATGTAATAACTGGCTTTATGTAAATAAACTGAATTAAGTCAAATTGAAAAGGCACAAGGTCACTGTGAACGATGTTATTATGGTTAGGGACGCACCAATCAAATTTTTTCCCCTCCAATATCGATATGTGAGGAATAGTATCAACTGATACTGATACGATACAGGATAACAGCACTGAATTGACTTAAAAAGTTTACTTTTTTTTTTTTTAATCACACACATAAATGTACTGAATTACACATTTATTTGATCATTCTGCACCAGTACAGCTCACTTAAATACACCCATAGCTGCACAATTTTGGTTAAACATGTAAAAACAACAAAAATGTAATTTGTTCCATCAGTACAATAAGGAGTTTAACAGCCAATGTCAAATAAATAATTAAAAAATACTGAAACTGGCAAAAACAATAGGTTGACTATTGGTCAAGCATGTAAAAATAAACTGCGACAAATCATCTGTAATTAGGAATTCTACATATAATGTAAAATAAATAAAGAATAATTGCGCTCAGAGCACAAAGCATAGAAATAGATCTGCCATTATTGACAGCCAATTGTCACCAATACTAGACCGAGAATTTTTTCCAATATTGAGGCCGATACCGATATTAATATCAGATGGGTGCATCTGAAATTATGGCTATTAATCAACTGACAATAGGAAAGTCATTTTGACACCAGACTGAACATTTCAGCCAGATTAAATCTGCATGCTGGCCTTTTCTGTGAAATTGTCCAGTTTCACTTTTTAATTTGTTTTTCACCCATAAAGCCACATGCTAGGGTCAGTTTCTCAGTTGGTTTAGCAATTTAGTTGTGAAATATTATGTAACCCCAACCACATCGACCCTCCATAAAACAACCTTCCAGCCACAGAAGGCACACACGTTAGTATTTTTCTCTTTTTTTTTCCTCACTATTTTCATATTTTGAATAAAATTTTTTCACCTTCTGATGTGTTCTGCGCTGCACTTTGTACTGCCTGCTGATCAGACTGCTGTTACTGCAGCGGGTCATTAATTCATGAACAACCAAAAGCAGAAACTCTTGTCAGCATTCTTTGTTTTTTTGTATTATCATGTCGTTGGTATAGGTGCTGAATTTTTATTGTCTGTTTTTGTTTGTATGTGAAAGAAAAGTCAGATTTGGAGATAATGATTTTGAAGCATAAATCCAGTGTTCCTTCCAGTCTGGTAAAATTTTTAATACATCTGTAATTCGATGGATGAATGAATTAAAAGTAACAATACAGTATTAGAACCAGGAGCAAAGTTAGTCACTTGGTGCAATCAAATGGAATTAGTGAAAACCTTTTTACTAATTATCACTTCATGACTCTGCTGTTTTTGAGGTTTTAAGTCAATTTTGGTCATTGTCACAATTTTGGGTTACAATATGGACATATGTAGTCATCTTAGTTTTGGTCTAAATTTACAAAAATGTGAAGTCCTGAATTAATGAATTGATGTTTTTCACGTGGTTCTAAGCGTGTTTAGACTCACATCCTTTTCAACAAGATTTCATTCTCACTTCACTGTTTTCTTGGTTCTTTCCCCCAAAAACGAAAATTCAGGTCTGGTTGGATTTTATCTGACGTGTTTCAATTATTTTAACTGGAAGGAAAAAGAAAAAGAGCGAAATCGACCTGCTTGAGTTTCTAAGTTTTTGTCACTCAGAATGCTTCAGCAGAAAAACAAACATTTTATTTTGACACGCTGATGTAGTCATTTCACTCTGGCGGTCTTGCATTGATATCAGGATCAAACTGCATTGCATGTGATTTTTATCTCAGTGAAAATGGATTTGGCTTTCTTATGAACTGATCTGATCTGAACTTTTGCTAAATGGATTCCACATAACATATGAATTGGAGTTGTTTGCTTTTATTAAACTGAGTAGAGATGCTTCCCATATGGTTGAGATTATTTAGCACTTTATGTATTCGTTTTTAAGTAATGCTCCAGTGTTCCATTTTCGGGTTTTTTTGCTTAATGATATATATTTTTTGTTGCTGCTATGTAAAATAAACCTGCCTCTCCTTACATTGTTGTGATAAATTCATATTTCTGGTAGCGTTTGATTCATTTTCATGTAGGTTTCCCATAACTGTATACTTGAGTAAAAGAAAAACAAAACAAAAAACACCATCCAATCTCAGCCAAGACATTCAAGACATTCTGGGGGGCACTTTAAAACAACTACCAAACATAACAGGTCTCCCAAGATCAAACATCAGCAGATTTCATAGCTGCAAGAGAAAACAAATGCATGAAAGGGAGGGGAAAAGCAAGGATTTTAAAAACAGGGAAAATTTACAATAGAAATTCTCCCAAATTTGAAGACAATCACATTCTTTATCTCCTTGGATCTATGTGCAATGCTGCTTCAAACACCTGGAGACCTCTAAAGTTCATAGGTCACAGCCTTAGGCCAGCAGGTGCACAGATGTGCTGGTGTTAATTACCAATGAGCTGCTGTAATAGGTACATCCGCCAATTAAATTTAACTGTTCTACGGCTAAATCAGCCATATCCCGTCTGTTCATGCACACCCAGCCTTCTGCTCCCTCAGACTCCCTCCTCCCCTCCCCTGCCCCCTCCACCTCCTCTTTCACCGAGCCGAGGCAGGGAGCCTCCACCCGCCTTCCCGCTCCCACCGCTCGGCCTCTGGGCGCGCTGACAGCCGCATGTTCGCCGCTGATAACGCCAGGAGTTTAGCATGCGCAAGTAGGATCCGCCGAACATTGCATAATAACTGCACGAGGACCCAACATCGCGCGCGACAATGGCGCTTCTTATGAATTGTTAATGTCGGTTCTATCATCCGCTGGCAAAACACCCCCCCCAAAAAAACCTGGTGATAAAGGAGCACTGAGCAGCTTGAGGAAACAGTAATCTGAGGTTTTAAGAAACAAAATCCCCAAACAGCATACGATAACAGCGAGCTCCGTTTGCGCCACGCGACTGCTGCGAACAGCACGCGGGCTGGACGTCGCGCGCGCTTGAAAAAGCGAAAAGCGTCTTTCAGGTTTCCACATCCAACACACAGCTCTTTAAAACAAACAATAGCTTAACTGTTAACATTAATAATAATAATAATAATAATAATAATAATAATAATAATAATAATAATAATAATAATAATTGTGATAAATTAGCAAGAAAATGTCGTGCATGCTGGTTTACGCTTTAGCAAAGCCTTAAATTTCATTTTCTCCTTTTATGAAGTTCTGAAAATATTATCAGCTTTTTTTTTTTTTAAATTATCAATGAGCAGTTTATTTTACTGAATTGACCTCAACCTTTTTCTCTAGCTAAAAAAATAAAATATAAAAATTCCCATTAATTTTAGAAAAACAAAAATAAATAGCAATTTTTTTCTTGTAGAAATCACCTCAAATCAGTTATATATATATATATATATATATAGAGTTAACAAATACAAAATGTGTTTAATAAAATATTTGTGCTGGAACTTATTCACGCAATATAAGCACAAGTAATAAGAAGACTATTAGCAGAATTATGAATAAAGTGAGAAAAAAATGAGCCGAAATAAATGAAGTGTAACATATCCTTTCACCTATCGATTCGTTTTGTAAATAGAGTTGTTTTAATTAGCCCATAAATCAATGGCTGGCCCACGTGCAAAATTCAAATGAGACTCTTTTCTGGCGCTTTCATTATTGACAAGCAGCTTCATCAGGACGGGACAGGCTTTACGGACCATAACACAACAATTATCTCCAGATGTGTTCATGCTGGAAGGTTTTTGTTTTGTTTTGTTTTGTTTTGTTTTTTTCCTGTTAAATTAAGTAATAACTGGGAAATGTTGAAAGAGTAGCCAATAAAAAAATGGCTCCAAATTTGACAAAGAATGAAAAGTCAAATAATAGTAATAATAATAATAATGAAATAAAGACTGATTTCGTTTGGCTCACCTGAACTCTGGACTCGACCAGGTCGAGCCTGAGCGCGAGCGCCTCCCGCATGAACACGTCCGGATAGTGACTCTCGTTGAACGCTTTCTCCAGCTCCTCCAGCTGCCAGCCGGTGAAATTCGTCCTGGTTCTCCTCCTTTTGCAACCGGGACTGTCCTTATCCGGGTCTCCGGAATCTGCGAAGCGTGCGCGCGTGCGTGTGCATATGCAGACGCGCGTGTGTAAAAGACAGACAGACACGCACACGCATGAAGAGAGAGAGAAAGGGAGAGAGAGAGAGGAAGAGACAGAGGGATAGAGAGAGAGAGAGAGATATTGAGAGAGGCTGATGCCAGGTCTCGTCGACAAGGAAATGTGAGCAACTTAGTGTAAAATTGCCAGCTTTGGTTTGTTGTTTGATCAAATGCTTTAAAACAAGTAAATATCAAAAAACATTTGTCTGTTGAAGTGCAAACAACAAAGCGCTAATTACTCTTTGGATAAATACGAAAAAGCAAACTTGCAAAAACTAAGAGAACAATATTTTTGAGGGATGACATTAAAGTGTTAATGTAGCCGAAGGGCCCCACATTGCCAGGGCCCTTCCTCAATTAAAAAAAACCTGAAATCATCCATCATAACTTATCCAAACTTGATCTTTTAAAAACTTTTTCATTACTTTTTAAATTTTTATTATTATTATTATTTTGTAATTTCCAGTTTTTATAATATAAACATAGTTTCTACTTTTACCAGCTTTAGGAATACAGACTAGTTTTTATTCAACAACTTGAATTGAACAAACTTTAGAGTTTTAACCCAACATATATTAATATATATAAAAACGAAACAAAACCAAACAGGTAGACTCACCTGATAGTTTGAACTGCTGGCTGTCGGATGACAGTAAAGGGCTGGAGGAGACCACGGAGGCCGAGCACGAGCCGTTTAATAATCCGTCTATAGAGAAGGGCACGGCGGCCGCGGACTGCAGCTGATGTCCGCCCGCGAGCTCGTAAACGTGCTGGTGGTGGTGGTGGTGGTGGGAACCGAGCGAGTAGGGGAAACCCACCAGGCCGCCCAGGGAGCCGCCGAACTGGGCGTGAGGATGCTCGAGAACCCGGCCGTCCATGTTCGGCGGAGCTCGGCCGAAGTGAAGACGCAGAGGGAGGCGGTGTGGCTGAACATGCAGTCAGAATAGATGGGGTGGGGGAAGCAGTCAGGAGGCAGAGGAGGACGAGGGAGAAGGAGGTGAGGGGAACGGTGGCGGACACGCGCGGAGCCTCGGCCACCGAGCGGCGAGCGACGAGGCTGGGGAGGCTGATGCCGCTGCTTCTCTGACGGTCCAGCCCAGACGGTAACCCCGGTCTCTCTGTGTAGCAGCAGGCTCATTAGGACTCCTCCATCTGCTCCCGGGACCAATAAGAAGCGTTAATCGTCCGGTGACGTCAGAGACGCGGTTAATGGAGTAACTGAAGGAAACAGGAGAGAGCTGGAAAAGAGAGAGAGTGGGGCGTTCTCTCTCTCTCTCTCTCTCTCTCTCTCTCTCTCTCTCTCTCTCTCTCTCTTTTTTTTTCGCTTTTCTGGATCAATCGCTAATTACCTGGCGCGGTCCTTTAATTCAGAGCTGTCAAAACAATGAGGACGAGGCTAATCTGGCACTCGGAAAACATCCAAGTGACTGAAAGTCCAATTCCATTAAATTCCCGGGAATGAAACTTAGAATTGCTCTAACGAGAAAGCACAATTTCACGTGCTCAGCAGATGCTACAGGTGCATCTCTGTAAACCAGAATATGACCATGAAGGTAATTAATTTCAGTCATTCAGTTCAAAATGTCAAACCAGCTGTTTAAACCACAATAATGTGAACGACTGTGGGTTAAAAGTCAATTTTCCAGAAAATTTGAACGTTACAATAAACCAATGTGTTCATAGCATGACCCTACATAAACATGGTGGGCAAGCCACAAAATCAGAAGAAGCTGACCGTCCACAATGCTGCACTCAAGCATTTTAATAGAAAGTTGAGTGGAAGGAAAACTGAGAGCATTGTGAGGCGAAATTCACAAGCTGCAGCCCACCTATCTGCAAACCAAAATCATCAAACTGAACAAAAACACCCATTAAAAGCATATATGGCTCTGTTTGACATATGAACTTTACTTTTTTTAATCTAATTTGCTAAAACAAATGGACTTTTCCGTGACAACTGCTTAAACTTGCATGCAGCATGCCGTCCCGTTTTAATACACAGATTATCAATGTAACTTAATGTAAATATATATACACTAAAACACTAAAATTCAGGTTGAAACTGCCGACATGTCATGAGAGCAACATGAGGCAGATAATCTGTGAAGAGCTTGAGCTCCTCCACCTTATCCTTGCACCGCTAACACCATATGAAGAGATGCACTACTCAAGACTAAAGACAACCAATCAGTGTTGAGGAAATTTCTGTTCCAATAACTAGAGGAAATTTCTTTTCTTTGTCTTCATTTTTATTTGGAGGCAAATGTGTTCGAAGACCCACCTCACTGAACTGAGCAGTCAGCAGAAGAGCCCTGAAACACAGCAAAACGGAACACGCCCCAAGTCTGACCTTATCTCTGTTACCGGGTGGACAACCGAGCCACATCTTCGAACATGAATGGCAGGAAACTGCTGCATGTCCTAGTGACGGAGAACCAACTTATCGTTCCAGGAAAGCCATAAATCTGCCAACATCTGTGGTTGTGCTAACTAGCCTTAGCATTCACGACAGGCCTTACCGACAGGGAGAAGTTGCATCACAAGAGAGAGCAAGGTGGTAGCACATGAGCTTGATGTACAGCGATAAGGCCCGCCTCTTGCCTCTGATTGGTTGTTTCTAGTCAGCACTTGGAGAAGACAGAATTATTATTTTTTTTTAATTCTCAATTTTTTTTTCTTTTTAAAATTTAGATTTTTTTTCTCCACAGATTATAAGTCTCTGACCAAAAAGCTACACACTGCAGTTTTAAGGGCTCAAATAATTCAGTAGCAACCTCTTTACCATTACTCTCCACCTATTTTTTTTGAGTTATCGCATCATATTTGTAACCAGAGGAATTTCTTCACATCACCAAACGTTCAATATCCAGTGTGTTATTTGTTTTGTAAGTAAGTCAAACCTTCACTTTACCAACTGTGATGGAATGACAAATGAACGAATCTTAATGTGTTGCATGCTTGAAACAAACAAACTTGACTGAAACCGTCAAGGACAAAGAAGAGTTTTAGCATGGCTACATGAAGACGAGTTGATCAAACAATGGCGGTTATTTAGTTAATTTCCAATTGATAACCCCAGATCTATCTTGGAAGAAAAACCTTGTGGACATAGCAGCAAGTACAAAGTTCAAGTCCAATTTATTTAGAAAAAGCATTGAGGAAACAAATTCATCCAAATGCTATATATATATATAAATATGTCAACAAAACAAATAGTCAACATTTAAAAATGTTGACTAGCTAACTTGAACCAGGCCCAAGAAAACTGGTAAAAGAGGTGTTTTCATGAGAAGTTACTACTTAAAGACAACCTGTTGAAAAGACTTGATCTCTTTTCTTTTTCATCCTAGTTTTTGGAAAACTGTCTGTTCATTCATTTTTTGTCGTGGTGAATTTCTTGAGTCCAAATTTTGCACCACAATCAAGCTGGGTGGTATGAAAATAATTTTTAAAAAAATCCTTGAATGGTTTAATCCTTGGACTAAAAGCAGCTGGTTGGTTTATCACTCCATGGAGTAGTAAGTTACATACACATAAAGAAACGTTTACACTTGACTCTTGTGGTTTTGCATTCAAGGAAACTACTATCAGAGAGCTGACACAAAGTGAAGGTTATAGCTATGAGTCAAAACCCATACAGAGTCCTTTTCCAGTTTGCTTCTCACTGTTAGGAGATATTGGAATATTCTTGTTCCAATGTCAGTGAATGATAAAACAAAATCTTACACAGAATGGCTTTGTATGCCGAGATATCTCTGTACTTGGTCGGATGTATGAAAGGCTGGCTACATGTGATCCCCTGTCACAGATTTCTATCTGTTGTTTCACAAATGGACGTCTCAGATCAAACAGTTTGGTCCGTTCAAGTTCAGTGTTTATGATTCAACAGTAAAAGAGCGACTATGCACCTAAAGTACCAACCCGCGAGCTCTGACGCAACAATTCAGAATAAGACTGTGGTTGGTATTCACTGCAAAAACATCTTACCAAATATTTTTGGTCTAAAACAAGACAGAACTAACTTAAAAGTAAAACAAATAAATTAATAAAAGACAACAGGAGTTCCCAAATCAAAGTCCAGACTTATGCATATTGACATTCGCCAATATGTTTATTGACCCGAAATATTTATGTGTGACAAAAAAGAAATTCAAATAAAAGCACACACACATACAAACTGTGGCCTGGTAACGTGTGTGTGTCCGTCTGTTGGTTTGAGAGTGTGTTTATCCAAAGTGTCACTGCATTTCAAATTGTTTTTCTTTTCGCCTCGAATGAAATACGCCGCGTCGCATCGGATAAATGAACACGTGTGTTCAGCTGGACCTCCTGGAGAGGTCAGTCCCATCAGGGCGAAGTCGATCACTCCCATCTCCTTTCCGTTGACTCATGGTCGTCTCTCTCTCCGCAGATCAAAATGGACTCTTTCACAGTTTAACACTAAACTGTGCCACCGAGGAAGAGAGCAGGAGCTCTTCTCCTGTTTTGGAACGACGAAGAATGAAGGTATAGTATTAAAGCCTTTAGCTAAACTTAGTTAAGTGAAAAATACATAAATGCAGCAATTTTTATAACAACTTAGTTCACATAGTTACTTGGTAATGCTGTAAGATATACACCTTGTGCCTGAAAAAGACATAATACTGCCTTTTTAATGTCTTGACAGCCTGAGAATCCGTAAGCGATACAATTATCTGTACCGGTAGATGATTGTATCAAACTACAAAAATGGCTGAGTGGAGGTAAGGAGAGGGGCGGGGCCTGCAACGTCTCATTCCCATTTAAAAAGACCGCAGCAGGTGAACAAGAGTCAACAATGACCAGGAATCCAGACCAAAGCATTGCAGTTCTACTTTATAGAGGCCATCAGTGGATTTAGGTGTGAAAAGGAAGGATTTAAAATCATTACTATCCACTTTGATGGTGATATTTCCGCCCGGAGGAGGAAGCTGGAGTACCCAGAGAGAACCACAGCTCGCACGAGGAAAAGAAACAAAATCACAGCACATAGATGAGTATTTTTTTTGTTTGTTTGTTTTTTGTTTACATCGTCGGTATGACAATAAATAAACAGAAATCGAGATACTTCACGGAGGATGTGCAGCAGCTCCTGGGAGCGCGTGCTTAGTGGAGGTTTACAAAATAGAAAAAAAAAATGGCTCCAATTAAAATGTGAAGTTTATCCTGTCACGTGAGGGGTCTGGGCCTGTTGGGGTGGTGGTGGTGGTGGTGCTCGAATTGAAGTGTGAATTGGAATAATGGAGAATGAAAGGCTTCGGGAGGCCAGGAGCATCTGAGACACCAGGTGTCCAGGTGTCCATCTTTGGACGGGGGTGAGGGGGGGAGGCGGGGCGCACGAGGAGGGGAAAGATTATACATATAAATTGTAAACGGTGTCGCGGGGGCCAAATCTCACCCGAGGCGGAGGCCTGCTTCATTCTGCCGAACATTTCTTGACAGAGAGCCACCTCTCGTGCTGGTGAATACTGAATGGTAATCAGAGCTGCTTGAATAAACGCCCCTCCCCCCCCCTTCTCTTCCTCCTCCTCTTCCTCCTCCTCTTCCTCCTCCTCCTCTCTTCCATTACTGTGAATTAATTCGACTTTATTTATCCAATTTCTGGAGCTGACAGAATGTTAATTTGAGTTGAGATTTCTCTCCGCTGTTCTCGCCCGCGACCTGCGAGCCCCGGGACTGGCGTGTTGTAATAACCTGAATCTTTCACCAGAAGCTTCGATAATTGTTACCTTATTAGCATGTAAATTGTTTAATTAATATTATTATGAAGAACCATATAATCCCTCCGTTACTTGACCCCGAGTCCGCGCGCCGAGCGGGGGCTTTTCTGCATTTCAATGTCTGACTTTCTTTCTTTTTCTTTTTTTTAATAGACTCTTTAATGTGGGCTGTTCGTTTGGATGTTATGAAGCCCCCCCACCCTTTTTTTTCTTTTTTGAACCAAATCTGTACAGAAGCTTTGAACAGCTTGAGTGGCGCTTTTCATGTCAACCCTTCTTTATCTCTCTGTCTCTCTCTCTCACTCTCTCTCTCTCTCTCTTCTCTCTCTCTCTCTCTCTCTCTCTCTCACTCTCTCTCTCTCTCTGTTTCCCTCTTTATTTCCTCGCTTGTTCTGTCTGATGTATATTTATTTCCGTTGCTGCCATTTCAGAACATCAAACTCCGACACTTTCTTGTCATTTTGCTTATAGAAGCTGCTTGAACCCCCCCGCCCCCTACACACACACACACACACACACAGTGGCTGCGCGAGCCAAACACATGCAGCGCTGAATGAAAAGCAGCCCTTGACATGAGGTCCTCAGAGACCGCAGCATTTAAATTCCCTTTTCTTCCTCCTGTTTTTTTTCTTTTTTTTTTTTTTTTTTTTTTGCTGGGCACGAGTGACATTGTCAGATGCTAGCTTTAATTAACTTGATAATAAGATGGGCGACGCACACACACGGGGCAGGGTTCGGCTTGCCTCGCCTCGCCTCCAGCTCCTCCTCCTCCTCTCTTCACTCTGTGCAAAAAAAAAAAAGAAAAAAACGCTACTCAAGGAGGGTAAAATTAAAAATAAATAAATAAATAATAATAATATAAAAAGTTATCTCTGCTGAGGTGTCTCAGCTCAACGCTGTTGTCACAAAACGTCTTACAGAACCAAGTGGGTCAGTGTTGGAGGGAATCCCTGAATAAAGTGCAAAGTTGTGCAACTTTGCACTTTCTGAAGTGACCGCTGACATATTGTCTACACGTGCACCAGCTGTTGGCTGCAGAAGATGCTGACTAGAAATCTTTTTCTAGAGGAACTGAGTTCCTCTTGGCGCCCCATCTAGCATAGCGCCCTGGGCAGAGCCCCTCCGCGCCGCATGGATTGCATTTCGACTTTTGCGCCACTGAACTAAAGGAAAGACCAAAAAAGTCACATCTCACATACATTCCAATTGATCCTAGTTGTCAATCGGCTCAGTTAAGCTATTTAATCCCACCAGCAACGATTGTTGCCAGATATTATTTCTTCAGTTTCACTTCTGGAAGCTCTGAAAGTGCTGTTTTTGGCTTTTGGACGCTGATTCAAGTTTAGAAATGAAATAGTCTCCTCTAATCAGTCTCACAGCTATAGTGTGAATGTTCACATGATCACACTTCACCTCCTGCCTGTTGCGCTGGAGGTGAAGGTGTGTCTCAAACTTTTACAAGAGGCAGTGAGTAAAATGCTCAAATCAACAAATATATCTAAAGCATATTGCACATATGTTGTTTCACTGGTATCCTTCTGGTATGTACTGAGAATCCTGCATGCAAGAAGAGTAGATGTAAGCATGGCAACAATAGTTGTCGCTGGGATACCACATAGTCGGCGCTATGCTAGCAGTCGTAGATGTGGTATTATATCTTTATGTACCTAAAATAGCTACATAAAGGACTTGTAACCAGACCTTTTAATAACAGATTATGCAAGTTATTTCCATTCTCTTTTTTTTGTGTGTGTGTGCAAAATGGGTTTGAATAAATAATTTCAGATTATGTTGTTTCCCACTGGCAACAATTGCTATGAAGAATAAGACCTACATTTTCACTACCATAACTAACATAAAATGTAATAATTCATTAGTATTGCGTGTTTTACTGCATGCATCGTCTAAAGGGACAGCAATATATGAACTGCAGTTTCCAATCATTTGCCTCACAGAGCACCCCTCCCACTCAGCTCCTTCAGACTAGCCACATCTGGTGGAGCTGCACATCCGCTGAGCTCATTAAATTGTCTACTTCTCAATGAGTCTTTGGTAAAAAAAAAAAAATGTTGATAAAGGGTTAATAGAGGAGCCATGCTGCTCTTTTATTTCAGAAAGAGCGGCAACTTCTTAAAGAAAAAGAGGCCCCAATTCAAGGTTTTATATTACAAACTCAAATTTCTTTTAAGGCGTATCTGTTATATGCTGTATTTTCATAACAACTGAAGGTGACATGGTTACCTGATTGTGCAATAAAATGGCACTATATGGCTGTAAAATAAATAACACTGCCCCTTTAAGGCGTTTTAGCCTCTCGCCTGAACGAGATCTGCACCAGCAACTCCTGACCCCACTGGGGACAAGGGTGTTAGAAAATGGATGGATGGATGGATGGATGGATGGATGGATGGATGGATGGATGGATGGACGGACGGACAGATGGAACAAATGACCACTTTTCTGTAGCCTCAGACACAGCAAAGATAGCAAACCTACTTAAAGTGGTCCTGTTTTCCATTTTCTTCCTTAAAAACGAACCTGAAGAAAGACATTCAAATCTCTTGAAAGCTCACGTGTTTGTTTTGTAAACGTGCATTTTAGCCACAAAGGTCAGACGACTTGAAAACACCAGAATCTTTTTTGAGCCATCAGCCCGGTGATTTCCCCCCATCAGAGGAGGAACCAGGCTATATGCTTATTTTTAATTAACAACCCAAGGTGAAGCAGTTGAGAATTAATTGCTCAATTACCGACTCTGAGTTAATT
Source organism: Poeciliopsis prolifica (assembly GCF_027474105.1). Lineage (NCBI taxonomy): Eukaryota > Metazoa > Chordata > Actinopteri > Cyprinodontiformes > Poeciliidae > Poeciliopsis > Poeciliopsis prolifica. The sequence continues at coordinate 675,901 of NW_026562420.1, read as the reverse complement.
TTTAACCAGCTGAAATGGACTCTGCTCATTATTTGGTCGATTGGTTGATAATTAAGAGTTTAATCCAGGTTCATTTTTAGGAAACTGTTTTTGGTACGGGAGTGCAGTGGTGTCCAAACTTTTCACCTCTTGGGCTAAAATCATCATGTGGAAAATTTTGGGGCTACGTTAAGAAAATGTTAAAAAATGAAATTAAGACAATGAAGCCATAAAATTATTAGAATAAAGTCACAAAATTATGAGACCAAAGTCGTTCGAGAATAAAGTTGAAATAATACAGGAAAAAAAGTTGTAGCATTGCAAAATAGTCATTTGACCTTGTTCTTGAACCTTTATAACTATTCTAATATTTTTTTCACCTTTATTCTCATAATATCATGACTTTATTCTCGTTTGAGTATATTGTCAGTACCATGACTTTTTGTAGAGTGTCTTATTTTATTATATTTTCAAAAATAAACTGAATATGTAAGAGTGACTGGGTGTTTGTAGTTAATTTTGCTACAAAAAGACCAACCTGAATAATTCACAAGAAACATTTTTTCTGGTATCTCATACTATTTATTTATTTATTTTTATTTAACCCTTATTAATCCATGTAAGTTGATTGAGAACAATCTGTCATTTTCAGCAGCGACATGTTGTCGGAAGCTATTTCATGTTTATTTTTATTTTAGGATGATTTTATTTGTCTGTGAAAATGTTGCCCAAATTGATGTATAAAAAATAAAAGTTTCCATCTGGGTTATCCTCCCGTCCTTCCAGGCCAGATTTTCTCTCTTCCAGATCTCTGCTTGGTGGGCCGCACAAAATACTTTAGAGGGCCCCAAATGGCCCTCGGGCCACACTTTAGACACCCCTGCTGTTGTGTTTGTGTGAAACGTACTACGACAAAAAAGTTTGGTAAACTTAACTGCTCGCACACGTGTGTGTGTGTGTGTGTGTGTGTGTGTTTCCGTGCAGGGACATTTTTCCCAAACTGGAAATGAAACTTGGATATTTAAAAAAAAGAAAAGAAGAAGAAGAAATTTCCCACTCCATAAGAGTATCCCCCTCCCTCGCTCCATCCAATTATAAACCTCCTCCAATTAATTTGGAGCTCACCAGTGGCAGAATATAGGAGAGGAATTCAAACTGTTTTCTATGTCTCCGTTATTCTGAGACTTAGAAAACAGCTTTTAAATAAGCTGTCAGGTTTCCCTTCGCCTCAAAGGGAAAATGCTATATTTGGGTTAAAGAGTAACAACAAAAGTTTCTCTTCTGTTTCAATTAAAACTGACTCATTACCTCCTCATAACATTTTTTCCCTTTTTAAGCCCCCAAATTTGATGCTTGATAGCTTCCAAAATGCCACTTTAATTATCAGCCAGTGAGCCCCCCGCCCACCCCGCCCCCCTCCTCTCTCCTCTCTCCTCCTTCCTGCTTTTCCCTCTTTTCTCTTTCTTCTGCCCACCGTCCTTTTTCCTTGGCTGTCTTGGCACAAGCCGCACGGAAATAGACCTAATTAACCCCCCTACCCCTCAGGGAAATCTGCTATGCAAATTAACGTTTTCAAAATATAGTAATTTGAGGACTGGGGATGCCAATTTTTCACGCACGGGCTCCGAAGAATTTGCATGCGCATTAAGCCACCCAATCAATACCGAGCAGCCTTATAATATCTTGATCATCGGAAGTGTGTGTGTGTGTGTGTGTGTGTGTGTGTGTGTGTGTGTGTGCGTGCGTGTGCGTGTGCGTGCGTGTGCGTGCGTGTGTGTGTGTGTGTGTGTGTGTGTGTGTGTGTGTGTGTGTGTGTGTGTGTGTGTGTGTGCGCGCGCGGGCGCGTCTCCGAGAGGAAGCGGTTTAGAAAATAAAAGAAAGGTAAAAGAAAAAAAAAAAAAAAAACAAGAACAAGGAGAAAAAAAAGAAAAAAGAAAGAAAAAGTCCTGGGAGCTGATGGGCTTGTAGAGGAAGAATGGATCGGCCCATTTGGCCACTGGCTACTGGAGCCCGACAAAACCATCTGCTGGGAATGAAGGCACGGCGGAGGAAGGAGGGGCGTCGGGGAAACACCGGCGGCACCGCGGAGGAGCTCGGAGCTTAGAGCCGCTCTGTGAACGAGGACGGATGTTTTAATTAAGAAGCCGGATCGTTTAAATTTTGCATCTCATTTAAAATCGCTTTGATGAATGGCTCAGACGGATCGGTCTGACGTCCAATAACTGGCGCCGTTTGATGCTTCACGGCAGGTTTTCCGAACTCTGCGTGTCGATACTATCGCCGAAATCACGATACAACACAATACAATCACCAAGAACATCTCTTCCCCAGCTTTGTTTAGATCATTTGTAATTTAAATAAATAATCATTATTTAGATTATCTACATTTTTTTCTTTTGGTAAAATGTAAGAATAATGACAGAAAACATGTTTTTTTATATCATAAAATTACACCAGGATTGCTGTGTTTTTGTAGCATAGCAAGGTTAAATTAGAATTTTTACATATCTATATCTATCTATCTATCTATCTATCTATCTATCTATCTATCTATCTATCTATCTATCTATCTATCTATCTATCTATCTATCTATCTATCTATCTATCTATCTATCTATCTATCTATCTATATATATATATATATATATATATATATATATATATATTATATATATATATATATATATATATATATATATATATATATATATATATAATAAGAAATCTCCTCTGCTTTCTCCCAGTGTTTACTAAAAACAACCAGTATAGCTCTTAGCGCTGTCAGTCAGTTTGTGTATGTGCTGCTCTTCCTCCCTCCTTTCCACTCCTCACCTTTACTCTTTGCTGTGCTACATTTTCGTCCTGAAAGCAAAGCCTTTACTGAGTTTTAAGCTTAGTTACCATGGCCATTGATGATGGTAGATCAGGGGTCTCAAACGCAGTCCTCAAGGGATGGCATCCTGCAACTTTTAGTCGTGGCTCTGCTGCACCACCTAAACAGAAAATTAGGTCATTAAGGCTCTGGAGATTTTATCTACACAATGAGGAGGTAATTAATCCATTTCATTCCAGCGGTTTGTACCTGTAGCACATCAAAAAACTGCAGGACAGCGGCCCTCGAGGACTGGAGTTTGAGACCCCTGTGGTAGATCATCAGCTTTCCTGTAACGGTCAGCTGATTTTATGCCAGAAGCACATTTAGCAGCATGCACATAAGGTCGATTAACAGCGCTAAGGCCCTCCTCCTGACTCTGATTAGTTGTTTCTGACAGGCTCTGATATAATGTTATTTATCTTCTACAGGGTATGCAAACTTCTGGTCTCAGCTTTATGTTACATTAAAAGTAAAAAAGTAAAAATAAAAGTTTTTAAAAGACCTATATTGGTTTCAGCACAGCATTTCGTTTCCATAAATCTAGTGTTGACATGTTTTCTTTTCAGATTAGCATGTAGCCTTAAGATACTAGAATGAGGATCACTCAGTCTGAATTCGTTTCTGTCCAGCCAACACTCCTTGCATTTCCTCTTAGAAGAACCACTTCAAGCAACATTGATTTACAAAGGGTTTTGACTTTCAAGTCTTAATTAATAACATTTATTTCACCTTCTTTGCTTCAAAATGGGTTTTTGTCTATTTTGCCAAACCACTTTGACATCTCAAGAAGAAGAGTTTGTGGACCCGAGGAGATGAGACAGGAAATCATGTGGACCATCCAGTGTACTATTGTGATATCCTAAAAATTAGATGTCGTATAAGAACATATTCATATTCTGGCACTCATAGTCTTTGGATGGTCAAAGCCTCTCTTCTTCTACTGTTTGTGTTTGTTCGGTGCCCTCGTCTTTATTTTCCAGCCTTTCTGCTTCTTTAGACGTGCCAGCCTGCAGCAGGTGGCGCCGACCCAACATGTCAGAACAGTTCAGACAATTATTGCTCAAATTTACAAATGAGAGCAAATCATTCCCCTTAAACTGCGCTTTCTGCCGAGCGCAGCCTGACGAGGCCCTGCGGAATATCCCATCCCAGCATATGTTTAATTGTTTACCCCTGCTTGTTTACATGAATAGAAAAAAATTAAAAAAATGCTGCTCTGCTCTGGGGGGCCTGGGGGGGATAGAGGAGGGTTTCAGAGTTAGAACTCAACATGACAGAGCTGGAGAATTAATAACAATTTGTGGCAAATAATTACTTATCAATTAAAGCTGTTATCCTGCCTAATTAGGCAACGTTCATTAAATTCAGCCAATTTAAACCTTAATCAAAGTTAGCAGGGCCTGACAGCAGGAGGCAGTGTCAGGGGAGGAGCGCCACCAAGTGGAGGAGAGTGGAAGAAAGCGACTTTTCCACATTTATTAAATACCAGAGGGTCGCCTTTCCTTCATAGCTTATTATTATTATTAATGTTATCAGAAGCAGTTAAAAAAAAAGTAAAACTGTAATATACATTTTGATTTCAAATAAGCAGAAATCCAATAAATTGAAAGTGTGAGAAATAATGTTTGTGAATGTGAAGAGGCTTCAGATTGACCTGTTGATTATTGCTGCAGAAATTGAATTTGAAAGTCACCAGTGTGCATAAAAAATAATAACAACAAAAAAATTAAAAAATTATGTGCACCAAGAAAAGTAAAGTTGCCTTTTAAAAACAGCATTAACAAACAACAAACAAAAAAACCCTCCAGTTTCCAAGTAGTCAGTATAAAAATCTTTGAGAAGAAGACATAATCATCATGATCTGTGGTCGTTTCCATTTAAACAATAGTTTCAAAGTTTAGATATGACCTCATATTTCTTTTTGTGCAATTGAATATGTTTTTTTTGGTGAAGCCAGCACACAGGAGTATATAATATGTGGAAGGAAAGTTGGAAGATTTTATTATTATTATTATTATTATTATTATTATTATTATTATTATTATTATTATTATTATTATTATTATTATTATTATTATTATTATTATTATTATTTGTTACAAATAAAAATCTTAAAAGTGTGGTGTACAATTCTAATCAGGCCCCTCAAACTGACATGAAACTGACATTTTTTGTTCATATTTCTTTTTCAAACGGCTTAAACTCACTCAGACCGATCGGAGGGCATCCACCAAGATCACGTTCCAAATCTTTTCCACAATTTGATCAAACAGAACGGCCGAGTTAATTGATTAAATTTGAACCCAGGCCATGGATCTGGAATTTTAGCATTTGTTAGGGAATAAGAAATCTATTCTTATTTAATGGTTTCAACATGGATCAATTAAAAGATTTTTATTTAACATGTAACGTTCATATTTGAAAGAGTTGGCAAGTTGGCTCCGTCAAAGTCCAAAGAAAAACCTCCGTAGTTTGATTGTTGTGTCACCATAGCGACACTGCCTTTGTGTTTGAGCTCAGTTTGTTCACATCTTGGTAAATAACCAATTATCAGTGATTGATTTCAGGTTCTGCCGCCTGTCCTCCAAATCTGTGTTGAAACTCTGTCAATGACGGTGAAGCAGGAAAAGGAGGTGGGAGGGTGGGGGACTAAATCATATTCTGCCCAAGGCCCACAAAAAAATCTTCTGCCGGCCCTGCTGAGAAGTGAAACGTTTGGATTTTATCTGACCAGAACCTGCAGTCTGGTGATAAAATGTGAAAATGCTTAAGGGAATTCGAAGAGCTGGGAAAAACAGAGTAACAACCTACATTTGCAATAGTTTCGAAACAAACTCCTTGTCGGGTTGAAGTCTCAATTATATCTAAAGTCATAAACAAGGAAGTGAAGTTGAAGTATTTTGGCCCAAAGTTTGCTGTGCGAGATTGAAAATGCAAAACATTGTTAGTAAAATTCTGAGAACTAAAACATTCTAAACATAATGATGATGATCACGAGTCTTTTTTTTTTTGGCCCTAAAAGCATCGCTTGCAGCACCACAGCGCCTCCTCCCAGCCTGGCTCGCCCTCTGACCCGCCCTGCCTCCGTTTTAAAGCCCCTCACTTCCACCAGCGCGGCGGCCGCTCCACAACAAAGCGTGCGCTCTGCAGGGCGAGAGGCGCTGAGGATGGAGTTAATTAATATTGGCTCTAGTTTGGTCTAGTTAATGAATGAGTAAATTATGCACCTCTGGGACACCGCCTCCCTGATCGGCATAAATTACCCTCCACAGCCCCCTCAAGCGCCACTCTTCCAACATTGTCCTCCAATTTTCCTGCTCTGATCCTGCGCTGATGGGGTCCCTGTCACCAACCAGACCGCCACACACACACACACACATGGACCCCACGGTCCCTGCTGTCTCCATCTGTCTGCCTTTGTCCTGCCCTGGTGTGTTTAGTTCATTGTGCCGTGCAAATTTATTGACGCCTTCTCTTTCGTTTTTTAATTCAACACTTCTGCTCGGCCTCGCGTCTTCAAGCTTAGGGAGGCAAATAGCTTCCATCCCATTAACTCGTTTGAGAGGGAAGGCCAGTCAAACAATCTGACCCACACACACACACACACACTCACACACACACACACACACACACACACACACACACACACACACACACACACACACACACACACCACACACACACACACACACACACACGCACGCCAACACGCAAACTCGGATCAACACACTCTGTCCTGTTGGTGAGCGGCTGGGGGGAAAAAAAGAGATCCATATTATTTGCATTAAAAGCTTCACACCGTGAAATTCATTTATAATTACAAAGTGGGGAAGCGTGTGTGTTATGCAGATCAGAGGCACGTGTGTGCGAGTGTGCGCGCGCGTGTATGCGTGCGTGTGTGTGTGTGTGTGTGCATGGAATTAGGTTTGGACCGGTTATTTTGTGATCCCCTAACACCGAATGTGTGGTGACAGATTGCAATTATCCCGTCATTGTTATTGTCAAAATCAATTCACTGCAGGCCGGAAAAGTCAGGAAGTTGCTGGTTTGATATTTATTTGAAACTAAATAAATAATGAAGTCCGAGTTTGTTTGCAAACATAAACAATAGACACAGATCAAGTTATGTGACAAGTTTTATTATTATTATTATTATTATTATTATTATTATTATTATTATTATTATTATTATTATTATTGCATTCAATTGTTACAGCAGTCAATAAAATAAAGAGACCATCAGGATATTATTGAATATTTCATTAATGTCACTGACATAATATCGTTATAATTTTCTGCTAACAGCTAATGAGTGCATTTAAGATCAGAATATTACATCAGACTGATACAAATACAAGTTAAAAACAAAAACAAACAGTGGAAATGAGAGCTCAATTAAAACATGTTAAATACCTGCTTGAAGGTCGTTATTTTCAAAAGGTTATTTTAACCATAAAATATAGACTCGCGCATAGTCGAATTTATTGAGTATGACTTTAATGTTTGCGCAATGAAAACCTCAATGAAAACACAGATCATCATGTTCAAAAGGTAAACTGAAGAGGAAAAACTGTCAGTTCTGCTGCATCAGTGTTGAGGTCAACAATGGAAATGAGAATTTGACAACGATTCGTGAATGTGGAGCTAAATTAGGGACATAAAGTTTGTTCAAAAGAAAAAGAAATTGAAACTGAAAAAAGGATGAGGGTAGTTTTTAAATACATCTGATGAGTTGTGTGTGGAAGTTTATTTCTGAGATTTTTGTTTTGTTTTGTTTTAAATCTGAAATAAATAGTATTTGTGGATTGATGTTCCATAAAACCCCAGCAGTTTATTTGTCGGAAAAATAAATGGACGGAAAATCTCTGCCATCACTCAGCTGCACTTGCTCTGAAAGATCTGTAGCACCCCCTTGTGGTTGTTAATGTGTATTGACCTCGGTCATTAAAATTTCAACTGTGAAACAGGAGATATTGTTTTCTTCGAGTATCAGATGCATCTGATAAAATCGACTACTGTAAAAAAAAACTTTCTTTGTGACTTAGATAAAAAAAAATAAGACATTGCCTAGATTCCATATAATGATTTGAAGTGTTTATTCCAGCTACATGATTGTATAGATTGAAAAAGAAACATTGTGCGAGACGCATTTTGACTTTCTTAATCAATGTTAAAATATATATCCAATTTAACATGCATTTTCTCTTCCTTACTCTGGCATATCGCAGCAGCATCATTGACTCGAGGTGAGGCTGAGCGCGTGCCCAGAAGCAGACGCGCACACCTGCTTCCGCTTGGTGTTAATTGGACCCTTTCAGGCGGAAGACCGTTCAAATTGAAACACACTCCGCCGTCGGCGCGTCTCAGACAATGGCCGAGTCTCGGAGAGTCCCGCTCACCACTCTGAGCTGTGGCGTCGGCTCATTTGGTTCTGAAGCCCGGGGTTCCGTCCAGCGGGGTTCTCCCGTCGTTCCGCAGGACGCCGGATCCGGCGCGGCCCCGCCATCTGTCCCCGAGACAGTTCGGCTGGTCCTCATTTTGTTTGAGCCCGGCAAGAGGAGCTTTCCGGAGTTTAACTACAGTGAGCTGATTGAGAACGAGGTGGGCTCACTTCCTGTTTTAGCCTCGAGGTGTGTTCCTAATTAACTGTGTCTAAATTAATCTCTGTTGTGCTGAATTGGACCGCGTTCCTGACGTTTGGAAGGAACAAGGTCGTCTTCGACTCGCACGTTCTTATGTAAATTCACCATAGTAACCAAACGAAATAGTTTCTTTTAGCATCTGAGTCCATTGCTTGACGTCAGCCTGCGCGTGACCCGGGAAAAACTGATGACGATCTGGTGTGGGAGAATTGGAATAGGCTATATCATTTTTTTTTTTTTTTTATTCTCAGGGGGAAATTGCTTATTTATTGACAAGCTACTCCATCCAAAGTGTTAAATATGATTAACGAAGCAATATAAAAATTAATATTTTAAATTCTGTGTATTAAGTGTGATATTGTAAGCAAATTATGACCCAAATATTTAATGTTTCTAAACTTGTATTTTTAAGAAAAGGTAAATGCAAGTGCTGCTGTTGTAAATTATGAAAAGAAGGGGATTACACGGCCTGTTGCATGTATGGAGGGCAAACCATGCCCAGGCTCAAAAATATAAACACTTTGTGTTAAGAATATGACTTTTTTATTAAGCTGCCATTGCAAACTCCACATTCTTCAAATTTACCAACAATGTAGTCAAACATTGTTGGTAAATGATATTTTATGAAAATCCCATATTTAATGCTATAATTAATGCGTGAAATACTATTTGAGTCCCACAAACACTGCACTATTATAAAGCTATTTTAGTTGAGGCAATTTTATTTATTTTACACTTTCAGCGGCAAGGCAATTCGATGTGCTTTACATGAACTGGCGAGAAATGCAATGAAAACAGAAAACCAAAGGAAAAGGCAAAAAGAAGAAAAAGTATGAAACTGTTAGTTCCCCATATTTAAGAATAAGTAGTTTGTAATTTATGAACAATAAAGTCAAATATAGCCTCTTTCAACAACACAGCTTATTTCAGCTTGGCCTATTACAATCACATATAGGCCTATCTGAATTTGAATTATCTGATTGCTTCAGTTGGCAAATAGTAAAATTTCAAAGTATTTAACTTACTAAAACTGAAGAGCCTTAAGTTTTAGTAAACATTCAAAAACCTCTCTGTAGCATTTAACCAAATTTTGTTCTGCAATATTCTTGACAGTCGAACCAATTTACTAGAACAAAGATAAGGGCTCCAGATAACCTTCAGAGGGCTGACTATTTTATGAAATGATTGTCCATCACTGTTTAATGTTGAAAAGCTGCAAATGTGAGATTTAGCTCAGTGTAGCTGAATACAGACTGCTTTTACTCTTTTGTTTTGGCGTTCTGATTAATGTCCGTTACAGCAAACGAATGACGTCCCACTGAGCCGACTGGAGCTGGAAGAACAACGAGAACATGAAGAAGCTGCTACAGCAAAGTCAGAAGAAAAATATGTGAGTATTTATGACTGACTCTGTTTTTTTATTATTATTGTAAAACCGAGCTGCTTCTGATTTGGGCGTTTCAGGAAGCCAAACATAAGAATAAAGATCGCATTGAGGATCTGCTTGACATTGGATATGGATATGATGATGAGGATTCTTTCATTGACAACTCGGAGGCAGTGAGTCCGTTTTCACTATAGTTTTTTGCATTTCTGTCACCCTGAATCCAGATTAGCCCAATTTGAGGGAAGTCTGGTACATTTAAGTTGAAGCTTTTTAATAGAATTGAGGCATTCTACTAATAACTCTAATCCAAAGAAGGGGCATAAAACTGTCACTGAGGATCTTTGTTATGACTTCAGTTCCTCACCTAATTAATTTTCCTCATTGTGCACATAAAAACAAACTTAAAAGGCATTTCCTTTCTGATTCCGGCCCAGTACGACGAGTTTGTGCCGTCCACCCTTACCACTAAATTTGGTGGATTCTACGTGAATTCAGGCATTCTGCATTTTCGTCAGGCCACTGGCACAGACGACTCAACAGACGAGGGAATATTTCAACCATCTAAAGTATGTGATGTACGTGGTAGCTATAATGTTCTTTCTGGGGTTTTTTAATTGCAGTTTTCCAAGTTCCAGTTTGTATAAAGTCTGATGGAGATTCTAGTTCTTAAAAAAATGTTCTTTAATAAACAAGCACTTGCATTAGGGTGCAGATGTGGTCACTATTTAGTTTTTGCTTTTGGAAAAAAAGGTTGTGGTGACTTTAACATGAAGACAAAAACACTGCAGAAAATTACCAGATTTTAAGCTGATTTTATTTTATTTTTTTCCATCTTGTATAGCACTTCTCATGTCAACAATTACCTACATTTAACTATTTTAATGCGTGTTCCTGAAAGAATGTCGATGCTTAGCTTGACAACAAGATTTCCAACTTCAGCTTAGAAAAAGTGTGTTCTGTTAAAGTGTTATGTGATTTCCAGGCAACACTCTTGGAATGGTTTTTGATGAAGGAAATAACTTCACAACATGATGTAAAGCTGTTATTTTATGTAATACTTATCCTCTAAAATACAGAAACTTCCTGTTGTCAGCTGGAAGTCTGGTACTCAGTTTTTTTTTTGGTACTAAGTGTCTCATCCAACAGGTCTTAGGTCTGTTTCTCTTGTGTCACTGCTCTGGCTTTATTTTTATGCATTAAAAGGAGACATGTTGGTGTGAACTAGTAGCCTTTAGGAATGATGTTAGATTTTTTTGTTCAGTTGTGAATCATTCAGCCACTGGGGACAGTCGGCCTCAAAATTCCAACATCACTGTCGAGTCTTGAATGCTGGGGAAAAATGGAAAATTTGGTGCAATTTTGTGCAAAATTTTTTATCCAAACTGTATTCACCATCTTGCAATTTGAGCTTGTTGTGTCTGTATATATATATATTTTAATGCTGATATCAGAAACGTAAAGTTGATGGTGAGCAGAATCCAAAGAAACGGGGTAAAGCACTCGGTGTGATGAAGACAAACACAAATTTAAGGTATGCTGTACCAGAGTCAATAAACTCCTGTCTGAGATTTGAAAGCGTTTGACCTTTTACTCATGGCTGTCTGTTTTGTAGCACTATGTCCAAACTGGGGGTGGATGAAGGAAAACTGAAAAAGAAAAAGCCCAAGACGTTGAGCGTCACCAGCATGCTGAAGAAGTTTCAGCGAGAGAAGGAAAGGGAGCGGCAAAAACGGGGGAAGGCACGCCAGACGACAGCTGCTGTAACAGAACCAGCGATTGTGTCCTCCATGTCCCCAGCAGATGAAGCTGGAGCAGGCAGCTCCGGTCTAACGGACCCTCTCCTCAGTTTGATCGGCTGCACCAACGATCACGCTCTGATCCAAGCGGCCAGCACTGTGGATTTTGACATAGATTTGGACTCCTTGTTAGAGGTTAGCGAAGAGTCTCTGTCGCCAAAATCTCTTCCCCAAACAGCTGCTGAAGCACAACTTAACGTCAAATCAGATGATCAGAGCCAGCAGAACGTTCAGTCTGAAGGTGAATCCCAAATCTTAACCACAAAGACCAGCTTGCTCCCGGCCCCTCACTCAGAGGAACTTCAGTTCCAGGCTGAAGCCGGTCCTGTGGTTCTGACTCAGAGTGCACCGCTGCCTGAGGGACTTCCCCCAGAACTGGAGGACAGCATTAGGAGCCTGGTGACGGTAAAATGTGTGGATTTTTTTATTTTTTTTGGGCAAACTTAAAAAAAAACCTTGACATATGTACACTGAAAAAACAGAATCTTACTAAATCTTCCCATTAATAGCACAAATACCTGGTGGGAGGACGAATTCAGAAGTAACTTTTAAGCAAAATGTAGGAGTTTGTTTTTAAGTCGGTTTTGTTGAAAAATTACTAATTCCATTAAAAAAAAGCTCTTATTTTGTGCTGAAAAGTTGCTTATATGTTGGTTTATTTCAGGTGTACCAAGAAATTAACTCGAGAAGTTAGACCAAAATACTTGGTAAAGTAGAAAAAAAATATAGCATAGTGAAGTTTTTTTTTTTTTTTTTTTTTTTTTTTTTTTTTTTTTTTTTGTGGTGATATTGTACTGATCAGCTTTTTTTATTTTTTGGTGCATCACTAGAACTTTTTTTAATGAAAAGATATGTACTGGACCCACCATTTATTTATTTTATTTTTTAGGCTGCCAAGACATCTGAGGGAGAGTCAAAACTCAAGTTCTTCAGTCCAGATATCAACTCAATTCTACTCAAGTAAATAAATCCCCAACTGTAAAACATCAAGGAATCATTACATCAGTACTGTTGTCGTTTTACTTCTTTTTTTTTCTTTCTTTTTTTGTGAAATAACATAAGCAAGCTAAACTAGGGAAATTTCACGAGCCAAAGTATCCTAATCTATAGAAGCTATTAAATTGAACAACCAATCTTGCTATTCAACCTTACTGTAACAGCTGATCCTGCTTTCATTCTTAAAAGCTACATATAATTAGACATTGACTGAATGCGACTCAGATTAAGCTACTAATGCATTGCTAAACTGCAAGTTTGGCAAGTTTAAGTTCATATCTCAAACTTTAATGTTCAACATTTAGTATGTCTGCATTGTATTGAGTTCTGCTCGTGTTTGTGTTGCTCCAGTATTGAGCTGCAGTGTCAGGAGCAGAGCAGCCAGCTTCGCTCCAAGGTCTACAAACACCTGTCCTCCTTCATGCCCTGCAGTAAGGATACTTTGCTGAAACGAGTCAAGAAACTGCTCATCACACATGAAGTGAGTCTGTTTTAGGAATTGAAGTTGTATTTCTTTATAGACAGTGTTGGACTGTTTTTAACCCCATCTAACTTTTAAGGAGGAAACTCCTGGTGCAGAAGATCAGCTGCAGCAACTTAAGGAGGCCATTGAAAGATCAATGCCAGAGCAGGTGGCTTGCTTCCAGGAAAGTTATCAAGCCTATGAGCAAGCAAAGATTTCAAAGTAAGTTCTTTAAGTATTTTTTATGAGCTGCCAGCACTGTTAAAGTCCACAACTCGCTTAAAGTTGGGGAATGTCCATCTTTTGGAGGACGTCTCATAATAAACTGAAATCTGGTATTAGTAAATACACTATTATTCACATAGTTTTATTTATTTAACTGCCTTATCATTCACATAATAAAGTTTGTTGTATTAAATGCAACCTTTCTTTGCCTCCTTGAATTGATGTTTGCATGTGTCTGTCATCTGCATTAAAATACCTCCACCAAGCAGACATGCTGCTCCTCCCTGCCTCCCATTTCCATATATTGGAAATGGGAGCAAAAAAATTCAATAATTGAATTTTTTTGCACATTGACAGCAAATTCTATGGCGAAGTTTGTGTAGTCAGAGTCAAGAGTGGTGGGATGGTGTTCCAGTGGTGCCAAAAGTGGGTCCTCGAGGGCCAGCATCCTGAAGGTTTTAGTTTTCTCACTGGTTTAACACGCCTGGATTGAATGATGTCTCATTAAAAGGCCCCAAGAAGAACATTGACCTGCTGAAAAGGTTGTTACCACCAGGGAGACAACTAAAATGTACAGGATGCTGACCTACTTTGGGGATACCTGTGTTATGCACATCACTGACTTTTTCAGCCAATGTTTACATCCAGGTTTACCAGATCTCTTCTTCTGGTGCAGAAATATGTCTTCCTTCAATGGTGTCAACTGTCAAAATCAAGTTCTCATCAAAGTGCATTACTTAAGCTGATTTCAGTTTCTATCGCTTGACAAATGTTGACATTTTGGTAGCTGACTCAAATTCCTATTGGCCTTCCATCGCATCAAACTAATGCTGCATGTAGAATGTAAGAGTAATCCGAAGACTGAACCCAACTGTCCAAACTTTGAAAAACTATATACACTGTGTTGTGTATGTATATAACTGGAGGCTGAGCATATCCATCTTTCCAAATCTGCCTCAGGGAAACGGAAGAGGACGGGGAGGTAGAAAAAAGTATCAGAAAAGCTGTTCCAAAGAAGTTGTTCAAATGGAATCAGGAGATCAGGTGGACTGCTACAAAGATCATCTGAGGGGAAATGTGGGCGATTCATGTAACACTGTTTTTCATAATGTGCAGAGATTGCTTGGGTCTCTTGTTGAAAGAGAAACTGGTGACATGTCAAAAGGAGGGGAAAGAAGGGCAAGAGATTGAAGAATACATGAAGACTATGCTTGACAATGAAGTCAAACCTCTTTGGCCTAAAGGATGGATGCAGTCCAGGTCTGTTGCGATTTCAAAATTTGACGCCAATAAGAGAGAAAAAATTTACTTCATTATAATTTCAGGGTCCTGATGAGGGAGAGCAGGAAGCTGTTGGGCCTCTTTGCTTCACTCCAGTAAGAAAGTCCAGCAATGTCTTTGTATTGCATTTTAAATCTTTTTAGATCATTTTCAAATGATGTGCTTGTTCTCATGTGTTCAGAGTAAACAAGGCCAAGAGCTGTCAAACTGAGAAGCGTCCAGACAGGTGCAGAACCACTCGGGAAACTGAAGAACTAAAGGTGGAGTCGGGCGTCTCGGTCTCCATCTCTCCTCCAAAGGCAGACGAACCTCCAGAGACTCCTGGATGTTCCCTCCTGGATATCCTCGCTGACCAGGCACTGGCTTGTGAGCAGCCCCTCACTCTGTCCAGGGACTGTTTGGCTGCAGCAGTCTTCAAGCCCAGGAGCATTGGGGTGAATGACAGAAGTCCTCCTCTTCCTCCTCCACCACCTCACTCAAGCCCAATCAGTTTCCCTGAGAGTCAGGTTGTTTTGCCTCAGCTGGTTGGAGATATGAAATCTCTTGGAGTCTCCAAACTTAGAAACGGACAGTAGATTAACCTTCATGTAATTGCATATTTCCTGAACCGCTTGCTGAACTGGTTATTCCTGAGGGTTTACAGTAGCTCGGTCAGTTCTGATAGATATTGAAAGATTACTGTTAAATTTCTGGGCAGTACTAACTTGGACATTGTGAGAAACATGACTCGTCTTCAATACTGTCTGATTGTAATTCACCTTATTAAAACTAAATAAAACTGCAAATGAGAGATATGAAGGATTTGGGAACTAAAACTTGTTGATGAGCAACATCAGAATATTGTTGAATAGTCTGTGTACGCATCGTTCCCTCACATCTCGGTGTAATCATAATGAGGTGGCAGGGGCACCAGGTTAGAGGTTTTACAAGGACCATCAACCTTCGGTTAACTTTGGAGAAGAGATGATCAAACATCAATCAATGAAGGGTTTTACTGGTGACTTTTCTGCCATCTGTTCGCTGCATTCTCGTTACACGTGTGCAAAACTTTCAGTATTTTACTAATGTCAGGCTTGTTTCCTTTTAAAGAAATCTATTCAAACCATGCAGTGGCATGGTTAATGTAGTGTGAATTGCTTTGTGGTCTTCTGGACTAGATAAAGCCTCATTACAATACCAGCAATTTACCACTAGAAATGGATTTATAAGTGTCTTTACAAAGCAGCATATCAACTTTCTAATCCGTTAAATTGTATGGATGTTGGACTTGTTTTCATCAAACATCTAAGATATTTAACATTGCCTTTTCTTTACACATCTTCCAGTATCGCAACGTGTGAGAGCCAAGAATGAATCCCTGTTGGATTCGATGCTTAACCAATCGTGAAGTGAGGGAAATTGTAAGTGAACATGATGCACCAGAAAGTCTAATAAATGTTGGACATTCTTTTTTTTTTTTTCCCCCCTCCTAAGAGGTCAGTAAATTGTTCTTAGCTCTGTGTTGGGTGGCTGCAGCATTGATTTTGAACAATACGCTGAATTCAGGGAAGATGTTCAGTTGGGACAAACGTTTCTGTATTTTACAAACACTCCAAATATCATAAATGACATTACAACGACACAAAATTTAACCGATGCTTAGATTAAAAGAAGCATGCCTCAATTAACGAAGAGTTGATCCTGAAGGCAGATTTTACATTTGAATGTAGACTTAAAAAAATATGTACACTGGATATGAATTAAACAAAGCAAGCATCCAACAAAACTTAGAATTCACTAAATTAAATAAACATTTTCTTCAAAGCAGCATTCATAAAAATGGGCTTTAACATTTTGAGCAAGGGTTGGTCTGCTGCCAGAACATGTACCTTAGCAGTGGCTCCTCAGAGTAGATTTTGCTGTTATTGGGACGTGTCCTGGTGTTTGAGGTCTTTCTAACCAACATATAAGGGGAAAAGATGCACAATTCAAAAAAACATTTTTTTTTCATACTGAAGACACTCAGATTCTGGGATGGGTTTCCCACATCTGGACCAGTCCAAGTCGGGAATGGTGTGTTCCCTCAGGTTTCAGTCAGTTAATCAAATGAGCAAGAAGAGCGATCAATAAGAAGCATCCTCGACATCTGATTGTAGTTCCTGTGAAAGAAACGGACATAATTATAAATTCTTTCCTTTTCATTGGAAATGAGATCTAAATGATTTAGCAGGAAACATTGTTGAGGAGAAACGGCTTGTGTTACCGTTTCCTCCTAATGCCTGGTTTTGAACTTCACAGTCTAAAGGTTTTTTTTCCATGGATGTATGACTATGTTCTGGATCCCCTTGAGGGAGAGGAACAAATAACATTTAGATTCATTATAGTTACAAAAACATGCACAGGCTTGAAACTTTTGACAATTTTTTTCTCATTTCAATCTTTTAATGTATTCAGATTTTATGTGATCAGGCGAAGACAACAGTCATGTCTAACAGGTTTTTGTCCCTGTACTTGGTTCGATTTCCATCAACTCCAACCAACTTTCCTGTACTGAGATGTACAAATTCATTAATGATCTTATTTGCTGTTTGTTCATTTCCTCAGTAATGTTCTGAAAGAAATTGCTAGAACAAATGCTTTAAAGCCAGCTAATCACATAATACCCTCCACTATTTTTTCTCATAAAAATAAAATAAAACACTCGCCACATTTATTTTTTTCAGCCATTACTATTTCTATAGTTTCCTTCATGACTTATCTTTCTCAATTCTGAAGGGTGATGAGTACTCTCAATGTCAAAATTGTGTTCAAATAAGAGGTTAATGAGCAGTACTCTGTCAGATTTAGGATAGTTCAAATAATCCTGGATAAGATGAGCACACCAAAGCTATCCTGGAATGGCAGAATAGTGACCTCTCCTTTCACTGTATTTAAATTACATGACCCTGCCAAAAAAAAAGAAGAAAATCTTATTCTCTGCTTTCTGTCTTGCGTTGTCAGCTGCTGGTATTATATTTTTAATACCTCTCATCGCTGACATTGTAATTGTATCCATTTGCTGTAAATGTGCACAAATTGAAATTATGAAAAATTTGGTTTAAAAACAAACACGTTTTTAAATGAGGTTTTTGTGCTGGGATGAGGTGGGTTTTGGGTTTCAGTCGTAGAGAAATGGGTGTGTTGCAAAACTGCAATAGAAACATTTTTGCATCATAAGTCATGATCAACAGACAGATGTTACCACTGGGAGAAACTTCAAAGACAACAGGAAGTAGTAGAAGGAGAAGGATGTTTTTTTTATTCTTTTTTCTCCCAATGTGCAGCTGGCTCAACCAGAGCTCCCACTGCATCATACAGAAACCTGCGTCATTCCCACCTGTTGAATCTTATGTGAAATCACTGACTACAAATTCCCCAAAACGCCAAGAATAAGGGTGCGAGGGGTTGGTGGATCCAACAAATAAAATGCTGAAGTCTTCTCTGATTGGGCGATGACCGCTAGAGCCAAGACTGAGTTCTGAATATATCTCATGTTTACATCCGCCCGACTTTTATTGACTTGTCGCCTAAAGAAGCTTAATCACATGTGATTATAATTTTTTTATTGGAAACGGCCCAATTGTGAAATAGTTTTCCGGCATTAGCAGAATAGTGAGAAAGATTTGCGCACTTTTATTATGGAAATGCATCTACTGTTACCTTTTACTTTTTAATTGGCCTAAATTAGTATACTTTTATTTATTTTTACCTTAATCAGTACTGTTTACATTTTTCAGATTTGATTTGTAAAACATGTTTAACAACCTTGAATCTCTTTTTCTACAGAATCATTACATTACTTTGTGTAATTCCGACACATGTAATGAAATTAAAGTGCAGAACATTGTAGTTGTGATGTTCAGTTTAAAGTTCGCTCACAGAGGACCGTTGCGGTGATGTTCTGCGATCTCTCTGCTGGAGGCTGCTGTGGTCCCGACGGCCCCAGCTCCAGCTTCGCCTCACACCAATACTGGTTTTCATCGTCCCCTCTGCAGGGAACGACGAGCAGACTGAAGCTCTCTTCCACTGGAGTCTTCTCTGCGGTCCTGTTGGAGCGGAGCTCAGCCAGCGCCGTCCGTCCCTTGTAGAAGGTCACCACCAGGTTTTGCACGGGCGCGACGTCCTCAACTCTGCACTGCAGAACGTACTGTCGTCTCTCGTACATCGGGCCGCTGTGATTCAAAAGCCGGATGGAGACTGTTTTTGGTGGCTCTGTGGAGACAGACACAGGGTCAGGGAACTTAAAATCCTTCTATTTTCTTGTTTGGTTTAAATAAATAAAAAACTCACGGTAGACAATCACAGAGAGAGAACTGCTGCATTCCCCTCCCTCATCAGACAATGCATAACATACAAGGCTGAGACTCCATTCAGTCAAGCTGTCCACACGCCACGTCAGGACACTGGTGTATGAAGGCCCCTTTTGGTAGAAAGACAGAAAAGAGAAAAACAAAAAGAAATTATTGAGCTTGTTTTGATTTATCATGTGATTAATTGATTTATTGCCTAAATCTAGGCTCTATTCTACACTGTGTGTAATGTACTTACTATAACTGGTGCCATTTCTATTTAGCTTACAACGTACCGACAGTATTATTGCTACTGATTTTAACATTACCGGAGTACTAACAAATGAAAATTAATTCTTAAATACATTGATATTTAAGTGTAGCATATTATTCTAATATGGTACTTGAAAGTAACATAAGCTGATAAACACTGAATTTAGAGTTTAAGAAGTTAGATATTTTATTTCCCCAATAGAGGCGGCAGAAAATAAGAAGAGATTAAACTCTCTGTACTAATTGTAAAAGTAATAAAGAAATTGTTTTTTGATATTTAAAAGCATTTAGTTTGTATTGTTCATTGTTATATATATATTTTTAATCTTGCTAGCCTGTTTGCTCTTCTGCACCCCACAAGTGGTGTGGAGGCCCTAAACAGCTGATCAAATCTATATGCCTTAGCCCAGCCCTGCACAGGAATTCATGCAACAAGTAGAGGTTCAGCATCAGCAACATATTAACATGTATGCTTTAATATAAAAACACTAATATGGTTTATTCCAAACTCTAAAATTCTTAAGCCATTTTTGTTTTGTAATTCAAACTCCAGACGTGTCTCCGTTATTGAGCATGACATCATAACCAGGGAGTTTCTGTCTTGCCTGTAGATCTAACCAGCCCATCATAGAATCTCCAGGGTTCGATTTCGAGCAGTTAGCCGAGGCTGGATCTCCAAACCTAAAACAGGATAGTTTATCAGAAACTGTTTGTTTTATTTTATTTTCTGAACCGCTTCTTAAATTTAGACCCCACCTGACCACAAGAGTTGAAGGCGAAATCTGTAGACTGCAGCTGGCCGTGGTCATCCGCTCCACGGAGCTGCCGGTGGAGGTCAGGGCCGGGAGGCCAAGAGATGAGGGCCCGGGGCCTGTTGGTGAAGGAGAGTGGGGCAATATCTGAGACGGTACATGTGAGGCAGGAGGAGTTATGGGAGACGAGGTAGCTGAGGGAACAGAGAGCGAGAGAATGAGTTACAACTACATTTAAATTCCCTTTGGGATTAATAAAGCAGTTTTGAATGAAATAGAAAACAAAACAACGAGTTGCACTCATGCAGCAGAGACAGCTGAGACTAAACTTTTTAAAATTATTTTAGATTAATTGGAATTTCCAAAACCACCTGTAGAGGGATTCTTTTAGTGAAACTAAACTTCATTTAGTTTGTCAAATTGGTGTAAATTATTTTACATAAATATTTGGTTTAAATATTTTTTTAAACCAAATTTATACAGCAAATGTATTCAGAAATGTTTTCATGTTTTGTCACGTTAAAACCACAAACATGAATATATTTAATTGGAATCTAAAGCAGAAGACACAAAGGTACAAGATTATGAAGTAGAAAAGAAAGTTATGCCTGATTCAAAATGTTTTTTTTTTTTGCAAATGAAAAACTGTGTGCAATGATCCAGTCAAAGTCCAGAACAAAAACCCAGTGGAGAATCTGTGGCGAGGTCTCCACTGGGTCTCTCCATCCAACCTTACTGAGCTGCAGATGCTTTTGTGAAGAGCAAAACTTTTCAATCGCTCCCCAGACACAGCTGGCAGAGACAAACCCTGAAACACTAGCAAAAGTGGTTCCACAAAGTGCTGACTCAGGGGGCACTGCATTCCTTTACACTGCACTTTTCAGTTTTTTTATTTATAAAAAAAAATTAAGTTTTGAATCGCATATAATTCACTTTCCGCTTCTCAATGTGTACCACTTTTTGTTTTCCACTAAATTCCAGTGAACTACATCTGCGGTTGTGACAAAATGTGGAAAACGTCAAGGGGTGTGAATACTTTAGGAAGCCACTGTGTGGACCTCAACAAACCGAACCATGTCAGTCGCGTTACGCTCATCCGCATTGCATGCTGCAAGTCTTTACAATGTCGACTCCCAACCTATTTATGAATACAACAATGCATCCCTCCGTCTATTTACTTTGGCATTGTGAGGCATGACCTCATGACTCAGAATCTCCTGCCCTTGCACAGTGAAGGCCAGGGTCAACTGAATGTTGCCACCTAGTGAAATATTACCCATTCTGCTGATCTGTTGTGAGCCATTGTTTCTTTGCGGGCCGAGTCCACCCAGCGTGTTCCTCTGAGGAAGGAAGGACACCCTGCCCAAGTCAAAAGAACCTACTCCTCTTTTTGGACCGGCCATTGTTCCAGCGAACCCCGAGACTGTTCTCCTATCTGATGATCTCACCCACAGCAGACGGGCTGGCCGTCAGAATGATTACACGGTAACGGTACGGGTGCAGTCCCCCTTCACCAGCCTGCTGGCGCACCGATTGGCTTAAAAAGAGCTTGAAAAATGATGTAAAATGAATTGTAATCTTTTTTAGTTATCTTAGTCAGAGAGAGGACTGTATCAAATAAAGCCATTTTGAATTTGGGATTCAAATTCAAAAACAAACAAAGTAACACATGAACAAGTGAAACACTAATTTCTTGGAGCAAAGGTGTTTGCAAAGAGCCAAAACTCTGAGTTCCTTGAAGTCTAGATTTAAATCCCTCAGCAGTTTGAGACGTGACAAATGGAAACGCTGACCAACGTATTTGATGCGATAATGCTGATTTAGATGAACGTAATGTTCGGTTCCCTCAAATTGGTGACTCTTGTTTGTAGGACTTTTCATCGTTCTGTTTTTATGATGTAAAACACTTTGAACTGCCTTTTTGCTGGGATCTATCTATCTATCTATCTATCTATCTATCTATCTATCTATCTATCTATCTATCTATCTATCTATCTATCTATCTATCTATCTATCTATCTATCTATCTATCTATCTATCTATCTATCTATCTATCTATGCAAATAAGCTTGATTGATTGATCAATCAATTAATTGCGTAATTCTTCAAATTTAACAAAACTGTCAAGGTTACAAAGTTCATTCTGAAATACGTCAACTGATTTATCAATTTCTAGATTTAAATTTGTGGGATTACAATCCATTGAGTCAGATACATAACTTCTCGGCAGAAAAATTGACTCAATTTGTTTGTGTTAATTTCACAAACAATCTGAGTCTTTTTCTCAACTTCTAGGTTAAAGATTGAATATCCTTCGGACATATTTACCGATAGTTTTGCTTTCATATTTGGCCTGAAATACAGCACATATTACCCACATCTGATTTAAGCTCTTACAGTTTCTATTTTTTGTGGTCTTCTTAAAATCCATATGAATTCAACATGTCATCCACCTGTTGCGAGCGTGTGCGTCTTACCCAATCTTTTTGATGCGTACCAAACCAAAACAAACAATCCCCATTTCAGATCTCACGCTTTTGTCATCCGCCCTGTTCCTTGGAAAAAATGTCCAACACCTTCTCGCTTTGCTCATCCCACTCTCCTTTAACTCACCCGAGCCAACGAGGCGAATCAGCACTAGCGTTAGCGACCATCCTGCTGCATACATCCTTCCCCGCGTTCCCTCACTCCGAGGCTTTTTGCTTCTGCTAAAAGGAGAAACTGAAAACCGATCCTCCGTTGATGCTGACTGGGAGCACGAGCTGAGAGCTCTGAGAAAAAGTGGGTGTGTGTGTGCTTGTTCTGTGACTGATGATCAGGCAGTTCCTTTTGCACTGGGGCTCTGAAAGCCACCCTGGGCGTTCTCTGTTGGTATATCAGGAGAGGAAGGAAGGGAGGGTCAAGAATAATCCATTGAAATGCTGCAGCATTACACTGGAGGGGAAGATTTGAGTTTGCTTATGAGTGTATTTCTGAGTGATAAACATGGGTGGACAACTAATCAGCTCAAATGAACACACACAAAGTGCGCTACGTAGATATAAATACACATTCCCAGCAGTTCTCACTCTTACATCAATTTTCTATTTTTTTTTTACTCTAATGGTTTATGGTTCACTGATTTTATTGGGAGCATTTGAAGGTACAATTTTACTTTTTGGAGCTTGACATGATGTTCTCATTTTATTCCCTCATCGAAAACATTCATGAGGGAGTGAATGTTTTTGTGGCGTTGCCTCGATTAGTTCATGCATGTTTGATTAAACCCTTTAATCTCATGTGCGGTGTGAAATGCCTGGGCGGGCCTAGCTCCGCCTTCAAGCATGAAGCTCCTCCCCCTGTTGGCTGCACCCCCCGAAGCTGATGGACATGTTTTTCAGCTGATCCTGAACTTACAGGCTTTTTTACAATGAGCTGTTTGTGCAGGCTGATTAGAAATGCATGCCACACTTTTTAGATTTTAAGTAAAAAAATATATATATTACCTTTTACAGGTCCACAAGAATGTGCAAAGACTATCTATCTATCTGTCTGTCTGTCTGTCTGTCTGTCTGTCTGTCTGTCTACCTACCTACCTACCTACCTACCTACCTACCTACCTACCTACCTACCTACCTGTCTGTCTGTCTGTCTGTCTGTCTGTCTGTCTGTCTGTCTGTCATACTCATTATGATATCATATCTGTTTGGTGTACTCACTAGTCAAACTGTTGTTTGCCCTCTTCACCGCTTGTATAACTTCCTGCTCTTCAAAACCGAAACTTGAAAAGAAAACTCCCCGCCGCCATTTCTTATCGATTCATATTTGCTGCGTGGAGAGCCGCAGGCCCCGTCTTTAGGAGCAAGAGGTTCTGCTTCAGGCAGACGGATAAACGAAAGAAAAAAAAACTCGTCAGGATTTTAAAGTCTGCACCGAAGCAGCGCGCGCTCTCTCTGCTTTCACAGGCGGTGCTGACGCAGAGGTACGTAAAAACCCCCAAAACACTTTCTTTTTTTTTTCCGTTGAGGCGCTTTTTTTCAATCAACAGGTCTCTTAAACAAGAACTAGTGTTCTTAAACAAGAACACGAGTCTTCTTATTTCTATGTCAGTCCGCTCTCGTGAAAATAAACGTCATTTATTTCATTATTTAAAGCAGTTGCAGCTTTAAGGCGTTTTTCTCACGTGCGTAAAAAAAAAGAAGAAAAAAGTAACGAAAGTGCGACAGATAAAGCGACTGTTTCGGTCCAGATGTGGTTGACGTGCAGCTGTTCTGTAGTAACTCGTCTCGTGCCCAGCAGGCTCACATCCCGCCTGCTTCCACTGAGGGAATCACTCGGTTACCGCAAGAATAATCCAATTTGTCTATTTGTCTATTTTCCTGTTTAAGTATGTTTTTGATGATTTACTAAGATAAATAGGCACACATTTAGAAACTCTACCTTTAATTCAAGTATGTTTCAGGCCCGTTTTATGACGGGTTATTAGTGAGCGGGACTGATCTCTATGAGCCTGCTGCCGCCTCACTAAAGGGCTATTCCGCTGTATTTACCAACGAGACAACGTTGAACCAGGAGCTCGTTGATTGCTCTGATTTGCACTGATTGCAGTTTTCTTGCCAATCATTGATCTTCAAAAAGTCAATCTTGCCCATGTCTGTTTTTTTTTTTGTGTTTTTTTTAACAACACATATAGGCTACTTGATGGTAGCCCTGAAGTGCACAGCCACAGATCACTAACAAATTTAAAAACATTGAAACGACAAATTCAAAACCACTGCATTAACTAAACATGACTGCAAACTTTACGTGTTCCAATGTTTGACACGGCTGCTTGTGGGCCTCGTTTATTTCATTAAAGTGGTTTTTGCTATACAGTGACAGAAACAAATATTAACGCGGCCACTAATCATACTTTTGAACTGCTGAAGAAACCTGTGAGCTGATATCCCCTGTTTTCTGTTCAGTGAGCAGACATGAATGTCGCAGAGCTGCTTCTGGAGTATCTGGAACAGCTGGATAAGAAGGATTTTGAGACGTTTAAGTGGCATCTGAAGCAGCACAACCTGGAAGGCTACAAGCCCATTCCTCCGTGTTATCTAGAGGACGCACAGCGGACTACAATAGTGAGTAAGATGATAGAGAACTATACAAAAGACATTGCTGTGACAGTTGCCGTGACCATCCTGAAGAAACAACAAATGAATGATCTTGCGCAGAAGCTGTCAAGCGCACATACAGGTGATTGTGACGTTACTTGATTCCCTTTTTGGCTACACTTTCATCCTCTGCCATGTCTTGTGCACTAATCAGCTGATTGTTGATTTTTTTTAAGTGCAGAAAAACTGAATACTGTGTCTTCCACCACTTCCTCTTCTGGAACCGCGCCTGAAGCCTCACCTGCTGGTGTAGCTGAGCCACCTGCTGCTGTAGCCGAGCCATCTGCTGCTGTAGCCGAGCCACCTGCAGCTGCAGGTGCAGGTCACTCATTGGTAGCTAAGGAGAGAAGTGTGATCTTTGCTCCAATCATCAGCAATAGTGGACCCGGAACATGGAACATAACTCTTAGCAAAAACTAATGAAACTGCTGCCTGAAACACAGCCTGTTTTTAGTGCTGCTTTACAATGGGTTTATTGTACTTTATTTGACTTTCTCCTTTTTTTTCTGCAATTTTAGTTTTATTTTCAGAGGTACGATCATTTGTCATTGTATTCAAATAGTCCAAGCAGACAAAATCAGTGTTTAAGCGACTGTCGCCTCATCGCACAAGTTCCTCAGGAAATGAACAGAAACTCGCAGAGTGTGGTGCTCTTGTTCTGCTCCCATTCTGTTGTAATTCAACTATCTCTTTTTCAGAGAGATCCACTTCAGCCTTGGTTTAGTAAATTTGTCTATTTGGATATGCAGATGTCACCTTTTTAATTGTAATAGATGTTTACTGGGATTCCCAAATAATGAAGTCTGAGATGTCAACAATAAGTGTTTCAAAAATAGTTGGGTATCTTCTGAAGGTATGATCGAACCGAAGGTTATGGCCCTTGTGAAGGATTTATTTCATGCTGACTTAATGGAGCTTCAATGGAAATAAAAGCTGTTATCTTATCTGTGAAGTGATTTTTGACTTATTTCTGTCATTTTCTTACACGTTTGCATTGCTACACATGTGCGTTATTCCACATGAGATTAAAGGTCTTCTTCTTTCCGCTGCACAAATGCTTGACAGATTTTGCTTGATTTGGGAAATGCTGACGTTGAAACTTCCACAAATATCTTCAAAGCAAAAGCAGCACAAACAAAAGTGTGCAGCACATATTAGCTAATAAGTTAATTGACTCCAGTTTTGACTGATCTGAAGAAGTTGGTGGGGGCTGGTTGAACTTGACCTCTGGAAATTATTATTGAAATCTGTGAAATCACAGTACACAAAAATGTTGCTGCACAGACCAGGATACGTGCAGCACAAACGTTTCACGGGGTCTCTTTACAAGCAGCAGCATTTTAAGTGAGGCTATCCACTTTTATTGGCATCACATTGACCTTTCCAGAGTTGTTTAAACTCGCTGGTCTCCTGATGTATCTGCTGGGCTGTCGGATCTGATCCGACGTGGAGGGGCGGTTCCGTTCCCAGGTAAAACCACGTGACCTAAAGGCTACAAGGTGCAGAGAAAATCGTGTCAATAGAAATTTTTGACACCGTCAATGTCATTTTGACTGAAGATCCGTCATAAATCATGTCTCCCCCGTCACCGGCCTGCGGGGTGCATTTGTTCCAGCTGCAGAACCAATAAGTTGTTGTCGTTCGGTTTGTGACGGCTCTGCCCGAACCCACCGGAATATCACCAACCAGGAAGTGGCAGCTCCCCAACGTCTACTGCAAGCTAGCTTGGTGGTTTACGCAATGAAAGAACTTATACATCGGAAAACGTAAAGGACGCGTGTTGTCATTTAACAACGGAATAGGTCGTTTGTGTGGCCGAGCGTCGTTTTTGACGATACGTTTCATTGTGACGATTCGAGACCGGAAGGACTGCTAGCAAGCTTGTTGTTTAGCCATCTGGCAGAATTGTC
The DNA here is from genome assembly GCF_027474105.1 of Poeciliopsis prolifica. Classification (NCBI taxonomy): domain Eukaryota; kingdom Metazoa; phylum Chordata; class Actinopteri; order Cyprinodontiformes; family Poeciliidae; genus Poeciliopsis; species Poeciliopsis prolifica. The sequence continues at coordinate 648,880 of NW_026562420.1, read as the reverse complement.
GACAGCTGACAGTTAACGTTAGCGGGTGTTGTGATGGCCGTGCCGCACAGACAGCTCTCCGTTGCGGTAATTGTACTCCTGGTGCTGCTGTCGGGGTGTAACGCGAGGATACACAAGCTCAGTCTAAAGGTAAGTGCGAAACACGGCTTTAGTTTCGAGTAACGTCAGCGTTAGCCCGGGTAGCTTATGCTAACGCCACGAACATTGACGTTGCTTCACTAAAACCCACAGCGTGTTGATTACATTTAATGGCATTAGAGGTGTTAACACGGGGCCACACTGCTGTATTTATGTTAAATATGTATGTGTTTGCATTGGATGTTATGTAGCAAGCTGTGGCTATTTACTGGTTTCCAGAAAACCTGAACTTTGTTTTTAGGCTCCAAATTGAAAAAAAAGTCAAACCAAAGCTGAGTCACTGTATTTACGAATGTATTAAATTACAATTTATGCTCTTTAAAGTCGTTATGTTTGTGGAAAAAGTAGCCGGTCAAACAAGTGAAAGCGGCGCTTGTTTGGCAGGAAGACAACATTTAGGTCGGGTCAAATGTGACAGTGGTCATGTTAGCGCCATGCTAATTGTTCTGCGTCAAAACAAACCATGTTAGCGGAAAAATCACATGAAGTGAGCTCTAAATGATACTGACGTCACGTGTTTATGTTGCATATTGAGACAATCTCTCAATTTCCACAAAAAGTTGGGACAAAAAAGCCTCCCATATATTTCTTAAACATATCATTTTTAGGTGTTTCCATAAGATATTCCACAAATGAGCTCAAATCAACATCAGAAATGTTGATTTTTACCAATTGGACTTGCTGTCTTCCCTTTTCTCATTCCAGAATTTGCTTTGACCGAAACCTACAAATTTGTTTCTCGTTTATTCTGAGAGCCAGTTAGCTCATGTATGGTTACAGTATTTGTGATCACAAATATTAAACAATATCAAACTTTTTGTTTTTCCAGAACGAAACACGGTTTACCATTGACCTCAACAATTTTGGTTTCTTTGCAAATGGAACTCTAAATGTGACTCTGTCCTCCCTGTGGCTCAGTGACCTGGTGAACTACAGCCTCTATCCAGTAAGTTTGTTTTTTTCATTTTCTTTCAGGTAAATATAAAGAAAAAGAAGAGTTGAAGGAAGCGGTAGTAATTTTTTTTTTCTACCCATATTAGTTTTGCAATGAGAACTCTAGTATGTTCTTTTAGATCCTGTTTGAGAAATGATATTAAGATAATTGATTGTCTTTTTTTATTATTGGATACATTTTCTCTTCGTTTATAAGACTGGTGTAACTTGCTGACTGCTTAGTTTTCAAATGCTTGAGTATGCAGTGCTGAAAAAAGAAATCCGTTCTGTGACCCAATCTACTTTTTTGAAATTTATTTAAGAGACTGTTTGTGTGCTGTTGGCCACTGTAGGTGCAAAGGGAGCACATTTCTGCCAAAAATATCAGAAATTTTGAGATTAATTTCAGAAATGTGCTAGAAAAAAACGTTGACGTTTCTGAGTTTGAAAAATCAGAATTTTTCTAGGAAAAAACTCATAAAATTTGAGATTGAGAAACAAATATCAGAAGTTTGAAACCTTTTGATTGAGAAAATCATGCTCATCTGAAATGGGCTTCTCTTACATAAAGAAGTGATTTCTACCACTAAGCTGCACACAGTAATTGCTTTTTTTATATTTTTGAATTTACTGATATTTATTGATGATCTCGTGGAACAAACAGCAGAGAACATAGTAAAAATAAGATTTCCAATAATATAATAATATTTTACATTAATTGAAAGTTATCGAGCCAAAAATTAATCTGAATTTTCCTAAGAAATTTTTAATGATAATACAGTAAATGCCCACCTGGCCTGTCACAATAAGCAATAAATCAGTGAATCATATGATAAATTAAAACAATCACAATAATGTCCATTTGAGTAATTTATCTTTTTTCTCTACAAAAAACTGAATGATAAAAAAGTCTTCAGTTTGTGCTTTGGTCTCAACTGGCTCCTGCTTTTGAAGGACAATTTTGTTTACAGAGACTTCATGGTTCATTTGTTGTTGTTGTTATTTCTGTTTTATTTATTTTGGATATTTAAAACATCTTCCAGTTCCAGTGCTAAATTTTGGTTAGAATTTAAACTTCATTGATCTTTGAGAACGTGTTCCTGAATTATTACTCTATCAATATTATGCTAAAGGAAAATGATCTCAAAATGACAACATTATCATTTATCGCAATAAACTTCTGGGACAATTTATCACCCAGAAAATGTATCATGACAGGCCTAACCACAGCTAATCATAGGTTTTCTCTCTGTATTGATGGAAACCAACAGACAGAGCTGATTCATGTCCACATTGTTGTCTGCTTTAGGTTGGCTTCAGCCTGTCCAGGTCTCGAGTCAATGGGGTGTTGTCGTACACAGTGAGTACCCGCCTTGATATTTAAACATCTGGTTTTCTACAGCTCTCAATCATCAACATATCCTTGATGATATTTGATCTGTTCAACGTTGTTCATTTCTAATGTGTTCTCTGGAGGCGGAGGAGACCGAGGCGTGCCCGCTCACTGCGACGAAGACCACCAACGACGAACCCCTCATTCTTTTTCTCATCGACAGCAAGCATCTGGGGTGTGTGTTGTTTAAGGCTCATATGTTCCTAATGTATCACAGCTTTGTGCGAAGGTTAAGCGTTTGACTTCTGTCCGTTTAGAGTCAACGTGAGCGCCATGGGCATTCAGGATAACTTCCTGCTTGCCAAAGCCAAGTCGGATGAAAGTAAAGGTTTGTGTTGCTGATTCTAACGCTTCTCAAATTAACTGCTGCAGGGTGAATGGCGCCATCGTTTTGAAGTTAATCTTGATGTGTTTCTATGCCTCCATTTCTGTTGTTTAGAAAAAAAGAAGGTTGCAAAGAGGGAAGCTGGCGATTCAAAACCAGGCGATTCAAATGCAAAGCAAGGCGATAATAAAGGGATCCCAGAACCACCAGCAAACGAAAAGTCAAACACTGTTGAGGATGCGAAGAAAGTGGAGGAAACTACATTCCTGGTGAGATTTTTTTTGTTTTTCTTGTGGCTACATATTTGTGCAGTTTTAAATCAGCGTCTTAACTGTAATTTCTTGCAGCTGAACAGTTCAGTCAAGCCGATTTTAGCCCTGGACAAAACAAATGGCTTTTACAACTTCAGCGTAAGTGTCCTTTGCTCTTCATTTAAACAACATTTGGCAGTGTTTGGTTGGCTTTGCTCCTTGATGTATGTTACAGGATTGGACATCTACATGATTGATGTAGATGAATGGTGCATGGTGTTACATGCACCATTACATTACAATAGTTAGTTAAACTTGAACATACAATGCCTTCTGCAGCCGCAATTATGTAAAATTAAATTATTGACTAATATAAAAGAAACAGATCTACTTAATCCTCTCTCAGAAAGTAAAATATTTCTAGATTAAAATCCAGGAAGAATACATAGTTTACGTATCAGAAAATCTGCAATTTTTTCATCTTTGATGAGTCATTTTGTAGAAATCAGGTTAGAATTAAGGGCGCCATTTTGTGAGCGCTTCCTGCTCATCCTGCACTGGAACGGTATGGTTTTGTGGACGTGACTCGATGCGTCGCAACGGCGGCTGAAGGAGCGCCTCACTTGCTGCAGCGGCTGATGGGCGCCGTCCAATCCAGCGCTGCATATCGATAGTTGTTCCGTCTGGCTTAACGTCTCTCCTCCTCTACAGTTCCGCCTGGTCGTCGGCCCAAAGGATCAGGGTCTGTACAGCCTGAAGTTCCACTACTGTAAGAACAGGGTGGCCGGAGTCAAGCTGCCTTACGGCTTAACGGTGAGTCAACGAGCGTTGGCGATGCTCTGCCAGCCCTCAGGCGTCTGATAGCTGTTCGTTTAACGTTTCCCCCCAACCCCCTGCAGGTGGATGTGGTAGAGAGGAACCCAGGGAGCTTCCTGTCTGCAGCCGAAATCCCCTTGTCTCGTCTTTACATATGTATGGCCGGAGTCTTCTTCACTGCTGCTATGGTGTGGGTCTACACGCTCATGAAGCACAGGTACATGGCATGAATTACACTCAAATTGTGATTTCTTTTATATCCCAGAGGTTTTGTCGCATCGAGGTGGACACAAAAAACGTAATAAAAACTTTGATTGTCTGTGAACGCATCAGCCGCTTTTCGTGTGATGCTTTCAAGCAAAGCCTGAGGTGCATCCTTGCCCCTCGATGGGGCTCCTGTAATGACAGAGGGGCAGCTATGCAGGGGTTGAAGACATGTCGTCGTTCCAGTTGGTGGCCATGGTATCAAAACATTGAGTTGTGTAAAGTGAAGGCAGCATGAGCAGCACTTTTCTGAGCATCCTCTAAAAGTCTTAAATTTATGTATCTAAAATTGAGACCAGAAAATGTCTTGAATACATTTTTTTAAAAGTAAGTTTACCTTAAAATGTCTTAAATTTTTGTCTTGACAGGAATACTTAATCTTGTATATTCTACTTATTGTCTTTTTCCTCGGGACGTTTCTATCAAACCACAATTTGAGTCGCACTCAGAGATCTTCATTATGGACAAATACTTTAGTATCATGCTAACCACACAGGCCACAAAGTTAGCCAGATGGCTAACTAGCATAAAACCCAAGATTTATGGGTTTTACCTGTTTACCTTTTGGAGGGTTTGCACCTGCAGGACACAGGAGAGTCCCACACCCAAACCAAACACGCACACAGTCTTTTGAACTGTAAAAGGCCGATAAGGAGCAACTCATCTCCACAGCCGTCTTACTTTATTTATTGCACCCACATCCTGTTGAGACATAAGCCAAGTTCACACTACAGACCTTGGACCATGTTATCTTTGGTGAGTGAAGGCAGCAGCATTTTATCCACGTGTAAAAGTAACTGATGGATACGATGTTCAGAAACCAAACAAAACACTGCAGATAAAACAGAAACACAAAGAATCATCAACCACAGTGACATTTTTGTTCCATAAGGTCAGAGAAAAGCACCAACTGCCTTTCTGTAACTTAAATATAATTTTTTTTTTTCCCTCATCTGCTTCTTTACAGATACAGCGTGTTTAAGATCCACTGGCTGATGGCTGCACTGGCATTCACCAAGTCCACTTCTTTAGTTTTCCACAGTGTAGGTCACAGTGCTAGTAATTCTCTTCATGTTCTCAAACATCTTGAGGCATTTTCTGTTTTATCACAACTGTCAAGGTAGTTTATGTGTCCATGGCTTCTGTTTTTCACAGATCAACTACCACTTTATCAACATCGAGGGTCATCCTATCGAAGGCTGGGCCGTCATGTATTATATCACACACCTGTGAGTTATTTCTGATGGATTTTTATTTATTTATTTATTTTTATTAGGGATGCATTGTTGTGAAAATTTGAGCTGATATACATATTCTCTACCATGAAAAATAATGCACCACACCACTGAAACAGGCTTTGTGCTGTAGTTGAACATGTGGTGTACCATCTCTCTCACATGGCCAAACAAATACCAGAAATATAGTTTGGAAAATACTCTATATTCTGGAATATAAATCAGTTATTTTCATAAAGTCCAGATTGACTTGTGTATGATTTTTTACCTCTTCCTGACACATTTTTTTTGGCTTACGCTGCTTACACTCTGAAGCGACCTATAGTCCGGAAAATACGGTAAAAGACCGTTATTGACATACTTTTAATTATCAGGCCAATATCATGTCAAAAAATGACGAACGTCGTCCGATACCAATGTTGATCCTGATATGTCATTCATTTCTTGTTTGGATCCTATTTGTTTTTAACATTCTGCATGAATACTCCTGTTTGTCAGGCTGAAGGGGGCGCTCCTGTTCATCACTCTGGCACTGATTGGGACGGGCTGGGCTTTCGTTAAATACATCCTCTCTGACAAAGAGAAGAAGATCTTCATGATAGTCATCCCTCTGCAGGTACTCTGTGTGTGTGTGTGTGTGTGTGTGTGTGTGTGTGTGTGTGTGTGTGTGTGTGTGTGTGTGTGTGTGTGTGTGTGTGTGTGTGTGTGTGTGTGTGTGTGACTGTGATACCTTGTGGGGACCATTTTCCTGACACATACAACGTTGTGGGGACCAAAGCCTGGTTCCGACAAGGGGAAACACTGTTTTTGGGTCAGATTTAGGACTAAGTTGTGAATTGAGTAAGGGTTACGGCCAGAAAAGTGTGTGTGTTGGGGAACCTGCTTCTAGTTTGAAGTTTGTGCATTTCCTATATATCTGTGTGTGTGTGTTTTCCTACTAGGTGCTGGCGAATGTTGCCTTTATCATCATCGAGTCGACAGAGGAAGGCTCCAGTGAGTACTATCTGTGGAAGGAGATCCTCTTTCTGGTGGACCTTATCTGCTGCGGAGCCATCTTGTTCCCCGTCGTCTGGTCAGTGTGATGCGCAGCCTGAGGCCGTGTCAACTGTAGATCTAGTTTTGGGGGGAGATGGATGCACCAGTGCACTTTTTTCTCTACTATTTCAGATTTAGTGCTAAATTGACTTAAAACAGTTCTGTTTTTTTAAACACAGACATAAATGTTCTGGGTTACAGATTTATTTGATAACTGTGCAGCAGTACAGCTCACTTAGATAGCTTCACAAGCTAATGTAAAACTTATATTTGTTCAGTTTGTGCAATTAGGAGGATAGCAGCCAATGTAAAGAAAATAATAAACTGAAACTGACTAAAACAATAGGTTGACTATCTTAGTGAAACATGAAAAAATCCAACTCCAAAAAACTTTTTCAAATTGTTCAGAATGAACAATAGTGCAATTAGAAATTCTAAATATAATTTGAAAATAAAGCATGACGTCGCTCGGACCAAAGGTTATAGAATTAGCCTGAATACATCTGGACTTATGGATCGTGAACATTGTGGGTGTGATCACTCATAAGGGTCATAATGTGGAAAAAGTGTTTCTCAATTTGATAATAATTTGTTCTACTACTTATTAATCGCCAATATCTCTATACAGAACAAACTGATAGATTTGTAGAAGCTTTACAGAACTGATGTCATTAAAATATACCCTCTTAATACAGTTTTTAATGGTACAGAAGTTTTTGTTTTTATGAACCATATGATTATAGAAACTGTTTTGGTGAAATAATGTTTACTTTGGGAAAACATGGAATTAAAATGGAGAAGCTAAGAAAAAACTATAATTTGATTTATGAAAATATAGCAAACTTTGAAGAAAATGGAAATGATGGACTATATTTGTTTAAATTCAAGTTTACTCTTTCAATAATCTGACTTTGTGTAGATAAGTAAAGAGTTTTTGCAAAGTAAATTCAGCTTATTTGTAAGTACGCTAGCAGAGTTCTGTACAGGGAGTAATTGTCTCGGAACCTGAAAGTTGTGGGTTCGATTCCAGCTTCCTCCTGGGGGTCGGAGGTTAACCTCTAATTGCACATCGGTGTATGAATGTGTGACTGGTCGGCTGTGACTTACATTTTCCACCTATGTAGCGTCAATTTGAGCTGATAAAACATTTAAGGATATGCAGATCGACGTGTTTTCTCGTTTTTCTGTGTCGGCAGGTCCATCCGTCACTTACAGGAGGCTTCCAGCACAGACGGGAAAGGTGGGCTGGTTTTTCAAAAACGTCACCATGTTTGTCTTCTTGTAGTAAACATGGGTTCTGTTTCTTCCAGCTGCCATGAACCTGGAGAAGCTCAAACTGTTCAGGCATTACTACGTCATGGTGAGAGAGAGAGAGAGAGAGACGCCTCAGCAGAACTGACCAGAGATCAGTTTGTCCTACAAAAATGTCTCATTTCCTGGCAGCTGTAAAATCAGATGACCTGAACAAAAATCTAGTTTTGATGAAGGTGCTATTTTTCACTTTTAGTTAAAAAGCAAACAAAAGAAACCTTTTCATATTTGAACGGAACATTTTCATCAAATCTCAACATCTCCCGGTACAGTTGCCAGGGTTTTAAAGGAAGCTCCACATCATGAATCCTGTTTCGACAGTCTTGATTTCTGCCTTTAATTGAATCCGTTCATTGCAGATCGTGTGCTACATCTACTTCACCAGGATAATAGCCATTTTGCTGAAGATCACAATGCCCTTCCAGTGGCAGTGGTGTTATGAGGTAAGACACAGCAGACTCAAACATATTATTTAATTACATTTTCATCATTTCACTTCTGTTTGCGACCAATAGAGTGTTTTCTTCAGCCTGCTGCTCTGTCTGCACGCAGCCGTTTCATCATCTTCTATTAATATTCAGCTTTTCAGAGAAACTGAATTTGGGATTGTCTTCATAACAAACTAGGGCTGAAATAATTCATTGGATTAATTTTGATGAATCAGATATTCAAATAATTGTCAACAAATGTAGCAATTGATTAATTAACTGGATCAGATTTAAAAAAAAAATACAGTCAATATGATGAAAGAGCTTAATAAATTCAGATCAGTAATTAAGCTAAAATTGTGCAGTATAATGTAAATGTGTTTTGCATTTAGGATAAAAAAAGCATCTGTAAATATGTTGTAAAGTGGGGAAATTTTACTTTGAACTGGTTCAAGTTCACTAAATAATTCTGTCACTGCATTTATGCGACAAAATGCTTTTTTTTTAATTGAAAAGTCATTGTTCATTTCTTCTTGTAGCGCATTTCAAATATTCTGTAAAAAAAAAAAACATGCTTAAGTGGTTAAATGAAAAATCCGATTAATTGATTAGTCGTCAAAAATAATCGACTGCTAAATTAGTTGTTAGTTGCAGCCCTAAAAATAAACAGTTAAAAATGTGAACACGTCTTTGCTGGAGGTGATTTGAGTTTGCGGCGGTCTGCCTCTAAAACATGCGCCTTCCTCTGGTCCTCAGTTTCTGGTGGAAGTGTCCACTCTGATCTTCTTCGTGCTGACCGGCTACAAGTTCCGGCCGGCGTCAAACAACCCGTACCTGCAGCTGCCGCTGGACGAGGAGGACGTGGAGATGGATGAAGTGTGAGTGCGTCAGAGGTGGCGCTGCACCGATCCCGTATCAATATCTGTATCGGCTCAGATATTAGGAAAGAGTTCCATGTCGGGCATCAATGACAAAGATTATGTTTTAGTATTTATTTTAGAATTCCTCATTTACTTTTCTGAACCATTTGAAAGAAAGTCTGTCGCAGTTTATTTTTTATGTTTGGTGAAGCTACTGGTGTATTTAATGGTGCTGTTCTGGTGCAGAGTTCTCAAATATGTTAGTAGTTCAGGACATTTATGTCTGTTTGAAAATAAACCAAAGGTTTAAGAGGTCAATGGATTAAAATTCCAGTCTGATTAGTCGCACCTTATTGCTGTGATTAATCAGGACTAAATTGTCTGGCTTGACTTTGTGGCTTGAAATGTAAAGATGCACATTTTCCTTAAAATGTTAAGTTAAAATGTTTATTGTCTCAAACAAACAAGTTTAGTAGTTCAATAGAAGTTTGGCCAGCCTTGTTTTTCTGTATCAGCTGAATACAGTGGAAGTGGAAAAAGTGGAAGTGGAAAAAGTGGATCGGTGCACTCCCTCGTTTTATTCATTTGTTTTGCATTTAAAATGATCCCAGTCTGACATGAAGGATTCTTCTTCTCTGCGCAGAGTGACAGAGTCGGGCGCTCTGGAGGGAATCTCCAAAGTTAAGAAGACGTCTAACGGACGCGAGCGCCAGAAAGAGCCCGCTCTGTGAGCAGGAGGCTGCGCGGTTGGGAGGGACCAGCCCCGGGTCGGGGTGGGGGCTCATATGGACCAAGACCTCCACCCCCACCTCCACTTCCACTGACGGCTCTCTGTTCAAAACTCTTCAAGTGGTTGCAAAGCTCATGCCCACTGTCTGACTATGCAAAACATAAAAACAACAACAAAAAAAAGATGGCTAACATGACGAAGGTTGTCCATTTTCTTTGGGGGTGCTCCACCCAAAACCCGAAGAGCTCCAGGAGGGTTTTCTTTTTCTGGACGGGTGGGGAAATGGAACAGAGCTCTGAAATTCTTTTTTTTTTCTTTCTCTCTTTCTCTCCAAAGCTTATTATTATTATTATTATAGACAAAGACTCGGGTGTGTTTATGCCGGCTATTTAAAAACGGTACTCCTGCATCCTGCATCTTTTTTTTTTTTCTCTGTAACATGGGAACAAACGTAATGTGACAAATTTAAGTTCTCCCCCTTTGGATGCAATAGCCCATTCTCAGGTGAAAAGAAAAAAGAAAAGAAAAATCGATGTAGAGGAAACAGCGTTTGGTTTCCCACCAGTCACACTGCACCGTACATGTTTTGCTCATTGATTTTTAGGTTGGAATAATCAACAGCAGGATGCTTTTTTAAAATTTAATTTAACTTGTTTAGTTTCAGTACGTTGCTGCTTTTTGCATATTGAAGTTTTCCAGTATCATTGTGTGTGTGTCGGAGGGCGAGGCGTTTCCTCCCAGTGTGTCATTTTGGAGTGCTGCTGTAATTTAGTGCTTGAAGATAACCTGCTTATTCCACCATATTGACACGAGGACCTTTAGTTAAAGTGACCGAACGTTCAGATCAGGCTGTAAAGTGACCAGAGCTGTGGCCAGATATTTCTATAAATATATATATGTGTATTTCTTTGTGGTTATTTTTGGCACGGCTGAGTCCTCTTTACCCATTTGTGGATTTTAACCATTTTTTGCTCTTGATGTGAAGCTTTTGATTAATTCCAGTTGACTTCAGCAGCCGGACAGGGTCGAAGATCATTCAGTGACAGGTGATTTGTAAATATGACGGTTCATACAAGAAGAGACAGATTACACTTTATGAACTGCACAGTGTTTGAGTGAGATTTTTGAATCTTTTTTTTGTTTTGTTTCTTGAAATGGAGCCCAATCACATGAAAATGCGACTGAGATTTAATCTCAGTCTCTCCTTGATCTGCAGTGTTGCCACACAGGCAGCCCGTCTCCACCTGCCGGGAGTCCACAGGTAAACACGTTTACAGGAGTTGGAAAAAGTGTTTTTTTTTTTTTTTAATTGTTGCAGAAGGTTAAAGGATGTATGAATTGCCACAATAAAGTTGGAGTTTTTTGAAAGCTCTCTGGTCGCTGTTATGGGTGAATATGCACAGACTTTAGCTGTAAAGTCAACAATTTGAATTAGACGCTCTGGAGTTGAAAATGTTTGACACACTACAAATGTGCACAAACTGTCGGTGTTCCAATAGTGTTGGAAAAATCACAATTTCACAAACATCAGAAAATGTTTGTTCAAAATGGTCATTTTCGTAATTCCAATTTGTGAGGTTTTAAGGTAAATGGAAATGCAGTCGCCTCGATTACGATGGTGGTGATCTCCGTCACCCTCATTTACTCCTTTCTCCCCCCGTACAATCATCCAAAACGTTTCAGAATTTCTCAAAACTTAGAAATCTGTCAAACTGTCAAAGCGGGTTAGACGTCAAAATGTTAGTTTCTTCAAATTTTTGGCTTCTCAAGCTGTTGAAGTTTGAGAAGTTTAAATTTGCTCAATTTCTTTTTTCAAAAATTTTTTTTTTTCAGAAAAATTTTTGATTTTTTTTTTTTTTTAATTTTTTGTCAAACTTTTTTCTAAAAAATCTTAAGTTTCTTTTAATTTTTGTCAAACTTTTTTCTAAAAAATCTTAAGTTTCTCTTTAAAATTTTGGATACTGAGGAAAAGTCCAGATTTTTGACTTTTGGAAATGGTCTCAATTTTATGTTTGAAAAAAACAAAACTTGGAAATGTCTTTATTTGAAGAGGCAGAGAGTTTTGATTAAAAAAAAAACAGAAATTTTATAGAAAAACTTGACTTTTGAAGCAAGAATGACAACAAATGCAAATTACCAGAATTTTATTACAAGATGCTTGTTCAGCTGTAAAAACATGTATATATGAGAAAAAATATTGCACATGTTGGTCAGTAAAATATGGCACCAGTTGGTAACAAAGACAGTCAATTGTTTCTACAGACATGGAAATAATTCTGTATCTATATCATCAAATTGTTTATAAATGTACAGATGGTTTAGAAATTTCACATTTTACATCTTTATCCAGTTATGGATAATTCCTGAAAAAACAATCTAATTTTCTCAATATTCTTTATATAGCTACAGAATAAGTAATTTAAAAAGTAGATTTTGCTTGAATCCATGTATACATTGTCCTTTTATCCAAAATATTCCTCATCACAGCTCCAGTTTTAGTCCAAACCATTAATGGATTTAATTTTTGAGCCACTGATGGAGCCTACAGATAATCACAAGGTTTTGGCCTCTGAACTCTCATATCTGCAGCTTGAACTGAAGCTAATTTAACAAACAAAGTGCCCATTTCTATATTCACAAAAAGTTGTAAACAGTGGGTTTTAAACAGGCTGCTCATAGTGCAGCATAATTCAGTGAAGATGAACCAGCAGTGACTGTTTGCTTCTGCTTTGCTTTGCAGCAGAAGCAAACAGTCACTGCTCCAAGTTGGAAAGATTTAAAGATCTTAAAAGGTTCATTTCATTTTTAAGAAAAGTGACAGGCATCATGTGTGAGTACCAGTTATGATCAGCATCATTCAAAGAGAAAATGACAAACATCATTGCCTCCTGTTTAAAGCCGTCTAATTGTAATGTTTTGTTGCTACCACAAGGGGGCGGTAACAGGAACAGCATCATACTGAGAAATAAAAGTACTGTGAAGACAATTTGGTAATACTAAGTGAATGCAAACTGAAAAAGCCTTCAGTAGTGGGAATCATATGAAATATTGTTTATATTTTGGAATATGACAGGAAGTGTGTGCTGTTCATCAGCAGTTTCAGTTATGATAAAGTTATTGTTTCAGATTTTATTCATATTGTGTGGCTCCAACCTGATTGACTGGTCTAACTTTTAAAATGACTGCAATTATTTGACATTCAAACATTTATTTATTTTTGCTGCTTTATTTCACTCCTGCAGTGTTGTCTTTAAATCATCTGAAATTTGGGCGATTGCTTTTCTGGAAAGAAGACGATAACAGCAGCATATGAAGAATTGTGCGATTTAATGCCCGTCACTAGTGGAAACAGTAAAAAGGCCGGCATGAATGAAAATTATTTTCCAATCCCTTTCACTGCAGATTTAAGGCGATATTTGAGGAATCCACCGTTTGGATCAGAGGGACATGATTGGTTATTTAAATGTGACCCGGAGTAAAAAGGTTCTGATCTCCATGGGCCTCAGGGTGATTTCCCACACAGACGGATCCTCAAGCGTCTTCAGCAGGACTTTCTCTTCTGCCAAGAAAGAAGGTTGATTGTTAGAGCGTGTAGCTAAAAATATGTAAGAGGTGTAATAAAGCCTCACTTGAGAGTTTATTAAATCAATATATTCTAGTTGCTACCAGTTGTGAAATATTAACCTCAGAGTCGTAACAAATGCTTCAGTAACAGAACATGAAATGATTATATTGAATTTTTCCACACAAAAATCAATATGCTTAAGTGAGGGATGTATTCTACATTTAATCGTAATAATTTTGAAATTTATTCCCAGTTTTAATAAAATTTATTAGTATTTATTTACTATAATTTGCTGTTCTTCACCTTCCATAATGTAAACTTGAAATGTTGCGCACTACCCCTCCAGAGTGTTTGACACCTGTTAGAATGACCTGTACCTTTTTCAGGAGACCAATCGAAACGCTTCATCTCATCTTTCCACTGATTGGCTGAGAGGTTCAGCTCAGAAACACCCAGAACATCCAGAGTGGAAAACAGCTTCTGCACACACACAAAGAAGACAGAAAACCGTTTAAAAGGCATGTTCAAGCCCATTTTATTCACCGTTTTTAAACATAAAAGTAGTTAGAAAGAGAACTGGTGAAATATTTCTCTAAGGAGAGTCATGAGTTCTGAATGTCCGACCTGAAGGTTGACTGTGACGGGTTGGGAGCTGGCTTTGCTCTCCCAGCTCTGGAACTGATGCTCCAGCCTGAGCAGGACGGACTCCTCGTCCCACTGACTCAGTGTCAGGAGGTGAACAGCAGGGGGCAGCGATGCTTGAAGGCCTGAAAACTAAAAATAAAAAAATAAGACCATTTTAAATCCTCCTTTCTTAGTTGTTATTAATCTGTCAGAGGTGCAGTGTGTTAATCCGAACCTCCAGTCGTGCGTTCGCGTTCAGGTCTCCATCGGTAAACGACAGCAGCGGTTGTGATACCACTTCCTGCGCCAGGGGGCGGTGTGTGTCTGCAGCGGTGGCAGGCGGCTCCAGGGAGAGGAGGAGCCGACCGCGGACCACCAGGCCGTCGGGGAAGATCTCCGAACTCTCATCGAGGGGTTCACCGACGCCGCGGTAGTCGTCATACAGCAGCCGGCGGTGGAGCTGCAGAGGAACGTCAGTGGTCTCATTAAACATGTAGCTTTACCGTTAGCCAAACAAAGCAGGCATGATAAGGAACCCGATTCCAAATAATGGAAGTTAAGATTATAAAAAGATAACACACAACTCACGGTCACTGCTGCTAATATTTCTTTAGTAACTTTTATGCGCTTAACAATTAAAATGACAACGCAATATACTCTCATGCTACACTGTGCAAATGTTCACTTTGCACCATTGAAGATTTCCTCACATCAGCATGCTGATTGCTTAAGATGGCTTCCACAGTGAGGCATTCAGACTCATTTTCTGATTTAGCTAATAACCATTTGACTAAACCTTAAGCTCTCAACCGGTCTTATTAGTTGAAAAAAAATGTTTTTTTTTCAAATTGACAATTACCACAGAAAAAAAAGGTAATTTAATCCAATGTGTTGTAGTTAGCCCCCTGTACATTTTACATTTACTTCCTGTTCTTAACGTTTGGACCCATGAAAGGAAAGGAGTGGAACAGGATTCTCTTGAAGCCTCAGTATTGGCGCTTACTGCTCGTTTTAAACAGATATGAAGTGTAAATATGCTGTACCATGATCTCCAGGGATCCGTTGTATAAGCTCGCTGCTCCCTGTGAGCGATCTGTCACTACTGTGAGTTGGTCCGTGTCATCCTGAACACAAACGTACAGTAAAACGTTTGTGGAATTGCAGGAATAAAAAGAAAAAGATTAAGAAAGTGATTAGCAAAAGAAAAGAGTAATTAAGACCTTTATAAAGGCGCGAGAGTTGATGGGGTAATAGTTTCCAGCAATGGGTTCCGTTTGCTTGAGCTGCCATGTGGGACGGAAGTCTTTCCTGTTTGAAACAAATCCAAAACGCTAATCTAACGTTTTCTATTATTTATTTCTTAGACGTTATGATATCTAAAAGACATCTGCTTACTTTCTCTGGAGAACTTCTCTGCCGTTTGAGTCGGTGTAAAAGAGTTCTGCGGTTTTAATGCTGGTGTCCAGACGAGTGATCACTTCCTTCCCCTGCTCATCACTGACCAATAAACAGATTTAGACACAAAATCAAACATCACATTCAAAACAAGGTGTCTAAAACATTCACATACTACAGATGCAGATTATTTTTCCTAACTCGTAAATATCTGGCACTCACCTGACCGGCACCGGTCCGACCGTCCACTCCAACTCCACGGCTTTGCTGTCGGCGTAGAGTCGGACCACCTGAGACACCCAGGGAGTGAACCACTGCCGCACCTCCTGCACCACCGAGTTCTGTTCACACGACGTTACAGAATTGTTTGTTTTTTGGAATCCATTTTGTAATTTAACAAAGTGTCCCAGTCATATCGTTTATCATTTATTGTGATACATTTTGCGTCGCGATACGATTTTGATTTAATGTCGTCGTGATAAACTCCAGTTAACGATGTTGAAAAACCTCAAACTTTCCATATCGTTGGGATTTTTAGCTTTACCATTTTTTCTACACTCTTTGTTCAGCAACAATAAATATGTCTTCAGATAAATACATTTGAAAATTTGAACAAATGTGGTTACCATATTTAAGGCCAGTTTACATTTACTTTGTGAATTCAAGACATTTTAAGGCCTTAATTTTAGAGATATGGATGCACATACACCTTGAAATCAATCATTGTGTCAAAGTTAGAAGCCTGGGAGTTTAAATACATAAACATGAGGTTAAACATCAAGGCACTGCTACCTGAAAGATCTCCACTCTGGCCTTACTGCTGACCATGACGGGTGTGGAGGAGTTTGGTCTGAAGATGTAGGCTCCAGACGTCTGCCGGCTCTCGTAGTTGTTGCCGTCACTGGCATTGTACCTAAAACACCCAAACACACGTTTTTTCCCTCCATCTTTTATCATTTGGATACATGAGGCACAAACCTGAATTTAAACACATTTTGTTTTTGCTTTGGAAGCAACACCAACCAGTAGAAGTTTTGTGAAAGCTTTATGGTCCGTTTGGTTTCCAGGTTGCTGAGACCGGACAAAAGGCCAGTGTCAGGGTCAAAGGTGACTTGAAGGAACTGAAGGACATTGTAAAAGAAACAGTCACTAGTCAGTTTTGATGTTATCATGCGTGGTGGACTCAATTCATCTGTCTGAACACGTACTTTGTTTTGGATGCTGGTGGGCGCCTGGCGTTGCGGTGAGGACGATGGCGGCCCGTCCTGCAGCAGGGACACAGAATAGCTGCTGTAACCCAGAGGAGGCGCTCGGACCTGGAACACCAGCTCGTTCCTGGCGAAGCCGCGGCTCCTCCTCACTTCCTGTGTGGCTCTGGACACAGGAAGCACCTTCAAAAAGACAATAAAAACACACAAAGAAGAAGTCATAGGGCGGCACACTCGGAAGTTTCCTTTAGCTGCGGGTTTAGGAGCAACAGATTGACAAACCTGACAGTCCACGGGTTTTCCTTGAGCGTCAGTGACGGCGTACACCGTCCCGTTGACCGGGAGCCTGACGGGCCAGGTGACGGGCCGACCCAGAGGGTTGTACACACTGAGCGAGAACTGGACCAGAAAGGCGAGACACAAACACACTGAGCTTCTAATAACAGAATCAATGTTGAAATCTTATATTAGAAGATGAGAGTTCAGATTATATGGACCAGGGTTTTTAAGAACAACTATTAGGGATAAGACATGGTTATTACTGGATCCAGGTTTACAATGAATCATCTTATGAGTGTGTGAGTGTGTGTGTGTTCACCTTGCTGCTGGACTCAGTTAGAGGACACACACTGACATTGAGGTTATCACAGTAGACTCTTTCAGCAGAAGAGCCAGTGAGGGAAGCCAAACTGTTGCTGACCAAAACCTGGATGAGGACAGTTAGTGAAAAAAAACAAACAAATAAACAACAACAACAGAACACACAACGAATGCATGTTTTATACAGCATAAAATGATGAGAGAACATTTAAATGAGACTAAAGCAGGTGAGATATGATCATCGTCTCATTTACCTGGCAGTGTTGCCAGCCTTTGGCTAGCCTCTTGGCGTAGTCGTCAGCAACATGTTGTTTCTCTGTTCCTGACACTGCGTCATGGTGCTGAGCCACAGCCATCGCTTTCCCTGCAGACCAGGGAATAAACGTCATCAAAATTCATGTAGAAATGCAAAAGAAATAAATATGTATACAGCTAATACAGTATTTGATGTATTTTAGCATCTCCAGATGCACCGACACCAATGGAAGGTTGTGAATAGTTTTATGTCAAAGTTTGACAAAGCACTATCTTCTCTAATGCACACCAATTATCCTGTTTATTAATGATAGTAAAATGAAAAAAAAAAAAAAAAAAAAAAAAAAAAACTATCAAAAACTACATATAGACCATCAGGTGCAAAAAGTGATGGAAGAACTTGTCATAAGCCACTCACAATAATCAATGAAACAACTGATCGTATGATAAATTTAAAGAAGTTCAATCATTTGCATAATTTTCTCTTCAACAAATAGAATACAAGCAGCTTTTAAAAATTTGCTCAACTTTCCACCAGTTCTCATTGTTTTGACAGTACAGTGCAGTTCTAGAAAGCCTGTAGAGCCACTAATACTGACATATTCAGTAGAGGTTTGAATGCAAGAAACGTCCAACAATCAACTGGACAAAAAATAAATAAATAATAATAAAAAAAAACTCACTCAAAGTCTCACTGTCACCCTTTCCAAACAGCCCCTTCCTGGAAACTGGACCGCCCAAAACCTCCAGCTGATTACAAGACTGTCAAATTTAAAAAGGAAAATAAAGAAAAATACATCCAACTATAAATCTGAAAAAGTGATTAAAAACCAGAAAAGCAAGTGAACTGCAGCTACCTGCAGGTTGCTGTTGCTGATCCTCTCGTAGCGTTTCAGCGCCGGTCGGCTTGTGAAGTATCCCGTCCAGAAGTTATGAGCGTTGTCCGCGTAGGGGAAGAAATCGTCCATCTTCAGAGGCCTTGACAAAGAGAGATGCGGTTGACATAGTGGTTTATATGAACTGATGTCAGGCTTCATGTTTGCGCTGCAGACGTCGGCTGCACCAGGTCAGGTTAGCTTTGTGAAGCTCCTGCAGGTAGCAGGATGGAGTGGAATAGAGGACGTTGACGTTGCTGCCGTTGCCCTGCTGCTCGTTGACGTAGCGGATCAGCTTGTCCAGGTTCTTGTACCACAGGTTGGCGTTCTCGTATTGGAAGTCTGAGCCCATGGTCATAATGATGTGGTTGGTTTTGTACACCAACGCCTAATAAGGGAAAAGAAAACAGAAAAATGAATGATTTATGCAAATGACCAGAGCAGAAGTGGAGAAAATACAGCAAATCTGTCTGTAATATTAAAGAGCTATAAATATAAAACAATCAACAATATAAAGAAAATCAGCTTATTTTCCTTTTGGAAAGAGTTGATGTTTTCCCAACTTTTAAATGTAGAAAAATAAAAGTATAAAGACTTTAGTTATAAAATTTCAACATAAAAATATATTTTTCTGCAAGTTTTTCCAAAACTTCATGAGCACGTTGTTATGGTTCTGATGCCAAAAATAGTTTATTTAGAAACTGTGATTTCTCTGCTTTCATTATTATTTTTTTCTCCCTTTCTCCAGGTGTAGAGGCAGCCTTCTACTGACTCCTGTCCTTTTCTTTCTCTCCCTCTACTCCCATCTTTCTTCCTTTCTTTTCCCACACCTCTGAGTAAGAGAAAGAATATGCCAGAGGTTTATTTATTAATGTCTTCAAAACAAGAAGCCGTTACCTCAAACCTGAATTTATATGCACTGCATTTAGACAAAACTGATTAACAGATAAAGTAAATGAATTACATTTTTTATGCAACCATCTCAACAGACCTGACTCTTGGCGGCGCGAAGGAAGCGCTGGACAACATCGTCGACGTTGTAATCCTCGAGGTCTGGGTCGTCTCTGATTGGTGCGTCGGCGCACAGTTGGTCCCAGCAGAACCCTTCTGGAGGGTTGTACCCGTTGGGAAGGATTCCTGAACGCAAAAGAAAAGAAAAACAAACAAACACTCTGCTGCATCAGCGGTCTCAGGTTATGAAGCGTGTAGGAGGAGTTTTGGTTTTTTACCGGTGAAGAGGTCGGCCATGGGTGGTGTGAGGCTGTCTGAGGCTCTCCAGAGGAGCTCCTGCTCCTTCGTCTTCATCCTGCGAGTCCGGTCCTGGTAGTCCAGGCGACCGAAGAAGAAGCCGTCGTATCCCATCTGGAGGAAAAATGCATCAGTGTTTCGACTGGATTTCACAACAGAAGCTGTTTTCATCTGCACCGCGTTCGGATCTTAAAGTGTGACACCGTCCCCACCTGATCAGCGTTTCTCCAATAAATATACATAAACTAAAACCAAACCCTGGCTCACCAGTGAGGGTAAAAAGTGTAAAGAAAAAAAGCTAAAACACCCTGGAGTGTGCACCATAGAAGGTGGAGAGTAATCTCCAGCTTACTCCAGGATGGAGGTCTGACCAGAGTCAGGAACCTGAACATGGTCTTCAACTGGACTCAACAGAACCCGACTCGTCTGCCAGCTCAGCTTATTGTAGACAAACCTGGCCAGTTTATTTACCTCCCAGTAATTTGAAATAATGTTCAGAATGTGCTTTAATATAAAAATAGCCTTTAAATATGAGGATGAAACAAAAACAAACTCTAGTTTGTTATGCAACATAAAATCAATCAATTGAAACTGGAAGTCTTGCTTTATTTTTCTTCATTACAAGATTATTTTGTCACGCCCTCCATTTTTACTCTACAAATTGATACATTAATACATATCATCTAGGATCTTCTCAGCCCCTTTGGTCCTTAATAAAAGCTCTAAATATGACCCTGCATTAACAAGGTTTTGGACATGAAGTAACCAAATGTAAGCTTCGTACGTTTTCCACAAATACAACAAGAAAGTTCCATGTCGGTTCTGCAAAAGCGAAAAAAAAAAAAATTCCAGAAAATTTGTATCTTAGCTTTTACCAAGTTGACTTACGGATAAAGTTTAAATAAATGCCACATTGTTTCTGTAACATCTACGCCCCCAAAAGAGCCTCTTTGTTCATCTACGTTCCAGGAAAGTAACTTTCAAGTCAAAGCATGGCAGCAAGGACTGTGATTAATATTAAAAGCACTTATTCACCAAATATAATTAAAGCTTCATTCTGTAACAATCCTGCCAAGCTTCAGCTACCTGTGCAAAAAGAGAGGCGTGTTCGCGGGCGTGGCCAAAGGGGTCGATGTGCCAGGCGACCCGGGGGCGACCACAGATCCCAAAGGTCTCGTTCAGAAACCGCAGGCCGATGGTCATCTGGTCGATGACGGCGCTGTAGTGCGTGGTGGCCTCGTCGCTCATACACCAGCCGCCATTCACAAACTCCAGCCGACCTGGAGGAGCAAGAGTCGGGTCAGGAAGAGCTTCCACACTCCCGCCGTCGATGCGAACACACAGCACCGGGCGCTGTACCTTGGTTAACCAGCTGCTTGACCGTCTGCTGCATGCTGGAGCTCTGCTGCTTCCACCAGCGGTAGAAGAAGCCCGTCTCCACGTAGATGAACCGTCTGTCTGGGTTCTTCAGCAGCTGATCCACCACCGAGTCCAGGATGTACTGGACGCCGGCGTGCTGGATGTCGTTACGATCTTCACACAAATGAGAAAACAGCAAAAGTCAAGAGGTCGCAAACGTCAGCACTGAGAACAGACATTGATTTATGCTGATAAATGATGGTTTCGCAATTTTAGTTGAAGATTACTTGTTATTGATCACAGAATTGTTTTGCGGCTGTTCCGACAAACAGTCCTCCTCTAATTTGCACTACGATCCACACTCATTTTTAAATTGCCTACAAATATCACAGTACAAAACTGTTATTCAAGAGTTTTACCAAAATGTTTAGAGACACCTCATTCACTGATGATTCAATATCATTACTAATACAAAATCAAAGGATCCGAGCAATGCACTAAGGAACGACAACAAGATCTGAACCAGACACAAAAGTGACGGGACATAAAACTGTCAGAAATTTTTTTTTTTTTTTTTGTCTAGTAAGAATGTGTTGACAAAAATACACAGGACAGAATAGTCCAGAAACATCAACACAGATGCTTCATGTGTGGAAATACAAGTGAGATTCATATTTAAATATACAACCGACTTCAGGTTTTACTTGTAATTTACAAATTAGCCAAGTTGGTCATCATACACACACAAAAAAAGTCAATGTGTATTTTATCAGGTGCAAGATAATAAATGTTGCAAAAAAAAAAAATCTGTTGCGCTTCCTTGTCCAAGTTTAAAAATGTAAAACGAGGTTTGTTTTTTTTCAGCAGTTTTGAAATTTTTGAAAATTTCAAATTTAAAATTTTGAAAAAAGTTGAAAAATTAAGAGCACAAAACTATTTCCACATCTTTAGTTCCTATGGCCCAATAAAATGCGCATTGTTTGTCATGTCTTTAAACATTGCGGGTCAAATAAATGAATTTCTGAAGGTTCGGGCTGAAGGTTGGGTTTTGGTTCGGGACTGACCTCCATAGAAGTACTGGTCCACGGTCTTCAGCCAGCCCACGTCGTCGTGTGTGTGAGGGACCAGGTGGACGTTCAGCATGGAGGGCCTGGTGGGATGACACGCCTGGACACACCGACACACTCAATCAACCCAAATGACGTTCCGCGACCGGAAGTAGCAGGTTGCGCTGCTAAACGCCAATAAACTAATTCCCTTACACGCACCGACAGCTCAGGAAGTAAGGACGCGTGAAAGTGAAAGAAAAGCTCCAGACCAGGTTAACAAACAAACAAACAAACCTTCGGACTGTAAAAATGTTCAAAACCCGCAATGACCAACCTGGTATCCGCAGCTGTTCGCGTCTCTTTTCTCTTGGCCGACCGGAAAACTTAAAACCCCGCAGAAGAGCAACAGCAAAGCGGCCACACAGAAGCGACAGCTGGCCGCCATGTTGAAAACTAACACAAAATCATATGACTTATGTTTATATGAGCTTTGGTCACGTGACTGAATTCCACATGGGAAGTGCTGTGGGTAGTTTAACCCTGAGTGCAGACTGTCAGGCAGAACATGCGCTTCTACGTCAGAAAAAAAATGTCTTTGAGGTTTTTTTATTTTATTTTATTTATTTATTGAAAAACATTTTAAAGTAGGTTTGGAGGTGAAAAACAACATATGCTATCATTTTATTTTGTCTACTCTCGTTTACAAAAGTTGAACTGTTGGTGGTTTTGCCTCTCGGGTCTGCAACAAACACCGCTTGATGACGTTTTTGTGCCGATTTATGGAAAGCCATTCGTGCCACAGTCCAATCAGCGTACTCTTGGATGAAAAAACAAAACAAAAAATAAAAGTACCAACAAATCGCTACCGCAGCAAGTGGCAGAAATTACAAAATTAAAAAGCATAATATGCCTCATACAAATGTGCTTCATTTGTGAATTTCAAGTAATATTGTTATATTTCTTGAACTACTATGTGTGTCCTTAACTTTTATCAAGGACTATAAAAGTTAGAATTATTTTTTTTTTCTGCAGTGATCCTAATCTTCTTTTGCACAATTTCATTGAAAACAAGTCAACTACGACACTTTTGCATAACTTTACAGCAGCTGTTCAAACAAGCACTATAAAAATGTATAACTAACCACTATGTCACATGCTTTTTCTGCTCATTTCTCTTCCTGAGTGCTTCAGTAGGCATTTTGGCAGGCGCCTGATAAGGTTTAAACCAGACGGTTTCTCATTAAGCTCTAGTGGTTTGTTTGTCACCTGATGTTTTAACAGTCATCTTTCTTTAAATGTAGTCAAAACAAAGGAGATGATTTTGGACCTGATGAGGTTTTATTTGATGAGCAGAAATAGGCCAAAAGCTTAAAGGGATGCCTGACATTTCTCCATAAAGACGGAATAGGATGTACTCATTTAAGAAGATTTATATGAAGGCTCAGACTTTATTCTACGGTTATATGTGCTGCAGAACCAGTAGCTAGGACACAGAAATCGGGCTGAACTGATAAAAGAGCAATGTCTCTGTTCCCATCAGAGACAAGAGTCATTGTTCTTTATCCATGTAGCTGATAGTGGAAAGAAGAGTGTTGCGTAACACACTCAACTCAATAGACACACTGCACAATGAACAGCTGAACCAACAGCTTAGTGTTTTTATGTTTAGAGCTTTTCAGATTCGTAATAAGACAATTGGCCAAGAAATATTGAAATAATCAAAATTGTATTTTCTATGCAACGTAATAGCACACCCACATTTTCATTGTCTGGTTCCTTTTCTGATCAATATGTCTCATTTCTTTTCTTTCTTCATTCCTTCTTTCCAATGTACCATTGATACACTTAATTTAATTTCCAAATTGTAAGTATTTATTTGTAATACATATATAAAATTCTTGTACAGATATTTTGGGAAGTTAAATTTAACATGTCTGTTGTTAACTTCCAGCTTGGTGAAATGCACCTTTATTTATTTGTCTCCAACTACACAGTAAACCCAAAACAGCTGATAAGCAGCTGAATGGTTTAGCTTAACAAGGACATTTGAAACAGAAGAAAAACTTCCTGGCAACCAAGGCAACTTTATTATCAGTTGCATTCTGGGTAATTGTTCGGTTCTCTGAGTTCAAATCCCAAATAAAGCCACTTAACTTCATGAAAACAAACTTGTATTTTCTTTGAGGTAGCACGTCATTGATTAGCACAGATAGAGTTTTTGTCTTTATAAACAGCGTATTTTAATGATTAACATAAAAAAATACATATCTGACAGCGTTCCTCCTTTCCACACCAATCTGTTTACTTTAATTAAAATTCAACTGTACACTGCAGGAAGAAAAACAGGTTATTTACATTCTTTGGAAGAAATGCTGTCAGTCGTGTTTCTCTTCCTCTTTGGTGAACTGGGGTTGTTCCTGCAGGCTTTCCGTCACTTCCGCTTTCACATACTGTATCAGGAATGCCACATGTCACGCCACTGCTTTCTCTTCGATTCAGTCTAAAATGAGATTGTAGCCCTTTTCTTTGTCTTTCAACTGTTAAATTCTCTCCTCGAACTTTTCATTTGCATTCTCTGAGTCGCTGTCTAACATCTGCAACCGGCTGACATTAGCAATGTTTGGCTGCATTGTACATAAAACAATATTGATGTTTCCGATTTTAAAGATGTATTTAAATATAAAATAATATGTTCAAAATGTGTAGAAAACAGATCTATTTTAAAAATAAATTTAAGAAGATTCTCCTGAGAAGGCTTCTGATTTTAAAAGTCAAAATCAGAAACAGGCATTCAATTGAATTAAATCAATTTAGTACTGCCATATTTCCTGAGCAGCAGATGATCAGCTACATAATGACCTTTAGATCCTGCTGGCATTAGCATCAGCATTAGGTTCTGGGTGTGGGCAGATGAGCAGGGTGGAGTCCAGGTCCAAGCGGAAAGCCGGGTACAGCGGTTGGGAGAACTGGCACTGAAAGGTGTGGAGGAGCACCACCGTGTCCGAAACGCTGTAGAAAGACAAGGCCCCTTTCTGTCGCTCCAGCAGAACCCCGATCCGTGAGCAGGCCGGGGCGGCCACCGTGGTCTTGCGGTTGTCGTGCCACGCCGAGTAGCCTGTGTGCGTGCACCGCAGCCGCCACGAGTTCTCGTTGCGGCCGAGCAGGCAGGGCTTTCCGCCGCCTTTGCGTCCGATCGACAGCGACGTGACGCCGACGTCGACCCATCCTCCTCCCCGCCACTCCACCTCCCAGTAGCTGGCGGCGCCAAACTGGCCCTCCCTGCACAGGACCTGAGTGATGGAATCAAAGCGGTGTGGGTGAGGCGGATAGGGCTGGGTGTTCTCGCCACAATGGGCGCCCTGAGGTTCCTCCAGGAGAACCAGACTGGGGTGGGCTGTGATGGCGTCCAAAGAGAGACGACATGAAACTGGGGACAGCAGAGAGAAAAGTGAGTTAACAGTTAAATGAGCTAATGTGCACTAAGATAAAAATCAGCTCCAAGATTAGCAAATTAGAGGAATCTTAAATGTTCCTCTAATCTTAACAACAAAAAAGGCATTCAAGTCTAAATTAAAATTTTTACATTTGCAAACAACAGAAGCTGGTCAGGATTTATTGGCTGGAACTATTTAGCACAAATTTGGTTAATTGGTATTTTATGAGGCAGATCAAACACATTTGCACATTATTCTATTTGTTGTTGTTTTTCTGTGCTCATTGAAAACTAAAGTAGCTATTTTTGCCAAGAGAAATTTCAGTCTCTACATGTGCAAAGCTTGTATAGTGATACCTCCAAAAAGCTGTAAAATGATTCAACTAATGCACTGTATTGCGAAGACTAACTTTAAAAAAGCACGCCACACTTTTCAGATTTTTACTTAGAAAATAACAATGGTTTGTGTGGGCTCTTCACTGTGCTCTTGTTCCCCCAGCTCACTCCACTGTTCGTGCGCTGTAAATGACGGTTCCAGACCAAGACGTGAAAAGTCGTCCAGTATTTCAGCGGCCGTTTCGACGCTGATGGGACAAAAGGCTCGCTCTACCTTCTTCCTCCTCCACGTGAATTATTAAAGCCTGACAAGGTGCCGCTACGTTGACATGTTGTCAGCTGGAACAGGTAGCAGCACCGGTCTTAATGATGAACCAGAATGTCATAAATACATCATGATTGTCATTCATTATGGAAGGCAGGCCAGACGAGGGCTCTCTGATTTCCCACCAAGATTCTCATTATGTGGTTTATAAAAGAACAAACAGAGAGAAGGATGAGATGGAAAGATGGAGAGGAGGGAGGCAGGGAACGGTTCCGTTTCATTTCCTGACGAAGATTTCCTTTTGCACACACCCATTTTCCTCTCAAACGGCAGACAAAAACAATTGACTATTGAACTGAATCCCAATTGTCCTGTGTCAGTGTGAGCAAGAACCGAGTTTATTCACTTTATTCAAATAAAGTTCTTACATCTGAGTAAAGCCGCCCTCATCCTCTGATCAGGTGGCTGCAGGCACAATATGGACAGAGGAAACGGAACTGGAACGGCTGAAAAGTTGATAAAAAAAAAAAAAACAAACCAAAAAAAAAGAGAGGAATGTAATAAAAAATGTCTGTGAAGGAATTTTTATTTTGGAAAGAATTACACATCCATAATTGTCCACATACCCCTGCTGTTTTGTTGGGATCGCTGAGGTTTGGAGTTCCCCACTCGGTAACTCTGGCCGCCTTCCCAACACGACGACAATGAAAGCATTTATTTTAAAAGACCAAAAACGTCAACTAACTTTACACAACGTTTATGTTTGTTATAGCAACTCAAAATGGTGTTACATTCTTCTTAAATGGTCCACTAAGTGGACCAAAATGTCCACTTAACTTAATATATTTGGTCCACCTGATTATGTCATTTTTAAACATTTAACTGTTAATAATTTAATCAGTTTCTCAGTTTACTGAGAAAAGTATTTTTACCAAATACTTTTTTTACTTTAGTCATTTCTTAGACAGCTGTTTTTTTTTGTTTTTGATTTTTTTTACTTTTATTTGAATAAAACTACATTGAAGTGGTGCTACTCTTACTTTTGTAAAATCTTTGGCTTCCCTACCCACCTCTGATGTGTTGTAATTTCCATTGGTAAAAAATCTAAAATAAATTCTTTAAGAAGATTGGGCACCAAAAACGGATCCAGCTCAGATCCTTGAACATCCGGCCCTGCATGCTTGTTGCCTTTCAGCATTATTAATTAAGGGCTGCAGCGTTAAGTGTCATGTAAAAACCTCAGACACGATTCTCCCACAGAGGGCAGGACACGGTGGAGTGTGCGGGTGCATCCGAGGATCGCTTACTTAAGCTTACCGTTTACAAGCTCTCTAGCCGGGACGCAGTTCTCATTACCTGGAAGAAAAACAACATGTTGGACAGAGAGAATGAGCCAGCTGGGTCAGAGGTCAGGAAAAGGGTGGCTTTGTTGGCGTAAATGCTTTATTTGGCAGTGCGGGTGATTCCTCCATACCCACACGGCCAATCCTGTCTATCTCCTCCCTGCAGACGTCCTCGATGCAGCTGCGGAGGTGGCTCAACGCTCTCCTGACGTCGCTGAAGGCCTCCGGGGCCAGGCTCAAGGCCCCGGGGGGCCGGTCGGCGGCGACGGGGATGCACAGCAGCGCCGCCGCCTGGGGTGGAAGCGCAAAGACAAGAGACAAAAGACAAAATTACGACCTTTGCCCTCCCTCGGGAAAACCTCGCTGACTCATTTCTTCCTCTCATCCATTCCTGAGCATCTCTGTTAGAGACAAAGAATCTTTCAAGCAGAGTTCATTTCCTCTAGGGGCCCTAATGGCCCCAGAGGGTCATTTCTCATCTTCAGAAAAACAAACAAACTGCGTTTTCAATATTTACCAAAAACAGAGTTTATACAGTTTTCACTCAGTACAACTCAAGCACTTTCAAGGTGAGTTTTCAAAGGCAAACGAACTAAAGAATACACCTTGAATTCACTCTTATATAATTTATTGCTGTCAATAATATAAAATAAAATAATATATCCCATTATGCATTATAAAGTGGGAACAAAACACAGTTAAATATAACAAAATATTATGCTTTGAAATGTCTTTCTCACACCTTACGCAGCTGACCAACATGAAAGAGTTAGAAAATAAAATCTCTAAAATAATATTACGTTTTCAGGCATTTAATAGAAATAATTTTAGTGACCTGACATAAAACTGGAAAAGTTTGCTCTGATTGGACAACAAAGAGCAAGGAAAAAAAAATCTATGCATCAACTATAAATAACACATTTCAGATTCAGGCTGTTCTTCAAACATTATATCACCCTTTATTGTAAAAAAACGGTGGAGTTTGAATATCAAGCACTTTCGAAGAAATTATACAGAAATAAAATGCTTTCCAAACTTTGACCAAACCTACATGCGATTTAAGCATCTTCAAGAATTTCAATACCTGTGAAAACTGTAAAAAAAAGTTTGATACATAGATAAATAGTAACAAGTTAAATAAAAAAATTTATTACATGTTCAAAGTCTACAAATACATCAAGTGTAGTAAAATAAAAAAGAATGTTTTACTTCAATTTAAACAATTAACTAAAAATATGTACTAGTAATGCTTTTTAAGAAATGAATGTTTTTCAGTATCTCGACTTGTTTCTATTGATTTCAAGGCTATTTGTTTATTTTTATTGCTCCAATAATTTTTTTATTCCACTCCCAAAGCGTTTTTTGTTTCACCCAGTGGCTCCCTTCATTTCCTAGTAAAAGGACATACGTGATGCTGCCGTCACCCGTTTCCAGGAACCGTCTTACTCGGCAAGCGGTGCCGATTATTTTTCTGGAATAAACCCACAAACTGCAATCCAGATCAGATAGCAGCAGCTCAGATTTCTTCCGTCTCTTCAAAGAAAAAAACTAATAAACTAATTTTCTAAATCTGAGCTTTTAGGTTTTGATTTTTTTTCTTCTTTTTTTTTAAGTTTTGATATCGGCGATTCCTCCCTCTTTCGCCCCGTCACCTGTGTCAGCCGGACGTTGTCTTCGGTTCGCAGCAGCTGGCCGATTTCCTCGTCTCTCATCCTCAGCTCCTCCAGGTCTGTCTCCAGCAGCGCGATGTCTCGCTCCAGTCTGCCGACCGCCGCTTTGCCCTTCGCCTCCAGCAACGCTCCCACCTAAAACGCAGACACGGAAAATCCACCACAAGTGCCAGGACGTAAAATACAGTGTTTCAAAAATTATGTTCAGGAACTGCTTTGTATCTAGTTGTTTCAGACTATTGATTGCTTTTAAGAAAATTGAAATTCCTGCTTTTAATTTATTTAAAGAAACTTTTTTCATCGACGTTTATCTTAAACGGATATGTTTGTGTTTAGAGCTCTGTCATTTCTTCCAATGCCGATTTTGCAGCTTTGAGAATCGGCTGATGGCGATACTGACCCGATACGATACCAGCACGAGTCATACACAGGGTTTCCACAGCAACCACCAACTCAAATATAAGACGTTTTAAGATCATAATGAATTCAATATAAGAACTGTGTTGTGACAAAAATGTACAGAGCACAATAAATTGGGGATAAATTAGCATTAGCCCACGATGGGTGTAAAAAAATGACAGCTAGACGGCTATCAAGGGTGTATTGGCGAGTGGCTAAAATGCTGAGACAGACTAACAGACTAATGAAGCTCTCCATTAGAGAGCTTCTAATGGAGATTTTAGATGCTCGTCGATATAATCTGATACTCTTTTTTTGTGGTTATCAGAACAATTTCCAATATACCGGGTCTGGACACCCCGAGTTCTGGTGTTGAGTAATTCTGCGGTGCCATAACAATCCCAGAACTTCGAAGTGCTACTTTTCACCTCAGCTTTAGTTTTCTCCAGGCGGTGAGTGATCTCAGCGAACAGAGCATCACTCTCCTCTAGAACGGCCGAGGACAAAACCTAAAGAAAAAATAAACAGAAGAAAAAAGACTCATGAGATTGTGTTTAGTGAAAGGAAAAAATAAAGTCACATAATCCAGATTGTAAGAGCTGACACAAATAAAAGCATAAAATATATATTTTTTCAATGAGATGATAAAAACAACAACAAAGTTTGTTTTAGGGAGGAATATTCATGCCCAGGAGGTTGAGGGAAGACTATCGAAAGACTAAGTTGCTCAGAATAAAGATCATAAATTTTTTTTGCACTGAAACGTGATACAGTAATTGAATTGAAACAGGATGTCTGAGTGCAGGCTTTATGAATCTGCTCAGCTGTGTAACCCTCTAATATGGCTTGTCATTAAGCCAGATAGCCAAGTAGATAATAAAACAAAAATAAGTTTCACTGCAGTCAGTAAGAGAAAATATTCAAATGGGTTTGTTTTTGTCTGTTTCTTTTTAAGCTGTTCAAAAAGGACATAAAAATATAAATAAGGCCAAACTTTACAGGTGCACCAATCTTAATAAAAAAAGATTGGTGCATTCTGATTTTGCCTGATACTCTTTTTTTTGTCTGAAAAGTTGCTAAATTTAACAACAAAGTTGTGAAGTTGGCAGCAGCGGCGGGACCGTTGTTAAGATCGATTTCACATGCAAATTTCCATCAATGACTGATCTCCCAGGATTGAGGGACTCAGGGCCGATTTAAAGGCCGACAGCTGCAACTAACATGCTTATCCCAAAGAAAGCCAACATAAGATGATGTACTAATGAAAAACTTTTTTCAAATTTCGCGTACGGAGCTAAAGTAACAGATTGTTTCGCTGATGCTTGGTCATCTCCCAGAAAACGGCGACGTTTCCACAAACCGTTCCCCGTTTGAGAGGAAACCGGAGGTGTTGGATGACAACAGGTCATTTCTTCGAGGTTCATTCCACGTCATGTGAGCTGATTTCTCAGAACTACCACTTAGACAGATGGTGCTTCAAGCGCAAACACATTTTGACCTCTTGGGACTTCGGCTTGACATAAATAATTATTAAGTTCTTGGAAACTCATACAATGTTCATAGAAACAATGGATTAACAAAGAATAAGGTCACCGTGTGTGTGTGTGTGTGTGTGTGTGCGTGTGTGTGTGTGTGTGTGTGATGGTTTTGTTACCTTCTGGGACTCCAAGCTCTGCTGGAGCTCTTCCAGGTCCCTCTCTCCGGTACGTATCCTTCCCTGAACCGTCCTCTGAGATTCCTGGAGCTGGAGCTGAAAGATCACCGGACAAATCAGGAGGTGGCCGACATCAGGAAGACACCAGCGCAAAAACAAAGTCCTTGACAACTGACTTACAACTTCAAATGCATTTAGACACAATAATTCAGATTTTGCAAAGCCCATCATCTGAGCTAAACGGGACTGTTTATTGGATTCATCCAAAGAATCCAATTAACAATCCATTTGCAACTTTTGCAGAGTTACTTGAAGCTTGGCCCTTAAGGAAATGTTGAGTGTACGATGTCAAACTGACTTACAATCACATGGGAAAAAAGCAAACATATGTTTGGGGGTCAAATTTAACAAGATTGAAATTCCTATAATTAAAGTAAACAAACAAACAAACAAACCCCAAAAACAGAAGAAAATACTTTTCAACATTTTCTGTAACAATGTAACTTCTGGGAAGGATTAAATTAGGTCATCCCTTCGTTTGTTCCTCCATAAAATATCTAAATTTACACCTTTTACGACAGGTGCACATGTTTAGCACTTTGCTGCAGCTTTTTAAAGGTGGTTCGCCCTGTTTACATCTCAGATAATCAGCTTGATGATTGTTGAAGTATGTGTGAACACCAAAAGACCTAACAAAGAGTGGGTCTGGTTGAAATCAGACATTTCACAGTGTGGAAATAAATCAGCAAGTGGAGGACATTTAATGCAACACCTCTGCTTTTCAGATAAGATAAAAAATGGGGGAAAATGTTTCATTTTTAAGCTCATAAAAGGACTACAGTTTAATAATCCAGAACTCGTTTCTCCTTTGCAGTTTAAGCCTCCAGTGTGTGGATTTTTAGGGCCAGCTCATAATTCTGCAGAAGACACCTGGATCAGGATGGTGCATTTAAGTATCAATCGTAAACTATTTTTATTATCCACATTAAATGGGCTGTAACAGGTTAATGTGTCATTCTCAAAAGCGCATCTTTTTATATTTATGATCAAAATCGCCTTGATATGACAATTTATGTTTCTGAAGTTATGGTGCATTGAATATAGAGTAATAAATTTTAAAAAATGATACAAGCGGTACAGGGCAATTATCTTATAAAAACAGTGACGTTGTCATCTTTTAGTGTTGTTCGAATTTAGCTTTAGATCATTTTTTTTTGTGTTTGAAAACCATGAACTTTTATTTTTGTTATACTACTGTAACCATTTGCTCCACGGTACCCCACCAGAAGCCCCCGTACAAAGCTTCCTTTGACCGCCCCTGTCCCACATCCAGTCTAACCGGGCACCTGTCTCCTGGCTTTCAGCGTGTCCGCCCTGCGCTCCTCCTCCTGGTCAGCCTGACACAGGGGGCAGTCACTGCTCCACTCGGCCTCCGCCTCGCAGCCGCTCCCCCCGGGCTCCAGGCCGAGGCGGTGCTGGGCGCACAGCTTCTCCGCCAGCCGCTCCACCGCGTCCACCAGCTTGTGCCGCCGCAGAGGTCCGACCTGGCGGTGCTGCAGGACGTGGAAGTCGCAGAAGGAGGCCAGGCAGACCAGGCACGACTTGCTCGCCCTCAGCTTGCTCTCAGTCGGACAGAAGTCACACGGCACCTCGCCGGCTTCGCCCTGGTACAGCTCCGGCTCGTGGACCGTCTCGCTCAGCATAAGTTTGTCGACGACCTCGGCGAGCACCGTGTTTCTCCGGAGCACCGGCCGAGGGCTGAAGACGTCCCGGCACTGTGGGCAACGGAACTGGCCCGCGTCTGCCTGGTCCCAGTAGTTGCTGATGCACACCATGCAGTAGGTGTGTCCGCACGGGATGGACACCGGGTCTCTGAGGATGTCCAGGCAGATGGGACACCTGAACTGGCTCTCTGTCACCGAGATGTTAGCCCGAGCCATTTCTGGGCAGAGCTCTCCTCCGACTCCTGAGCTGCCAGTGGACGCCGTTCCTCCTAAAAGAAACTTTCCCTGACTCCCGAGGAGTTGTGAAGGAGAGAGCGCTTCCGCAATGTTTATTACGCGCCCGCTGTGCTGCCCTGAGCGCTGTCTGACAGGCATGGGACGCCTCTAAAGGATCAGCCCGCACAAATAAAACACCAACAAACACGCCACTTCCTTTTGAGTTGTACCCTAAACGCACAAAAAAAAAAAAGTAAATAATGGTAATAAATACGATCAAATGAACATTTTTATCAGTTAATAAATGTTTATTAGCACTGTATCTTTAACACACACTAAATGAAGATAATAAAATATAATAAAGTACATATATTTTTTACTTTTAGAAGCAGATTCTATTGAATGTTCTGATCTATTTTGTTTTACACACACACCCTTACCATACTGCTTCCTGGAGTAATATTTGAAGGACTGAAAGAAAGAATGTTTAAACAAGTTTATGTCGCCATCTGCCGACCATGTGCAATAAAGCAGGCGCGTCACAATATCGTTTAGTCATTTTTAAGCCCTTGAAAAAAAATAAAATATTAAGTAATTTATTAAGTAATTCCAAACGCTGATAGAATTTTTTGTCCAGCCTTTTTACAACTTTATTTCTCAGTTATTACTTTGGGAGTTGATGCATTTGAGCTGTTTCTTTTGTTGGAGGTATTATACAACAAATGACTCATTTATTTGGGAACAACATATTCAAATTTCCTCTGGGATATTTCTAATCCAAGGTGCATTTGGGGATACGGACAACACGGGCCTTGTGAGGTGGCTGATATCAGCAATACCACAACAGTCAATGACGTCAGCGTAAATGTAAAAGAACTTCTTCTTGAAGGTCCTGAGTTGAAATCCTGGCTTGAGGTCTTCTACATTGAGCTCCCATGTTCTCCCCAGGGCTTTGACTGGGCACTCTGGCTTTTAACCACCATTCTTAGTTAAAAGTCTGTTGTTCCAACATCTCAAATTTTTAGTTATTCTTAAATCAACTGATTAGGTCTATTTTCTAATTGGACCATTTATGGACAACTTTCTCTCCATTGATCTGAACATTTCTTTGGTGTGTATCCCCAATCTCCTGCTCTCAGTCCCAGTCTCAGCCTGAACCCGACCTTAATTCAGGCACAAAGCCTTGAAAGGTGCTCTGGTCCCTCAACTCCACTGGTCCTTTGTTCAAAGCGAGGCCCGTGTTGTGCTTGCTGCTTTAGGAAGAGGACTTTTCAGCTAGGCCGTAAGGTGATGCTAGGTCTTTTTTGGCCCAGGGCGTCTCTGGTGTACCCGCGGGACTGAGAGTGGTGAGGAAGGGAGGCGTTGTCCCGGCTCTTTTACGGGAAAGGAGGAGGCGGAGATGGAGGGATTGATGTAAGGCAAGAACGCTGAGAAAGGACAAATAAACAAAGGTGGCGATGAGGGTCTGAGGTGAATTAATTGTATCGAGCTCTTTCACTTTTTGGCAGCAGTCTCTGGAGACAGCAGAGCTGGGAACAGTATACAGTTGATGGAGCATTGACTTCCACCAGATCAGAGTGAACCACTGGGAGCTATTTCATTCCTTTACAAATACAAGATGCTTTGGGACAATATTTTGTGAATGCAGCCATAAACACAGGACCCTGTTTGTTAGATTTGCAGACTTTTCCACCTGTATCATGTTCATTTTCAACAATAAACATAGAATATTCTTTAGGTATTTCTGCAGTATATTCATGATATACACCAAGACAAAAGTCACCAAAGTGAACAAAACAGAGTTTCAAAGTCCTGGTGCTGGTGTAAAGGGATCGCAGGTTTTTCAATACTTGGGTCTCACAAGAACACTGTAAATGAGACTTTTTATGGTTTTTCCTCAATACTGGTTTCCTCTTTCCAATGTTCCAATTAATGAATTGTCTTTATCTATTCACTAATTGTTGAAGATGAATGGCGTTGTTCTGGGGATTGCACCTCAACTTCTACAGATGACTGAGCAAATAGTGATTGTTCATGAAATGTCCAGACAATCCTGAACATTTACAGCAACAGAGTGCCTTCAGTCTGAGGTGAATTTTGATTTACTGTAATACTACCTGTTACAGGATAACAAAAAAAAAAAAAAAAAAAAAAAAATTCAGATTCAAGGAATATGCAACTGCATTTTAAAAACAAAATGTACATAATGTGATTAAAACAGACTATTTACAATATAGGAAACCTACAAACAGTTTGTAGTCACTAAAAGTGACAAGACTGTGAGCTACAAAAAACACAGGGTTTGTTGGGAACTCTGATGGTTTTGGATTCTATCAGCTGCTGGAAGGAAGGAAGCAAGCAAAGGAAGAAAGGAAAAAAGGAAGGCTCTCCCATAACACTTCTTTAGGATGCAGCAGTTGGTCACTGAAGGTTTGTTATGTTTTATTATGTCTGTCTGTCACATCAAATGAAAATTAAATACATTCGACATTGTTATTTGAATACATGTTAAAAAGTTCAAGGAGTATGCGTAAATTACTTTTGACTTGGCGCCAGGACAATTTCTCACAAGATAAAAAAAATCCAGAAATATCGTCCAGAAATCTGTGTTGAAATGGAGCCAAACATATAATAATAACTTTGTGATTAAGTAAAAACTTGCGAGTCATATTTTGCATTCTTCCAGATTTAATCAAACACGGTCGTTCCTCTAATGACATTCTGGAACCAAGACAGGAAAGACTTTTGCTGCTTTACTTTGAAAGCACAGAAAGGAAATCCTCTCTCAGGTGTTTCCATCCAACGTGACGCCGCAGTGACAGGCGGCGCTGTGAGCAGGACTCTGACTCAAAACAGAGTAATTCATGGTAGGGGCTTTTTTTCAACTCTTGCAATTAATTGTATTTATGCAATGATTTATTATTATTATTAACCCCACACCAAAAAAAAAAAAAAAAAGATCAGTATTATGAAATCGCTCTGATTGTCATGAAACCGTCAGAAAAGTTGAGGGCATAAAAGGAACTGTGACGCTGAAGAAGGAAGAAGACACACTGATGGAAGAGGAACCGCTACAAGTGTAGTCCGAAAACGTTTGGATTAAAATGAGAAAAACGGATTTATAAGTTTAATATCTTCGAGGACTTTTTCTTTTTAATTTTTCTTTTTGTGTGTGTGATAGTTTAGTATCTTTGAGGACTTTTTAAAAATTTCTTTTTTTTTTTAAATTTAACTTTTTGGGTGCACCATGCGTAAAAGATGGGCCCGTCGGAGCCTGGCTGTCCTGATTTTCACGTTTTTCATCGTTGTCTTTGTGGATTTTCGGTTACGCACCAGCAGCCTCACCAGATCGAACGCGGTCGGCGCGCGCCGTGGCTCCACCGGGCACCTTCCCTCCGCGCGCAGCTCGGTTTATGACGACAACAACAACAACAGCAGCAGCAGCAGCAGCAGCATCAACGGCGGAAGAGAGGCCACACTTGGTGAAAATAACGGAGGAGAGTCGGCGGCTGAGCGCGTCCACGCCACGCAGCCCAAACTCAGACTGGACGACATTTACGTGGCTGTAAAAACCACCGCGAGGTTCCACGAGACGCGTCTCGCGCTCCTTTTGGACACTTGGATCTCAAGGACCAAGGCGCACGTGAGTGTCCGCATCACTTCTCAGCCAAAAAGCACAACCGCCTCACAGGAGATCTGATAAACAAGGCAATAATGTCGCCTTAAATGACTGTCACCTTATTAGATTAATACACTTTGACATAGAAGATATAATAGCTTAACTTTACAATAATGTATCTTTTTCTACTGAACTGAACTTTCGTCGATCCATTAGGGCTATGTTTACTTGGACAACTGTTTTTATTTTTCGGGGAGGAGGTGTGGGGGGGCAAAGAGTACTTTTAGGAGTAACTTTGCTACCCTGTACTTTTATTTGAGTAACGTTATGATAAAGTGTCACTAGTGTCACTTGGCTGACTGTGAGTAACTATGAAGAACAAACAAGTTTTAACCAAAACAATCCACCACACACACACACACGATTTTATTGTTTTTTGTTTTGTCTTTTTTTTTTTTTTTTTTGCAAATTTTTGCTATTACTACTGCTTTATTTATATAAAGACCCTTAAAACAATGTACAGGTAAAATCAATGAACATTCTAAATATGCCAAAAAAGAATCAAAAGATGACAATGAAAACAATAAAACGCAGATTAGAGCAAAAGTTATTTTGCTTGAGTTATTTTCATTTTGCTCTTTAGAGCATCAAAAGTTCCACTTAGTTTTTTGCTTTGGAGATGTAGAAAAATAAACACTCTTTTCTTTAAAGTTTCAGTTTTTATGTTTTCAAAGTTTCCCCATGAGCCTCAGATATCTTGGCAGATTATTTCAGTTAGAAAACTTTTCATCATTATTGACCAAAGACAAACTTAAAACATTGTGCTGAAAAGCCACTTGCAATTTATTTTTGTCTTATTTCAAGTATAACGAGATATCACCTTGAAACTTGGCCAAGAATACTTTGTAAGATTTTGTGTTTTTGCAGTGCTCCAGCAATACTCTCAAATTTATAACAGTTATGTTTTTTGTTTTTTTTAAAGTATCTTTGTGTTCACTGCATACATTGACTCAGGTTAAAAGTTTGACTTTTTGGTTTCATTGAGACTTTTACACATTTAGAAGAGCTTGATGATGTTAAAAGGGCCTGAAGGCAAATTTCTCCAACAACAATATTTCAGCAATGGATTTTATTCCAGCTTAATAAATAGCAATGACATGAAATGCTGCAAAACCTGCAGCCTCGGTCAAAAGTGCCTCCATTTGCTGTGTTTATTATGCATTTCATAATTGACGTACATATGCTCATTTCTATGTACGTCAAAATAGAGTTATAGAGTTATCAAATAAATATAATGTCTGCTGGTTTGATTAAATTGACTTTTTTCCCCTTTTTGCTGAAAATGTGAACACATTCCTTGTGTCAGCTCCTGCTTTTTGTTCTTTAATGTAAGTTAGAACAGAGGCTTTGAAGAAAAGTCATAATCACGAATGAAAAAGATGTCAAGACACAGAAACTTCCTCTTTTTTTTTTAAAACAAAAAACAGGATTAAATGTTTTTAATTTTTTAAAATTTTTAATCCTTGTAATATCTCCCCCAGATTATCTCCAAAAGTTAACAGTTTCTCAAATACCGTTTACATTTTCAAACCAGGCCGCATGTAGTCACGGGAACGCACACAACACAAAGACACAGGAAGCTCTGCAGGCAGGCTGCCTCGGCTGAGGGGAAGCAGCCGCCGCGCAGCGACTCTGTTAACAATACTGAAACGGAAACTGGTCACAGAACAGGAAGTGGAGACACAGATTGCAGAACAGAATGAACCTCGTCATACAGAAAGAAGCAGGGTAAAAGATCATTACAGAGGCTCCCTGTTTACAGATACAAATGTTTATGAGTTGGGTAGTATAAATTGTTACGTTTACTTGTTTACATTTACTTCAGCAACTTTTTTTTCAATGCGCTTATGGAAGTATTTTTACTGCGCTGTACTGTTTGCTTTTACTTGAGTGATTTTATTATGAAGTATTTCCACACTTACTTGAGTAAAAATTCTGGACGCTCTACCCACTGGAAGAAAAACAAACATGTTTTAACCAAGAATTTCACAAAGACACATATCTACAGTTTTTGATAAAGTTTCACAAGTTTATTTTTTTATTGAAACAAACTGATTTGGAAAAATTAATATTTTGCCTGATTTTGTTTTGTATATAAATGATCGGCATCGTCGATCATAACACATCCAAATTTCCACTTAATTTTATATTTTTATTTTGCATTATGTAAAATTAACTTTTTTTTAGCTTTACATTAGGACATACTGTTATTTCCTCATTCAGATCCTTCAGACTAGCCAGAAGGAATTAGCAAACACCTGGCGTAACAGTTCAACGCTCCTCAGAATGTTTTGTAAACACATAGTGGAACTTTGTAGTGATTGAAGACTTCCTGAAGGCGGAGGTTCAGAAAGAGCAGGAGCTTCTTAAAGAGACAGAGGCCCAATTTCAAGATGTCAGATTTATAAGTGAAATTTCTTTTAAGTTATGTTTCATGAATGCAGCATCTTTAGAACAAGTGAAGGCAACATGTTTACTTGATTATGCTGTAAGATGGCACTATGTGTCTGGAAAACACACAATACCCATCAGGCTGATGTTGGTGTCAGTGTCTGAACGGTTTTAAAATCAACGTGTGTTTGAGTCATTGTCTCACTGGACAGTAGCGCCATCACTGAAACTTGTCACCATTTTTCTTTTTAAAACCAAGAATAATGGCGTGTGCTTGATTCTTTTTACAAGGCACTGCAGGCCAACATTTTATGAGCTGTGGGGGAATTAGTCAAGATGAAAAGTTGTCTTATTAGTCCTCTTCCTTTGCTCAACTCAACTGACCAAGAAGTGACAAGGAGGGATCAAATCAGGTTTGGAAAAGAGCTTTTGGGACGACAAATGAGGCAGAGAAGAGTCTCACTTTTATTAAAATTATATTACACTGATAATCTACAAAGTGACTGACTGACATTGCCTGGAAGAAGAAAGAGGATTAAAATGAAAGTTTCTTTAGCTTTTAATAAAACAGTTAATGGTGTGTTCAATAGAGGGTTTGCCTCTTGTACTGAAAGTAGCAAGAAATTGTAATAAACAGGCACATGGTCACAGTAGATGGTCTGGTGTCATGTGATCTTCGGCATTTAAATTTTTTTTTTTGATTTTTCTTTAATGAAAGTGAGAGACAAAATAAACATTAAAAAAAATCTGGCATAGTATTATGTGGGGGAATTAGTCAAGATGAATGTTTGTGACCCATTCAGAATTTAATTCACAATATAAAAGACAGTCCCAATTTAGTTACCCTGATAAAAATAGGCAAAAAGGTAAGATGTACAAAATGTAGACTGTTAAATCAGTGTATTATTGTAGTCAGTTTTGGGTATTATTGATGGATGATATGGCTCTATGCCAGGGCGGCATGGCCTGTGGGTTACATACCACTCCTGACATATTACCAGGAGTGGCTGGTGATGCTAAATGCTAAAGTTGATGTGTAGTTTTCGTTTTTCACCTCAGAGTTAAATTGAAAGACAATTTAAATGTTTTAGGGAGTCTGGACTCCATTTAGCCATTTCTTTGAAAAGTCTTAAATGTTCAGAATCATTAAACTTTTTCTAAGCTGAACAGTAGTTACTTGAAGCAACATCGTACATCAGGGGTCTCAAACTCCAGTCCTCCAAGGCCGCACTCCTGCACTTTTTTTGATGTGCCACAGGTACAAAACTCTGGAACGAAATGGATTAAATGCCTCCTCATTGTGTAGATAAGATCTCCAGAGTCTTAATGACCTAATTATTCTGTTCAGGTGGTGCAGCAGAGGCACGACTAAAAGTTGCAGGACGGTGGCCCTCGAGGACTGGAGTTTGAGACCCCTGTCATAGCTGTGTAAAACTTTTAAACTATTAGTAAAAATACACACACATACACACACAAGCATAAAAGAGTATTTGTAATGATTTCGTTCCTCATTAGATTGAGACCAAAGTGAAAAGGTCAATACAAACAGCTGGTTAAACCTGGAGTGAGTTATTCTACAATAAATAAGTATATTCCCTGCATGTTCTGCTGTTCAAATAAGACTAATTATAGTGGCTTTTACCATATTTATTCATTTCAATATGAATATTTTGACTAATGATGAAGCTAAATATATGTAAAGAGAGTTTGCAACCTCAACTAAATTTAATGCATGTGTACTTACATTCATATTCTATTTTGAGAGAGTTTGTTTTGTAAATATTACCTGAAGCTAGTTCAAAGGAGTTAAACTCCACATGTGAATAGGAAAAAAAAACTTTGTCGTTTTCTTACTATCACTATCACAACATTTTTATATCGTAAACACAGTTTATGAATTAGGGATATTTTAAGTTTTATATTTCTTACTGGGAATGTATTTCTTAATTAAAATAGTATATCTTTGGTCTTCTTTCCACTTTCATCAATATACTGATGTTATTTCTGTCATCTTGTTGCTTTAGCGGAAGATTACAGGTGTCAAAACCTGGGATGCATCAATATAAAAATTTGGGCCGATAACGATATCCAATATCAATATTGCTGTTGTAGACGATATTTTCAGATCTATCTGTGTGTCTGTCCGTCCATCAAAATATATAAATATATATTTCACCACTGTTTTGACACGTTTGGAGTGAAAAAAGACCAGAAACAGACGGCAACAAGATAAAAATAAATATTGGTTGGTCATATCGGCCAAGTTTTATTCATTGGATCGATACTGATATGCTAAAAAATTACACATATCAGCCAGTTAAAATATTAGCGGCAATATATCATACATTCCTGATCAAAACTTTTGGTTTAAATATTTGTAATGTTTTATCAAGTACTAATAATATTTGATTGTTACTTCATCCTAATTTTTTCATCAACATCCTTTGACACTGGGCACAACCTTCTTCAACAAATCTGGAACTGAATATTTAAGCTGCTTCTACTGGAGCCAAAACATTAATTAAGGCCCTTTGAATAAAACATTAGTCAGTGTTTGTTTCTCTCTTATCTAACAGGTGATTTGTCTCACTCTGAGGTTATTTATTGCCCCGCTGGCAGAGACAGACGAACGCACCAAACGGTTCAGCTTGATGAACTCTGCAAATGGAGTCATTTCCCCAAACCCTCGGAGCAAGCCTCATCAGTTTCTGCACACCTGAAAGTTTCCGCTCTTTCCTTTCACGGTGGATCAGTTTTGAGTTTTGTAAAAAAAAAACAAACAAACAAAAAACCAAAAGAACGACAAAAAAAACTATAATGATGAACCTTATACATGTCTAGGAAATCTGATAAATCAAGACAATTGCGTTTTGTTATTAAGTAGTTGTATAAATATCACATGACAAGCTTCTCAGTTTCCTATTGTAATATTTTTTTTTCAAAAATCAGGTAAAAATATAATTTGTACAGTGTTTTACACAAAAAGTAAACAAAACTAAACCGTGTAAACATAAAAAAATCTTGGATGTTTCTTTTGTGCAGTGTACAACACCGACTTGTCTTAAACTTAATTACTGATAAAAACACAATGGTATTTAGTATTTACAAAAATGACCCTGGTGATGAAATCCACTTGTAGGAAATGTCTTCCTTTCCGGGTTTTGCACCA
Source organism: Poeciliopsis prolifica (assembly GCF_027474105.1). Classification (NCBI taxonomy): domain Eukaryota; kingdom Metazoa; phylum Chordata; class Actinopteri; order Cyprinodontiformes; family Poeciliidae; genus Poeciliopsis; species Poeciliopsis prolifica. Next base: position 606,704 of record NW_026562420.1, on the reverse strand, counting down.
CCAGATGGCAGTATTGCACTGCAGTTTGATTTCTGGAGCCGTCTGTCTGCCTGGTTGGGTGCAAACTAGGGAAATAAGGAGGAATCTCAATATGTGATTTACAGTTTATTAGCTGGTAAACATGAGACTGATTCAACCAAGTGATGCTTCAGAGAGCCTCTTCGACTGTGTGTGCTTCTGCATATGTGTTGTTGTGCTGTTCATTACTCAACCCGAAGTTGGGGAACAATATTAATATTTCACCAAATTGGCTTCATGTAAACGGGTAACATATCTTGAAATGGAACAGTTTTGATAATTGTCCCCTAATTAGAATATGTGGTGGAAGAAAACAAAGAATAACTAGTGGTAATTAAAGGAATGTGTTTGTGTTTTGTTCTTTTTTTAGACATTCATTTTCACAGACAAAGAGGATGAAGAATTAAGTTCAAAGGGTAAGTCAACAGATTCTCAACTGAATATAGATCTGGACTTTGACTGGGCCACTGCATACCTTGGACTGTGAGGTCCAGGGAGTCAAGCGCTGGTCTTGACTCCATGTTAGACGTAGCAAAACTTTATTACTCTCTCACTGGTTTTCCAAATTTATCATTCACCTCCTGGACAATGTAAGTTGATGAAGTTTAGAGGTCATGTGTCAGTATGTGGCTGCAATTGATAACTTATTAGTTTATGATAGCAATTATTAACTTGGTACCAAAAAATTGTTTGCTTGAATAATGAATCCTTTTTCAATTTATTTTTGCATTTTGTGGTGCTAAAAAAATTAGTTGAACTCTAAACAATTTGCCTTGGCATTGGACTTGAAAGGTCTGGTCTTGGACCATACCTTGGTGCTGGAAGGTCTGGTTTTGTTCTGTGAAAGTTTGGTTTTGTCTCCTATGTATAAGGACGTTAATAGTCCTGCCAATAGAAGCTGAGGTTTGTATCTCTGCAGCTCTTGATACTAATTGTTTCTCTGATTATTCACTTACAAGGTGGATACTGAATATGGACTGGGTTTTATTTGGAGGAGTTATGGTAAAGGGGCTGAATGCAAATTAATGCAAATATTTTGCAGTATTCTTTCCTTCCAATTTGCGATTATGGATTATTTTGTGTTGCTCTATGACAATCCCATTGAAAGACGTACAATTTGGAATGCAAGATTGATAAATACATTCACAAGTTACTGTATATATTGAGTCTCTCTAGATCAGGGCTCAGCAGACTTTTCCATTCAAAGAGCCGCCTCTGCAAGACAAAACTTGCCTGGAGCTGCAAAAATGATTTGCTAAACACGTACTACATAAAATGTTTTAGGAAAGCTGTCAAAATTAAAGGAAGATTGATTTTTGTTTTCAGATTTTAGAACAAAACGTCTCTTCTATTACAAGAGAAAATAAACAATTTTGTAGAATGAGGCGAGCCTTTTGCATAAATATGGAAAATGAAGAATGATGTGTAGTATATCAGAAGCTAGTTACGTTAAAAGTCTCCATGGATGCTTTGCATAAGAACTTATGGAAAAACTCCTAAAATTACCATTTTTCTCTGCGCCCATGATCAAAAACATTTCCTTTCTAAATTTCTAAGAGCTGCAGTGGAGGGACCAAAGAGCCACATGCAGCCGCAGGTTGCAAACCCCAAAGTGGCTAAGAGCTCGCCATGTAAACACAGAGAGCCCTGCATCTCAGATATATACCCTAAAAGTAAAGAGATGATATGGAAGTCTGAGTTGAGTTTTATTCTTTGTTCCTTTTATATACGTTTCATCTGCCTACCTATCATATCTGCTTATTTTGTTTCAGTGTTTTTCCCACATTAATCATTCCCACACTAACAGAATGAGCAGACATTTACGTCCTTCAGCATGACAGGCACAGAGAGGCGCGCCAGTCCGAATTTGAAGGACATCCACCTGCATGTACACAGCGTGCCCCTCACAACCTACAACCTTGCGGTCCACTCTTGCACATTTGCTGCTCGCGATGACGCCGACAGAGATTTACCGCTTGACATCCACTGTAATGCTCGAAACAGGCTCCTCGTCTGCAGCCAGCTTCTCATTTCTAGTCTATTTCGCCAGCTGATATGACAGCTAATGGATGGTCAATTTAAAAACAAAGTGCCAGGCCAGACCTCATCACCCTAAATCAGCGGCTGACTGCGAGTAAATGGAAGCAGATCACTGCCGCTGGGGCCTCAAAATCATGTGGAGAGGTTTTATGAAAAAGCTGAAGACTGAATGTGGGGTCGCATTTTGTCCGAGGCGCTTGTGCCAAACACACGTTTCTTTGTTTCTTCATCTAATTTCTTATTCTCTGTTCAGGTAATCGCATTATTTTTATTTCCACTTTTCTCCTTTTGAACTCTCCTTTTTTACAGCTTTCCTCTCGTTGCTTTTTTAAAAATAATGATTTCTTCCTCTCGCTGTCCAGGTTATAACATGGTGGTAACGGGGTGCCAATCAGATCACAGCCAGCAGGCTCTGTCCTGCAAGATGTCCGTCGAGTACGACGGCTTCATGGCCTCAAACAAGAGGTAAGACGCCCTGCAGACCACAGACTGCTCACAGCTCAGTTAAAGGTGAGAGTGCTGAAGCCCCAGAACTATAGGAATGACTGAATAAATTGTTAGGCCCATAAATGTCATTATCTTCTGTTCTTGAACTTTTTATGTTGAGTAATGATGTTTTTGTTATCTTAATTGTTATGCAGATTCTATTTATGTTACTTCCTGATTCAACAGTCTTGTGTGTGTGTGTGGCTGGTGATTAATTGTGAAATTTGGGGCTACTATGTTTTCACTTAGAACCTTGTTGCTTTGGATAGTATTTCTTTTCCTTGACAAAAACAAAAGACCTCTCTATAGAAGCAAATATTTTTTTTCATGTATTTGGTCCTCCATAGCCCTGCTGATTTTTGTTCTTATACTCATAATGTAGCTCTTACATAATAATGTCTTAACTCATACCATACACTTTTTTATTCGCTTCAAGAGCCTTATTTTTCATTATGTTCACTCAAAACAGCTCAACATTAGAATAATAAAATCCTGCTGCCGGATGAGAATTTGAATATCTTCGGCGACACGCCAGTATTTTGCTCGTTGCCAGCCTAAATTTGCATTGGATAGCGCATACAGATAAACACTCCTGAACAGTATACGGGCAATGTGAGATATATTTTTTATTTGTGGAAAATATAGTAAATTCAACAGCTTGTGGTTGCTTATGTGACCAAGGCCCTGACGAACTCTCGTTATAACGATGGTAGAAAAAAATGAAGGATTTGTTTGTTGGGGGTTTTTTTTCTCCGCCTGCCCGGTTCTAACCCAAACGCAATAAACATCCACCGGTTTCATTGAAGTCCAGTGGAAGTGGAGACTAAAGCTGTTTGGTTTGGAATACGGCCCTTGTTGGCCGCTAGCACAGCAGCGGGGGGAGGAAAAAAAGACACGATTTTCATTTGGAACCAACAGATTTGTTACTTGGACTCTGATGTTGTGGATGACGTGATTTTGGTCTGGAAAAAAAAGGGGGGCTCTGCCATTATGTCCACTAATTGGGATGGGAGAAGTACATCAAGCTGCTTCATTGCTGGGTTTAATATAGCGGAAAAATTATGCTTGGATGAGAAAGGGAAACCCGGAACAAAAATAGCTTTGTAGCGAGAGCTGCTCTGCAAATAAAAAATAAAAATCCTATGTCCTTCCAGAGCTTTTGTGACGGTCCAAACTCATTTACCAACACTTGGAGGGAGGAACGTGTTATGAGCTCCACTTGTACATCTATGCATCATTAAATAAAAATGGGTTCTTCTACTTTTTGTAGTCGGGCCTCCCCTCATTCTGTTAAAGGAATGACATGGAGAAGAAATGCTGCTAAAGTTCAACAATTTATCACCATTTTTAGCAAGATGGAATAAAACTAAAGTCAAAACGTCTTTCCTGTGTTATCATTAGAGGAGATGGAGGTTGACTCTTTCTGAAATGGAGTTAGGATTTTCATAAAATCTACTTTTATGTGTAAATATAGTGGCGCTTAGATATTTACATACACTCATTTTCAATATTACATTTGTTTTAGGTTTGTAATTATGTGTTTGAACTAGCGGAGGAGACTCGATTAAAATCTTTAATGGCGTTAATTGCAAGGTCTGTAATTAATTATTTGCAGTTGTTCACATTTTAATTGAAAACCATGCATCAACCAAATAAGCAACACTTTCAATTCAGAAACTCTTTTAGATACTAAACTATTGAAAAAGTAGATGTATGAGCTCAACAACAAAGGTATTTATTGTTTTTAATCTGTTATTTAGGTTCTTCAACCATCAAACTGGTGGTGCAAAGTGTTTTTATATTCATTTTTTATGGAACGCCTTTGAAAAAAAATACTTCTTTTGAAATGTGGATGCTGACATTGGAGACATTTGTGTTCGCTGCTACATGTTTAGCATTGTGATGGTATCTCCGGTGATAAGCTAACTTCTCTAAGCACAACTTGCACACAACCGCAGTCTTTTCCGGCGTCCCATCAGATTATACTTTGAAGCAAAAATTAAACGCTTCTCTTGGCTCACAGAGGGTTAATTTTGTTGTCCGCTGCTTGTGCGTCAACTTTACGGTTATACCAGAGACAAATGAATACAAAGGTTCCAGATCAGGACTTTTTAATGAGAAAAAAAGAGTTAATTTTAAATTTTGTAACACATTTAATATGCAGCCAGAATTTTTGAAGAATGTTCTTGATGGTTTAAAAAAATCCACACATGGCCTGTGTGTGAATGTTACTAAAATGAGGACATTTAACCAAATATTATTATATTCAAGGACACATTCTCGACCTTGGTTGGATTAGGCTTTGGAAACTTGTGTACCCAATTACTGTTCTTTAAAATCAGTCAACTTCTTTGCAGCATTATGATTAATCCCATTAAGACCCCCAAAATTACATGACATTCAACTCCATGATGAACATGTACGTGTCTAATTGGCACAGTGATATCAAAATTTAACTTCAACGGAACTAGTGTTGATGTCTGAATTAAACAGGAAAGTTTTATCTCTTCAAACTACAACAAGCTGATGAAAATATGTATAATAATAACAGTCCCAAAATAGATTAAAGCAGAGATTTTGAGATTTAGCTAACGCTTTATTTGACGAGTTGTGAATAAGACACCTTCATAAACATGACATAACACAACAACTTTAGCTTTAATGACATAAAGCTACATCATTTTTAAAGTTTAATCAGTAATACTTTTATGAAAAATTTATGTGAGAACATGATTTCTTGGTTGATGACAAGTTCTCATAACAAAAACATTTTGAATAATGTCAATTTTGTATGAAAAGTGTCATGATTTACCGAATGACACTTTATGACAACAGTCATAAATGTTCATGAAGGCTTGCTTGTGTTCATGACAGGTGTTATGTCATGTTTATGACGGTGTCATGACAGTCTTATTCACAACCTGTCAAATAAAGTGTTACCAACATTTATAGCCACGCCTCTTGATTAAATGGAGTTAGATAAAATTATGTACATATATATTTTGTGCAAAATAACCTTTAATGTGGTTGGGTATGAGTTTTCTGTTTGCTTATACAGTGCTATAGTCTGCTGAGGACCACATGGTTCACTAATAAAAAAGCAATCACAGAGGAATAATTGGGACACTAACTGGAGATGGATAATAATGCTTATGTTCTGTTTTTCCTCAAGATGAATAGGAGACAAACTGCTCCAATGACATTCTCAAGACAGAAACTTTTCTAATGCTCAAGGATCTCTGAGATACAAATCAACTGTTCCATAGTGTTCACAGAATGTCAGTTTCAGCTTGAAACAATAAATGCAAAGCAATAACAAAAAATGTACAATAAAGTTTCACTGTTGACTTCAGTCATTACTTGGTTTAGTTGTTGCACATTGTCTTCTTGGTAGTGCTGCAAGAATGAGCCAACATAGTGAAAAAGCACTTTTGAGAGCTTCAGTGTGTCTCGCTGCAAATATTCAAATAGGTGTAAGTTTGTTTTTGTTTTTTTCTCCCCCCTCGTTCTGCTTTTCTTCAGGTGGTTTTGCCACGTAGACGACGATAACTATGTGAACCCCGAAGGTCTCCTCTCTCTGCTCTCAACGTTCCCACAGGAGGGCGACATCTATGTGGGCAAGCCGAGTCTGGACAAACCCATCACTGCTCACCAACTGCTAGACGGAAATAAAACGGTATGCCGACTATTTACTGTGGTCTTCACTTTTTTTTTTTTACGTATTGAATTTCAGCCTTAAAACTTTAATATCTTTGCCACGTTATATTAATACATCAAGAAGAAAGGAAGGTGACCGACAAAATGTCTCCCAAAGTAACTCTGAGGCAGAAAAAGACGACTTTTGTGGTTTTAGTGTGAAGACCTCCATCACTGACTTTTCTTTTCGAGCAGCCATGTTACAGGCACCGTTTGGAAAAAGAATTTATATTGAGTTGTTGTGCATATTACCAGTAAGCATTTCATTAAAAGTAAAATAAAAATATTTCAACAGTTAAATGTGTGGCGCTTTTCTTTCTGTCGGCGCACTAGCCTGAAAAGTTCTGCCAATGTTTTTATTAACTTTAGTCAGCGTACGCAATTTCTTTAAAATATTAAACATTTATGGCAGTCATTGAAAGTCCATGAGTTAAGCCACTGGGCACCAGAGAAGAGGAATGCAAATAATTTGTGTTTGTGGCATCGGCTCACCTGGTGAGCCTTTTTGAGTGATTAGTGTCTGATTTCAATGCACACAAAAGCAGCGCTGCACACAAAAGACGGTCTCTTTAAATACACAACAGGTGCTGGGTGTCAGGATCGTAATGAGCACAGATCTATTCTGAGTGTGTGTGTGCGCGAGTGAGAGCGTGTGTGTTTGTGTGCGCAAATTCATCCACAAGCCAACAGAATTAATGCCTATGTTGCATTTAAGTGCATCATGATTTCAGTAAGCTCTCTGCACTTTTCAATCTCTTGTTCATATCTTGAAATTGCTCTCTTCATCTCTTTGGTGCCACATTCTCTACTCTGATTGCATCCATTTGTATTGAAAACAGATCTTTATTAGTCCTTGCTTCCTGTTACTCTCCTGCTCCCTCTCTTTCCTTCCTTCTTTAGCTCGCTCATTCTCTGGAGGAGAAAATAAAGACAAATGTCAGGCTCCTCTCCCTTTACCCCTCCCTTCTCTCTCTCTGTCTTTTTTTTTTGGTATCTAGCTGTACGTCTCTTTTCGATTTCCTGGCACTATTAAGAAGCAGCGGGGGGATGAAAGAAGGAATGGAGGGGTGGGGGGAAAAGAATGAAAGCAGAGAAAAATAAAGAAACAACCAAATTAAAATAGGGGCTAGGATGAAATAGTGAAGGAATGGTGTAAGCAGTTTAAAATTCAATAAAAGTAATTCACAGAAAGTATTGCATTTCTGAATGTATACGGTGCCAGCAGTAGCACTAATACTCCTTAAAGTTTACATTTTGGCTAGTAACAATCTGAAACTTTAATGAACTTTATTAGGATTTGCAGTAAAAGACAAACTCAGAGTCCTTCATAACTGAAGGAAAAAGATACGCAAGCTTCAAATGTTTGTACAGTATATGTAAAAGTCTGGAGTTTTACATATACAAACATTTACATTTGTATTCAGTCTCTGTGAGTCAGTGGTCTCAGAACCATTTTTCCCTGCAGTTACAGCTGCAGGTTTTTTGTAAATTTTTTTTTTTTTTTGCACTACGTCTCTACCACATTTGCACATGGAGAGACCGAAGGTTTTACAACAGAACAAGCTCGGGAAGACTGGTTGGAGATCCCTTATGCGAAGCTATTTCCAAGTGGATTCAGAATGGACTTGGACTAGGCCATTTGAACATGAATATGTTCAGCTAATTCCATTTCGTTTTAGGTCTGGCTGTATGTTTAGCCTTGGTGGACGGCCAAGCTTTGTTGTACTTTTTAAGTGTTCAAATGATGAGTTGAGCTTTACTCCTGAAAGCTGCAGTATATTTGTCAAAACTGTAACCATTTTGTAACAGTATAATGAGAGAAAGATAATCTGTGGAAAAAAAACCAAACCTGGTTCCATCCATCGATTCGGTCCCATCACCCTACAGCCAATGGATGGGTCAATTTAAATGTAATGACCTTGAAGTGAATGCAATTACATTGTTTGCTAATATTCTGCAAAATCCAAAAAGCTTTAGTCCAAATGGTTACTTGGATTTTGTTGTTTGAAAGTTTAAAGCTATGATTAAAAAATAAAGACAAAAATAATATGCCGAGGTTAAAGAAGAGAAATGTCCATCTGCAGGCCTAATATTGCTATATGTTGAGCTTTACATATGCCAATAATAAACTGTTTTTTACAGGATTGAATAAAATGACACAACCTGCCTTAGAAAACGGGATAGAAAGAGCTAATAGTAATCTGGATTTGGGGAGGAAAAATGTGCAAATAATAGAAAAGGTAAAAGCTGTCATGCATGACAGAGACAGACGTACATTTTCTGATGTACCACTGCTCTAATGTGTGAGAGAGAGAGCACAAATTTACTTAACAGTTTTAACATAGTCCTAATTGATGAAGTTGAGCCAGGGCTCCTTTTCCAATCTGTATAATTTCTTATGAATATGACGAGTGGTTAAGGGGTTATTTGAAGACAAACCTTTGTATTTTTTTCCATTTTCAGATGTGACATGAAAGAGACAACAGAATCTGGCCGTATTCACAATATAATCATCTGTCAGCATGTATTGAATGTATGTGTCACATATTAGATGACTGTGCTGGTTTGAGCCTCCTTTTTAATGTTTAAAAATGAAATACCCAGACATTTATTTTTAAGCACTTTTTACAGTAAAATAATAAAAAAAGAGATATTTGTACATTTTCTCTGTATTTGAATTGATCGTGCGTTCATGTGCTGTCTGTCAGGTGAACGTACGGTTCTGGTTCGCTACGGGAGGCGCCGGGTTCTGTCTGAGTCGAAGGCTGGCAGAAAAGATGTCTCCTTGGGCCAGGTACAGATAAATATATAAAAAAAACGTGTGTGTGTGTGTGTGTTTATGAATGTACTTCATAGACTACTGTCATCCATGAGTGTGAACACAGGCAGCTAAGCTATTGCTGCTGCCAGGGCTGAAAGGTATTGAAGGCAGGTTGAAACATGACATGTCATCTATCAAACTTGGTAACTGTTTGTCAATATGGCTTATACAAGTGGTTGAAAAAACACACAAAATTACTGTAGCCACAGCTATCACATTCAATGCTAACATAATTAAACAGGACTATTTTATGCAGTTTCACAACTATTTTTTTCTGTCATTTGCTTCGGTCTATGCAGAAAACATTGAGGATCAATCACAGTCAACATGGGATCTGGTCCAATTCTGACTCAAGCAATGGGGACAATTAATTAATAGAAAATCAACTGTTTAGAAAAAAGACCCGAAGACTTCCATTTTTCATCTTTATTCATATTAAAAGAAAATATGAATGAAAAGCAAATAATGTCTCATCATGTACGCTCCTGCAAACGCGAAAGGAAAGCAACTGCTTTCAGCTGTGTTAACCTGCAGCTTGATTTTTATTTTAAGAAAATTAACAAATAATTAATTTTAATACTCATGCTGTATTAAACAGCATAAGGCATAAAAAAGGGGTCCATTGTAAATCTATGCTGTCTGCAAGACTGTATTTATTCTGCATTCAAAGAGGTGAGACTAATGGCTGCCCAGGGCTACGTGTTGGAGGAATCAGTCCAAAAATACTAAGTACTGTGGGAAAGAAAAAAAAAAAGGTCAGCACTAAAATACAAGTAATGAATAGTTAATGGACCACAAAATGCAAATTCACCTGAAATGCCCCTCTACAGTAAAAGTTGGACTTTTCGGGGAGAAAGTTTTCACCTGAAAGAGCAAAATTCAAAGTCCTCTAAAAACGCAATCTCTTCCAGCGGCCCGCACTTCGAGCGGACATCGGCCAGAATCCGACTCCCGGACGACTGCACCGTGGGCTTCATCGTCGAGAAGATGCTGGGCGTCGCTATGGTCCACTGTCCTTTGTTCCACTCGCATTTGGAAAACCTGCTTCTAATAAATCAAAGAAGCCTCCCGCAGCAGGTACGGCGACACGCAATCCCCGCCGAACGTGCAGAAACAGACTCGGTTGCTCCTTCTCTTATTGCTGTGCGTTTTTGCACTTGTTCTGTGCAGGTAACCTTGAGTTATGGGATGTTTGAGAATAAGATGAACAGCATCGAGGTGAGGGGAAGCTTTTCTAAGGAGGAGGACCCCTCCAGGTTAGTCTCTCCTTCCATTCATTTGTAAATGGGAATGTGTTCCACAGTCTAAATGAACATATTCAGTGTCTTTGAATTCCACTGCTGCCAGCAGCTGTGTGGTCTTGGTGGGCACACAGTAGACTAGCAACGTGTGAGAGAGACTCAGGCCATTTCTGTGAACGGTGGAACTTCCTACGGCTCGTGTTTGCGAATGTTGAAACCGCTCAAGTCGTTACAAAAACACAAACAAACAGAAAAACATCACCTAGAGCTGTGCTTGTACTTTCCTGATATCTGGCATGTTATTTGAAGTAAATCAAATTTTAAAAAACAAAATTTGGGGATACTGGGAAAATGCTAGCCTTAAGGTGAAGAAAAATCCTTTGCTGCTTTTAGAGGGCAGGATAAAGTCACAGGGAATGAAACAAGCATTTTTGCAGAAGATATTTGATGATCATGAAGAGAACTAGAGTTAAGGTTCCCACTGCGGAAGAACCACATTACTGGAATTAATGGATCTCAGCTCAGCTTATGTTTTCATTGCCCAAACTCAAATTATGAAAATACATTTGATTAATGGAAGCACAACAATTCTTGTGTTTTTCTGTAAGACGTTTTTGCACTAAGATGAGGTTTTTTTTGGCCGTTTCAACAATAGATTTATTTAGCGAGACTGTGACAGAAACACTTTTCCGGCACCACACGAGTCACGTGATCGACAGCCCGATGTGACTGCTGAAAAAAACGCAGCAGAAGACGACCGTAAGCAGGAGGCGGATGATGGATTGTTTTTTGTTTTTTGTTTTTCTTTTGGACGATGTGCAGCTGGCTCCCCCAGAGCTCTCACAGCATCACACACAGTTGTGTCAATAAGTAATTTTTCATCAGCGTTGACAAAAATCACATGTGGGGTTCCCCATGGTTCTATCCTGGGGCATCCCTATTTATCACCCTACATGCTCCTTGTTGCTCAGGTCATAATAGCAAACAAGATAATTACTATAACTATGCAGATGACACACAACTCTACATTACATATGGGTGTCAGCATAGAACAAATGGGTGTCATAAATTTCTTCAGTTGAATAAAACTAAAAATAAGCTAATTTTTTTTTTAACAAAGGATGTGTAATGAAGAGTCAGCACCCAGGTACAGCTAATACTGCTGAAACTATATTGATCAGACCTGATATCTGGGTTTTAACATGCAGGGACACATAAGGACAATTACAAAGCTGGCCTTCCATCACCTGAATAACATTTTTAGCACCAACGTCCCAGCAAGATGTTGAGAAAGTCATCCATGAATTAATCTGTAGTTACACTGATTACTGCAACACCATCCTCACAGGTCTGAATCACAAGTCAAGCCGTTCTGCGGACTAATATTTCAAGACCTGCCGGCTTTAACGTGACTCTTTACTCTGTTTTCTGCAGGTTTAAAACTGTCCACTGCATCCTGTATCCTTCCACCAGCTGGTGTCCTCCGGTCACTTGAGAAAAAGCTCTTTTCCTGCTGGGTAAAAAGAAAGGAAATCGCTCCCTGGATATATTTTTCCAGTTCCAGAGGAAAAAAAAGTGATTTATTTTCATGGAACACAGAAGGAACTGGGGTCGAACCAAATATTCAACATGATGAAACTGTGCTCTCCCACAACTCATGAATGCGTTGGATATTTGGCGTAAAGCACTGTGAAGACATCTCTATTCTTTCGCAGCTGTTTTTAATTTTAATGAAAAATAATGTTTTGTCTCTTTTTAATTTAACTTAAGCTCTTGATAAAGTGAACAAACGTGATTTTTTTTTTCAAGATTGTCATGACTTTTTTTTTTCTTTTTAAAATGTGAATTATGATTCTAATAGTCGACAGTATTGACAATGCGGGTAGCAATAAAGTAACGCGAGCTGTTACGGGCTGAGCGCACGCGGCGTCGCGGTGTGTTTACTGTTCTGAAGGAGATATCGTCCTTGCACCTCCAGCATGAAGTCTGAACACAATGAACCGCCTTAACTCACATCTCCCTCGGCCAAACCTCTCATCCTCTCCTTCATTTTCTCACTTCCTCCCTCCACCCCTCCATCTGTCTCGCTGCCCTCTTCCACCTCCTCCTCCTCCTCCTTTCCTTTCTGTTTGCTCCGCGTCAGCCGCATTCCTGAACACCTCGAGGCAGAAAGCGCCCGAGAGTAAAACGCTCCTTGCGCTCTTCCCTGATTGTCATGTTTGTTTTTGAAATTCATCCCCATGCCCCCCATCCAGCCTTCACACTGACAACAAAACACTCAAAAGTGTGATGATGAGAGCAACCGACATTCCCGGTCTCCTGTTGAGAAAAGAAAGCGGCCCGCGTTCGCAGGGAAATCTCATCAAGCCGGACAGGCCGGGTTCAGAATACCAACGGCGCCATGATATGCTCGCAATCAGGCGTCGGGGAAGGAATGAACGGCGGGGGCCATGCGAAGAGCACCTGAGGAGAGTGATGACACCGCGCCGCGTCTGCTGCTCGCCGGCCCGTAGTTTGCTTGTTTGGTGCGAAAGGAGACGTGATGAATACAAATAGCGTTGTCGGAAGCGTTGGGGTCTGACCTTGCCTGCAGAAGACGGAAGTGGGTTTGGAGAGAGCATCAATGAGCGCGTGACTTTAAGAGATAATGATGGGAACACGCAGACCCACTTGAGAGGAGTGAATAGGAAGTTGGGTTGATGGGAAAAGTGATGTTCATTTGTTTAATTCATTGTGTTCCTCATGTTATCAGTGGGAAATAAGATGTTGAAGTATGGAAGCGTTTAACTGCCAGAATTCAGAAAACTTTCACGTTAAAAAGTTATCTCGAGAAGTTCTCATTAAAATCGAAAAATCTTTTCCTGTAGATGAGACAGATTGTAACACAGCACTAAGAAAACAACATTGATTTTTTTTTAGATGTTATCTTTAAGAAACGGGGTAAAATGAAGAAGACACGTAAGTCGTCGCCTGTCAGAGGAGAGTATCGTTACATCTCATTAAAATTAGAACGTTTTCTTGTTTCAATGAGTTTTGTATCTTGTTATAATATGAGAAAGTTTGTCTGTGTCTATAGCGATGAACTTTTCACGTTTCATGAAGTTTTGCATCTATAATGAGAATTTTTTTCGTATTTTATCAAGTTTAGTGTCTCTTTAGAACAAGAGTTTTCTTGTTTTAATGAAAAACTTTCTTGCTATAGTGAGATAGCGCTCTTGGATACATTTCCCAGCTCTATTAACTGAAGAGTTAATAGTGAAGAAAATAAAAAAAAGTCACATGGATGATTGACATAATGGAAAGGGAAATGTCACATAAGCTCTCAGGATAATCTGGATGTGTTGTACGTCTGTTTTTGGGTGACGTACACTGAGACATATGTTTGAAAGCAAAGTTATTTGAGAAACAAATCTTTGTGTTTGTGTGCTGGAAATATCCAGAATATTATATAAAGTTCCATTGTCCCATCCCTTTTTGTGTGTTTGCTTGACTAAACTAACATTTTATTGTTAAGGCTATGGAGGGCAAACACTGATGCGTATATAATTCATGCCTAAGTCGAAGCGTGTTGCCTCCAGAATCACAAAGTTCACTGAAACCTCTGGCCTGCCTTGACTCTATGCATTTAAGCTAGGTATAATTTACCCTGATGTGACGCCCAGGACCTTCTTTCATTTACTAGGACTTTCAGGTATTTAAAATTATGTCTAATTATAAAACAATTATCCTTTTGCATACACTGAAGTTTTTCTTTTTGTGGTCTGCTAATCCGTGAGGTCTCAAAGAAGCCTTCCCATGTGTTGCGTCAGCACATCTTTCCTTTTTGCCCTTCGTTCGGCGGTGCCCAAAGGGGTCAGAGGTCTGTGTCCTCCTGCCCACTGCTTGCCTTTGACCCAGACTATAGGAGATTTATGGCCCCTGCTGTCCATAACCAGGACTAACTGTGGGAGCAGGGGACCGGGTCAATTGGAAGCAGAGTGTTACAGCTGTCAGAGGAGCGGTTCCTCTCATCTCCTCTGTCCGTCACATTAAATCGATGGGGGCTTTTCAAAGGGCAAGAGAGGAAGAAATGATGCCCAGGAAGCATAAAATGATGGAGGAGCCAACGGGGACACTGACAGCTAGGCAGATTTCTGATTGTTTTTTTCTCCCTAATAAAGAGGCAATGCACATAAAATCCTCAAAGATTTGGCAAACCTTGAACAGCACGTAGGCATAACAGGCGATTCTCTATAGCTGCTTTTGTCCAGTTTATCCAGCAGGAGGTTCTCAGTCCACATCAGTGAAGCCATTTCAGTTTTTTTTTAAAGGTATGCTGCAGTTTTGTTTCATTTTTATTATGAAATATTTTCCCTTCTAAGGGCCTGAAAGTATTGAAAGGATTGTATATGTTCTACAAGAATGAAGAGAATTCCTCTCTGAAGAAGTCATGTCAGTCTTTCCTTACAAGCTTGGCTGGGGAGTTCTTGCAACTTGTGTTATTCCCAGTTTCCGACTGGTGCAGACTGTTCAGACTTTGTCCTCATCTTGCCACTTCCAACCAAAGAACACATTGAAAAGCGAAACATGCCTTTTGACCGCTGCCTCAGTGTACACAGCTACTGCATGACTGACTCTTGAAACTACTAAATCAGAACATGCAACGCCCACGATGACCTTATTCTGTTGTATTCACAACGATCACCAGGTTCTGGTTTGGGTTTTTTGTTTGTGTCTTTACATTATTAATGTTTTTAGCCCCACCACGTCTGCTCTTAGGTCACACATTCATTTTTCTTTTGATGTTCCAAACACTAAACCACAAAATTATGATATTACTTTTGTAGTTAAGGGTTTTATTGACAAAAAAAAAAAAAAAAAAAATCCCCAAAGCTTTAAAAATGTTACCAGGTCATTTTTACGAATGACTTTTATTTCTCGGCATTTGTTTATTTACTATATATATTTTGATTCTACTACTGCATTTTACTGTTTTCTTAAATTATTACACTACTTTGTTATTCTTGACTCATTCTTACTTCCTCTTTGTTTTGTGGTTTTACTGTATTACAAATATTATTGTATTGCTCTTGAGTAATTGTAAGCATTGCTGCGCAGCTATTTTCTGAAAGTTACATATGTCAAATTAACCATAACATTCGTACCGTGATGTAACCAGCGCTGCCTTTGACACCAACATGTCCTACATGTGTCATCATTCTGTAAAAGTGATCGACTTACCCGATAGCTGCAGTTTTCTCACTCATGACATCATCTCGTCCAGTTTCCAGAGCCTGAAGTTTCTCTCTCTCTTCATGGTCCTGCGGGTCAAACATAAAACTTTGGTTTTCTTAATTCCATTTTTCCATATGCCTCACCTTTTTTGACACTCGCCATCTTACTGTCTCTCTCTACAGATCTGTTGTGTTCAAACGAGATACAAGATACAGCTCTTCTTCTGTGAGGCTCTGTGAGACAAACAACTAGTCCTCATTCACCATGACAGACGTCTGCATGTTATTGTGCTGTTGTGAAACAATAGAACTGACTACTTAATAAATGCCAAAGACGTAATAAATTTAATCTAATTTGGATCAGATTTACCATATTGGGGCACCACTTGATGATCAGAAAATAATAGTTTTCAGTCTAAGTCAGTGAATATCTACCTGATAACAGCTAACATCAGCCCAAAACCTTAACTTCTTCCTCCCAAATGATACAACTTGTTCTTTTTAATTGCAGTTTATCGGATTTTGATGAACACGCTTGAAGCAGAACTGAAAACTGAAGTACAAACCTTAAAAATATAAACGCTGTCAGCTAAGTAAGTTAGCATGGTTAGCGCAGTCCACCGCACTCACTGCTCCTCTCTTCGGTTTTGACGTAGGAACAAATCAAAAGGCTGTTTTCTCACTGTTACCTAAACAACTTGTTTTACTCAGTGTGCCTACTCTTGGAACAGATGGTCTCATTATGAACTCAACAAACAAGAAAAAGAAACAAGCTGCTTGTCTTTTTCCTGTTTTGAAATGCGTAAGCCATACTTCCAATGTTCTATCATTTAACAAACACGGCACAGGCAAACTGTTCTGAATAAGGATCTACCCAAACTTTAGACTAACAGAAACAGAGGAGATCAAACAAATGAACATATATTCCAATAAGTGCTGCATCTACCAGGCACTACAGAAAACATGCATAGAGGTGTTTGGCACAAGATTTCTTTTCATTTGTGAAAAGAAATCTTGTACATTTCAATAAAAAAATCCATTCAAATTCAAGTAGGATAAACAGAGGCACTTCGTCTTATTCCAGGCTGTGTTGTGTCTGTTCGCCCCGGACAAGCCCCCAATACATCACACAGCCTACACAGAGACACACACTTACAGTAATAAGGGAAAGATTGAAGGGCCAATTATC
>NW_026562420.1:445000-585000 GCF_027474105.1 Poeciliopsis prolifica | reverse complement strand
ATTTCCAAAACTACTTTATTTTTTACTTTACAGTTAATCAAAACATTTCTCTCTGGGTCTGTTAAGAGCCAAGTCACACCGGCGGGACGCGGATCCACCATCTGCAGTCGTGACACGTCGTTTTGACCGGCGAACAATGGAGGATGGCAAAAAAACCCCAAAAAACCCGTCAACTCCTCAGCAATTAAAATACTCTCCCTGATTAGCAGTGAGACCTGTTAGTGGGTTGAAAAGACAGATTTTGCATGAGGGCGATGCTGGAAGCATGGGGGGAAGGGATTCAGTTGGGGAATGGCGATAAGTCCTATAAACAGATGGCGGAGGACGCTGGGAGAATTCTCTTCCGATCATGAAAGGCCCACGAAGCACAAACCTCCAGCTGTGAGGCGCACTGACAGCAACCGCTGAAAGGCAGCAGCCTGCCAACAAACACCCACTAATTAATAGAGGGAAAGAAAAGCCTGATTCAGAGGCACGCTGAATGTAAATAAGAGAGCACGTGGCCTCGCTCTGGTGGGGCGAAGGGGGTCCGAACGCCGTCGTCCGCATTTGTCAAACGGTCACAGCCAGTTCCTGCGTGATCCGCGGGATTGGATAGATTCGGAGTCTGATCACCAGTGACAGGTGGGAAATGGAGGGAGTGGATTTCTAGAGATTTCTTACGCCGCTTCGGCGGTGGTAGTGGTGGCGGTGGTGGGGGGGCAGAGCGAAGGAGACAACGAGGTGCAGAGTGACAGAAACAGCCATGCAGAAAAATGGAAAAATTACGCCAGGGAGGGACTTGTAATGGAGAAAAAGAATGAAGACAGGGGTAAATGGGAAGGCGGGAAAAAAATAAAACAAAAAGAGAGATCGAGAGAAGAGCAAAACTGAAAGAAACATCAGATGCAAATGAAACAAGATCGAAGACGGAGTAAAAATGTACAATGCGCCGTTGATCAAATCTGCACAAATATGTTGCATATACATATTCCACAGATTTGATATACTTCTTGTTTACAATATCTGAATTGATCATTGTGCCTTGAAATTACTGGTAACGCGTCTTCTTAGCCTGCCATGTGCTATTTCAGCGAAAACCAATTTGAAAAGAGAGAGAGAAAAAAGAAAAACCCAGAGGGCTTTTCTGTGTGTGTTGATATTCTATTTGCCCTCGCTTCCCCCCATTCGCCACCGAGAGGCTGCCAAGTATACAGTGAGCAAGCCAATTTTAGATTTAATTTCAGCTCAAATTAATCCAGAAGCAAGGGGAGTTTTATACAAAAAAAAAAAAAAAAGCAGTCTCTGTTGGATTTCCAAGGATTAGCCTCTCTGCTCTGCCTCTTTCTATATGTGAGCGATGCTTGACCAGGAGCTGACGTAATGCTGTAAACCGTTTCTTCTGGATTTCTTCGTATCAGAGGGTCTCGAAAGAATACTTGAGACAAACTTCTTGCCTCGATTGTTTTTTTTTTTTTTTACATTTACGTGGGCCGAAGCCTGGGCATTTCTTCCCGTGTTCATCAGACAAAGAAATCTCTGAAGAGGGGCCTTTGAGGACGCGGAGGCTAACAGAGTTGTGAATGAAAACGTTTCATTTCGGTTCACTGCTTGGTAACTCCAGAGCAGCGTTGAGCTCGACTGCCTGGCACTGTGTACGGGCCCGTCTCTTGACGGCTGTGATGAATGAAGCTCAGCGGTGGTGCTTCTTGCACGGATGGCGCCCTGGGCAAGCGCCTCTTCATGTTACCCCGGAAACCAGGCAAAGCACAGGAATAAGAAACAGAAAAATGGAAACTAACAGGAAAGTTCAGAGACTTCATTTACTAATTGAGTAGATTTTGTTGATCACTTTTGCAGGTGATTAATAAAAGTAAAAATGAACTCATGCAAATATGTCACTGTGGTGGTTAAACTCAAAAAAATTAAATGATGTTTTTTTTAAAGAAATATGAATGTTTTTGCAAAAGTATATCATTCATTTTTACTAAAACAAATATTCTGCTATAAAATGATCATATTTAATCGGTAAGTCGATGCAATTCGAAATCCTTAAAATTTTAAACCATGCTATATCTATTCAGATATGATCACTCTTGTTCTCTTCACAAAGATTAGAGTGGTTTAAATTGTACATTGCATAATGTGGGGAAAAAAAACGTTGCACTATGTGTAAAGAGATCACTGCTTCAAAAATGAGTAAAGGTTGTACCTCAAGGCTTAGTTCTTGGTCCATCCCTTTCAGACTTCTTTGTTTTAGTTTACATATAAGGATTTCCCATATTTGTGTCTTGTTGCATAGGCTTCCAAATATGATCTGATTTTATAAAACTGAAATGTCATCAAAACCCATGAAGGCATCTTAATAGAAATATGAATTCAATGTCATTTGTAACAATAGATAGTGCACCTTTTGTTGCTCAGATGGTTTCATCCATTTCTAACCGACAGTCATATGCACAGTAACCAGCGAACACACACACACACACACACACACACACACACACACACACACACGCTCTCTTGTATACAACTTGGCAGGTGTTGGACCAGCAAACCAGCGAGGCATTAAAACAAACAACCACACGTGTGTCCTGTCGCACACAAAGCTGTCCTCTCTATACACAGATACGATTCCTGCCATGTCTTCAGATTGCTTCGCATTCTCCATCTCCTTCACATCCCTTCCATCCCTGCTAATCTCTCTTGACATTTTTTCCATTTCCCTGCAGGCGCTCGCCTGCTCTGCTCCGGCCCCACAGATGCTACCGTCGTCCCCAAACGTCCCAGCCAAGAGCTGGTTATGCGTCCCTCTTGTCGGGATGACAACGCATCTGGACCCGATGACAACGTGGGAAACAGCTTGAGTTATCCGGGCAGGACAGTGGGGAGTCAGGGTTGTTTTCAGTGTGTGGCCACTTTGCTTTAGCAATAATAAAAAATATATGTAGATACCAGGGTTTCAGGCTGTTAAAAGATGCTGTAATCAGTTTATTGTGGGCTCAGTTTCAAATTCTATGTCAGAGCTCCAAAGGGTTTACTTTTCTTTACACTCCAGTGATCGCTTAGATACAAATTTAGAGTACATTTAGAAAGCCCAGAGAATACTTAAACTT
Organism: Poeciliopsis prolifica; assembly: GCF_027474105.1. Classification (NCBI taxonomy): domain Eukaryota; kingdom Metazoa; phylum Chordata; class Actinopteri; order Cyprinodontiformes; family Poeciliidae; genus Poeciliopsis; species Poeciliopsis prolifica. The sequence continues at coordinate 581,905 of NW_026562420.1, read as the reverse complement.
ATCTAGCATCCCAGAAGGCTGTAATTACTTACATTTATTTAGCACCCAGAACAGGGATTAACACTTCGAATCCAGAAAAACCTTAGCAACTACCTTTTTAAACTCCTATTCTCCCAAACCAGAAAAGGGCGCTTACATATACTTAACTACCCACAGGAGTATCTAGTTTATTTACTGTGGATCAACATTATTAGCTTTTTCTTCTTTGCTCTTTCCTTTGGTTTGTTATTTTGTTTGCACTTCCGTTTAATTCCTGTAAAGCACTTTGTGTCAGCCTTGTTACCGTTTCAGGTAGAGGCGAAATGACCTTTACCCGAAAAAATAAACCAACAACTTTGACCTGAATCTTCCAGAAAGTTTTAATAAAATGAAACAACACTCTTGCCGCTTCTGTTAAGCCAGAGGCTCCACGAAATCTGCTGCCCTACATATTGGTATTGTTAGATCTTAACATTTATAGTGAGTCGTTGTGATTTCAGAACCGATTCGCAGAATGTTGACAGAGGTTTTTGCCGCCGCTTTTGCTCTTAAACAGATTTAAGCTCAACTTCCTTACTCTGCTGGAATGTGCCTCGTTTCCCAGTAGTTATCAGGCCGTTACTTTGGTACAGAGGACATGAGGTCACCTAAATGTTACATCTCTGTAGTCAGATACAGAGACATTTAATTGCTTCTTAAATATACAGAGCAACTCATCACACAATCAGAATACAATATCTGGTTTGGATTTTAAAATCTTTACATTTTAAGCCATAATATTTCTATTCAGAAATAACGATTAATTAGTCTTTTTTTTTTTCAAAGAAAAGTTTAGTCTATTGTGGAAAGAAAATGTGTAGAGAGATCACTGCTTCAAAAATCACTGTAGGTGTACCTCAAGGCTTAGTTCTTGGTCCACTGCCTTTTGAGGTTTTTGTTTCGCTTACATATAAAGAATTTGCAATATCTATAACCTGGTGCAAACTTCCAGTTTCCTCTGCCTACATTTGTTTCCTGCCTGCAAGGAAAACATATTTGAGCTCTAGTCCAAGAGTAAAATGACAAAAGAAAGTAAAAGCCTTAGTCATGTCTTTCAACCCCCAGAGGGCACTTTGATGATTGTAAATAGTTTTATTTGTTGACAATGTTTTTTGTTGCCCCTTATATTTTTTGCTTTAGTCACCTTACATTGTATTTTTTTTTCTTTTTTATTACACTATATTATAACATAACACGATAAAAGGTTTTCAGAACCTTCGTACACATTTTGTTTTATGGTTGCTCACAGATGACAGTGGTGTTGTGTTGCCTTAGTGTGAAATTTATGTCTTGAAAAGGAAGATTAATATGAGCGAAATACGTTTATCCAAGTTTATTGCTGTGAAATGTATGTACATTATACAATGGAGTTTGTTCTTTACTGAAAAATAACTAATCTCCAACTGAACGCACCCAGAGGTCAAAGGTGAAACAATGTCCAAGTGAAAACTCAGCTGCACTCAGTGAAAAAGTTTGATTTTACAAAGTGATCCAACTCTGTATCAAAAGTTCACCTCAGCTATTCTGAAGGACTTGATTATAACGCACGGGTGTGAAGTTTAGAGAAGCAGTGAGGTGAATAATTTTACAGACAGGATGGATTTCAGAGGCATAAACTAACGCAGTGACAGCAAATACCACTGGGTTTTATTGGCTTTGGTTCGACTCGGGTTTTAACCCGGACACCCATCCACTTTGTCCAATCGAGCATCGCCGCTGTAGCGCCTCTGAAAGCTACTGTGCCATTCCCCACTGCGTTGAGGACATTTTTATGAGGTTCTCATTTATTTCTGCTGAGCTGCTTTACATTAAGCACCTGCTGGAGAATCTCTGAGGCTGCAATTCTGCCACTGAGGCTTCGATTCTGCCTCTGAGGCTGCGATTCTGCCACTGAGGCTTCGATTCTGCCACTGAGGCTTCGATTCTGCCTCTGAGGCTTCGATTCTGCTGCTGAGGCTGCGATTCTGCCTCTGAGGCTTCGATTCTGCTGCTGAGGCTTCGATTCTGCCTCTGAGGCTGCGATTCTGCCACTGAGGCTTCAATTCTGCCTCTGAGGCTTCGATTCTGGTGCTGAGGCTGCGATTCTGCCTCTGAGACTGCGATTCTGCCACTGAGGCTTCGATTCTGCCTCTGAGGCTTCGATTCTGGTGCTGAGGCTGCGATTCTGCCTCTGAGGCTGCGATTCTGCCACTGAGGCTTCGATTCTGCCTCTGAGGCTGCGATTCTGCCACTGAGGCTTCGATTCTGCCTCTGAGGCTGCGATTCTGCCACTGAGGCTTCGATTCTGCCTCTGAGGCTTCGATTCTGCCGCTGAGGCTGCGATTCTGCCTCTGAGGCTTCGATTCTGCCTCTGAGGCTGCGATTCTGCCTCTGAGACTGCGATTCTGCCACTGAGGCTGCGATTCTGCCACTGAGGCTTCGATTCTGCCTCTGAGGCTTCGATTCTGGTGCTGAGGCTGCGATTCTGCCTCTGAGGCTGCGATTCTGCCACTGAGGCTTCGATTCTGCCACTGAGGCTTCGATTCTGCCGCTGAGGCTGCGATTCTGCCTCTGAGGCTTCGATTCTGCCTCTGAGGCTGCGATTCTGCCTCTGAGGCTCCATTTCTGTGGGCATCAACACAAGGGAAAAAGACTTTTTTCTTCTTCATTGTACGAGGCACTTAGATATTCTGATTCGTGTCACACGACGAACACAGGTTGTTTATTTTTTTTATTTTTTTTAAACGAAAAAAAAGTGAGGTATTAGTCAAGCCGGACAGATCGTATTATTGAACCTTTATGAATGGCCATTTAGAGATTCATTTCTTTATAATTAAGTACAAGGACCTGATTTGCTTTAGAAGTAAAACGCCACATGGCAATTCATCCACAGCAAAAGACTTGACACAAAGTTATGCTTCAGAATGGTCTCATTTAACATCTGGTTTGCACTTGAGACCATATGACAAAGAAGATTTCAGTCATCGTTTACAACAAAATGAGAGAAAAATAAACGGAACCCCATTCTGGTTCCTCTTCTGCTTGGTTTGCATTTGTATTCAGGGCTGGGGATTTCTCATTTCTTCTTTTATTGGGTTACAGGAGGAGGACAAAGTGTTGTGACAAACTTTTGCCTTTCAAACAGAGTTAAAAATGATAGTAAATTGCATTGGTAAAAAACAAAAAAATGCTAATGAAGACCTTCTCTGTGATTAAAATGTTTGCTTAGATTTTCATTTGTTCACTAAACGCCTACAGCGAGCATTTCAATGTACAGATGCAATTTAACTGAATAAACCAAAAGATTAACAGGAGTTGTGTTTTTATTTTTTTGTTTGTTTTTGAGATAGGTGTGTTTCCATTAAGCAAATTTACTTTGATTGTTTCAATTTGCGCAATTCTCTGATTAATGGAAGTGGCAGCTGCTAATTACCAAACATCACAATGAAATGGGCTCCGTTAGCACTATTTCCTCATCGGTGGCTAAAATGTTTCTATTCAAACTATTTTATTTAATTTTTTAGCAAATCAACAGTAAAAATGAGAGCATCAGCTTTCAACCTAATCAAGGGGATGATTAGTTAAAACGGTCTAAGTTTTATTCGATGGTTTGGTGATCTCCAGTCACAGCGGAGGCCGTGGTGGAGGACGGAGCAGCATCTCAGAGTGGCTCCCATGAAACAACATTCCTCCTGTGTGTGTTTAAGCAGGGAAAGGTTGAACTGTCATGTTTATGTAGTGGAAGGAAAAGAGAGAGCGAGAGAAAAGCAGAAGAACAAAAACAGACGAGTTGATGTCAACCCTGGTTGAGACGCTGCTGGTCGGTGTGTGGAGTAGCCGGTGGTCTCCTCGCTGTCGGAACGAGAGGACAGGCACAACCGGGGACTAAGATCAGCTGTCCACTAATGCCTGGGCGAGAGACGCGTAGAGAGGCTGAGAACAGGAAGGAGGGAATCTGCCTGTCTGCCGCTCGTCTTGCCTCGCTGCTGTTACTATGACAACAGGCTGAACCCAGGAGAGTGGCGCTTGAGATTCCCCTCGTCCTCCTCTTTCTTGTCTTCCTCCTTTTCTTCAGACGTCTTTCCCCTTGACCCGCTCCCCCCCATCGCCTGCCTTCGAGCTTCTGCTAAATTCTTCCAGGTCTCCTCGTTCCTTCTTCTGTTCTCCGTTTGACTCATTATTTCTATTTACTTATTTATCTACAGACGTACATTGTACGATAAATCTCACGACGGTTGACTGGACCCAATTCCTGGTTTCTTTTTGTATTCTCCACTCAGTCTCACCACCCAACAAAGACACCTCTGAATACCAGTTTCTCAGTTAAACTTTTTATTATTATTTTTTTTATGGTAATACAATTAGCAGTCTTGGTATCATCAAAGGATGTTATGTAAGAGGACAGGCGACCTGTCCGGGGCGTACGCCGCCTCCTGACCAATGTCCACTGGAGACAGGCACCGTACTTTATAGGAAAGAAACCATAAACAAAGTGGCAGCAGTGGATCATCCAGCATTTTCCACTGTACAGGTCTGGCTCAGTTAAATGATGTCATCATTTGATTTGGCAGCATTAATTTTTTTCGCCGGTGTAAAAAAAAAAAAAAATCCATGATGACGCCGTTAACGAGACGATACGTCGCACCCCTGCTTCCTCATAAAGAGTTTGGTCTCGTTATGCAGGCATAGGCTAGATCATTTTCGTAATTCTGTCTTAGCGTCTTCAGTCAGAGGCTTCGTCAGATTCACTGTAACACAGGCCGCTACAGGAAATCTTTCCTGTCAACAGCCCATTCCCACCAGCAACGACTCTTTGAAGACTTTGGATTAATGAGTTACAACATTTCATTTTCCTTTGGGATCGTTAAAGTATTTCTGAATTTGAATTTTAAACTCAAGGACTTTTTTAAAATTTCATTTGACTTTTTACACTGGTAAAAGTAAAAAGTCCTACAAACCTGGCGTCCTTTACCAAAACACATCCTGGCCAAAGACAACACCAGAGTCCAAGTTCATGTAATCCAGAATGAGAGATAGATTGAGTAGTTGTCCAACTGGTCCTTGTCTTCTCCTTTGCCTTGTCCTCTGAAGAGGACTGAGGATAAAGCCTCAGAGAAAGACATTTGGTTGACCAGAACATAACCGTCTACAACACAACAGTGCGACTCTATGGCTTTAACAACAGGATGAACAACCGACACCATTTATGACCGGCGTGTGGGCGGCAGGTTTATGAAGCTGCCAGCGGACGCTTCTGCTCTGTTCTGCCGCTGCATCCTTCAACGCGTGGATCTCGTCAAGCTTTAACGGCGCAGGCCAGATAAACAGACAGTCTTGCTCAAATGAAAAGTGGTGTATGACATTTATTAAGACGAACCGCCGCGTCCAAAGTGTTGTGCAACAGCGAGAGTGGTGTGGAACGGCTTTGCAATGACAAAGCCTCTTCGCACAATCATTAACAGTCGTTTAGTTTACGACGGGACCGCGTGACCTAACAGCATGACGGACCAGTAGGTACTGGGTTTATACGTCTCAACGTAAACCAACAATCCATAATGTCTCCTCAATAACTACACGTTGTTTACCTGAGGTACAACTGCAGAGATTTGAGAGGAGGAGATGCTCTATGTGTGTGAGTTATGAACAGATCTGCATTTAATAAGGGTTCTCAATGGTAAATCTTCCTTTTTCTTTTTTTATACATGTACTCCCTTGCATATTCGTGCCCAAGGCTGACAGTCAACGTGCGTTCTCGTGGTTGTGGGATGTTTGTCTTCACACACACTCAACACACATACACACTGCTTCGATTGCAGAATAAGCTGTGGTGTACGGTGTCGTTTCACAACACGGCAGAGAGAAAAGACTCTTCCGAGTGTACGGCAGCCATTTTGTTTTGTGCAGAGGAAGCCGGAGTTCCCTGGGAGAACCCATGCAGGCACCGGGAGAACAATGCAAACTATGACTCAGTTTTAAAAACACAAAATCTTTTTTTTTTGTCTCCCACCGTTCTGACGGTTCAAAGTCCTTCTACGTAATGAGATGCCAGAGAAAGTCCCAGAGGGACCAATTTTCTTTGAGCAACGCAGCGCTGCCCTTCCCCCACATGTTGTTGCTCTATGCTGGCTGAAAGAAGACTGCTGAACCTTTCCCCACCAACTACAAGAAAGAGAATTTTGGCGATTTGGAAATGGTCCAGATATGGTCAAAAATAAAAACTGGAATAAAAACTAAAGAAGTTCGAGCCTTTTCACTTTCAAGACGGTGCTGTTTCAAAACTAGAGTTGGCAAACTATCCTAAGCATATCTGAGAGGTTACCAACTTTAAACTCTATGAATATTTTACCATTAATGTAGCGCTTATCAATCAACATCTTCAATTATTTTAAACAAGAGTGGGAAAAACTGCTGCTTTTTCATTTGAATTGCAACGGAAGGATCATGGAATATGTTTTTGTGCAGCTTTAGGTCGTCACACTTTAAGAAAGTCATCCCAGTTGCTTACTGCTCCGATAGGAAGAGAAAACCTCATCAGCATTTGGAGCCCTGCAGTCATTCGTTGGTTGTTACACCAGCGAGGCAAGAGAAATTATGAAACGGCAAACTTAACGCTGACTGTGATGCTCAGCGTTGCTGGTCTTGTTTTTGGTCATGCAGCTCCCCAAAGGTCTGTCAGCCTTCATCCTTACTATGGAAATGTACCCGCTTCACAACATAGTCCCACCTTCAGGGCTTTAAAGGAAGTCAAATCTTAGAACATCTTCCATCTCCCTCTTTCCCTCGACTTCCTCTTCTTATGCTCGCTTTATTACTTACTTTCCTCCTCTGCAGAGAAACAGGTTTCCTATTGACTGTCCTCAAGCCACTTTGCAAATTAACACATATTTCATCCAGAGAGAGAGAGAAATCCACAATGACCCAATAAACCGCACAGCTCCCCCAGTTTCTATCGTGCGTATTTTTTTTTTATGCAAGCGTATGCATGTGTGGGTGGCAGCGTGTAAGATTGCATTACAGTGGCGAGCCTGGAGGTTGTATCATTCCGACGCAACACAAAGCTATTCGAGAAACAGGGCGCATTTATTCAGACTGCTGTTTCACTTGGTTGAAGAGCTTCGTTTGTCTTTCCCTCCGTCCCTCGCTCCCTTGTTCTTCCTTCTGCTTTTGTCTGAAAAGAGTGATAGTGGCTTCCTGCAGGGTTTACTCAAACCAAATCAGCGGCACCTTGAGCCGCTCCGCTCAGCTTTTCCTGAGGCTGTCCTCCCCCCCTCTCTGTCTCCAATATCAGTTCATTTGGACTCCTTGTCTTTCTTTTCTTCTTCAGTCTTTTTCATGAGTATCATTCCTTCAGAAGCAGAAATGGCCTCGCAGGACTTGATTCAAGTTCTCTGTATGAGCAGCCAAAGGGCAAGCAGGATTCTTGGCCCGTGAAAATGTGTCGGTCACTTCACCGCAGATTCGGCCAATCGCATCATCTCTCTGTCCTACACTGCAGGTGAACAGGATATGTGCATATTCACCAGTGAATTGGGTCTTTAAGGACATATTTGAACCGTTATTTCTTTGAAGGGTGTGACGGTTCTACGACCAGAGGATCAAATGACTTTTTGAAAACAAGAATTTTGGTAAATAAAGAAACAAGCCAAAAAAATGTACGCAGGTGACGATACTAGAGATAAAAATGAAATTGCTTTTCACGCTGGTCTGAGTCAGACAACTGATCAAACAGAAACTTTACATTTTGATGTAGTAAGTTCATTGTCTTGTCATTTCTGTGATGAAGCTAATGCCGCCCAGAACAGTAGACACATTACTTTGATTACTTCCCTCCCAAAAATGTGCAATTACGTGTTTAATTGCTTTGCTTTTCCCTCTCGCAAAGTAACACAAACCCTTACAGCAGCCACTAAACCGTCAGCTTAGCCACTGAACAATTAATAGTTAATGTATATCTTTGTGGTGGGTGTTAAATGCATATGAAAACACCAAATACCTCCACTTCCTCTGCTGCTTCGAGAAGTGAAACAACTGTCAACGATTTGAAATCGAGTAAATGCATGCTAAGAGGCTAATCTAGTCATCTGAACTGGGCATGTTGGATTAGAGACGCATCGAAAACACGAAGGACTGCTGGCCCTGAGGACCTGGACCGAGGCGCGCCGGTCTAGTAAATAGCAAATATTAATGTGTTTAAAGACATGCTAACTAACATATTTCCCAATAAAAGGAATCCCATTTTTCTTTAATGCCTGTAAGCCAGGAGTTATTAACACGACCAGTGCCAGGCGTATATGATCCGTCATTACAGGTTTGTCGCCTGTAATGACGTTTTGAAGCGGTCAAAATGAAACCCAATCTAGCCTGTCCAGAGCGAGGTAAACAGGGGGACGTGAAAACTTTTGCGGAATGCCAAACAAAACACTGAATAAATCAAGTAAGAGGAAGGACAGTAAACCCATAAAGGCATTAATAATTCATTTCATGCAGAGCAGTGGAGTTGTCTTTGGTTGCTATGCTCTCTCCTGGACTCCATATGACACGCAGTGTTTAAATACATGTGAGTGAATTAAGTTCTGTATATTTACTGTAGGATGAAATTGCCTGTTATCTAATTAGAACAATGGTATTGCAAAAAAACCCTAAATATTTTTTTTTTCTTTTCTTTTTTTTAGGCCTTGTACTGAAATAATCACATCAAAACCCAAACATAGAAATGACAGAGTCGTTCCTGTGGGGTTTAAATTCCTTCATCGGCTCAGATGGAGACAAATCAACCGGTGAAGCTGTCAGACGTGACACCATCCAAACCGTGATGGACCTGTGACCAGAGCAGAATAATTGGCTGTTATTATCGCCAACGACTTGGTTGATGACAGCAGTGATGGCGCTGCTGGAACAATGACACATGCGCTGTGGATGGGACTAATGGACAGCCTGAGCTGGGTTGTCTGCAGCCTGCACAAGCATCACCTCTGCATATTCGAGCCTTTATTTTCATTTTCCGATCACTCGAACCTGGACAATGCAATTTCCGTGACTGCTGTGCATGAATGAATGGGAAATCTCCAGCCTACCATAATAAGTACGAGTCGGGTGGCTCATATGTGTGACACTTTTGGGTATTTCTATTAGAGGGCTTCAGCCTGGACACACAGAGAGACGAAGACATTAAAACTCCTCACTGGCTGGAAACTCCTGAGACCGTGATCACAGAGGAGGAGGAAAGAAAAGTATTATTCAAAGTATCAGAGGTGACATTGATTAAATGAATGCAGTAGAAAAATTGCTCGTGCGCATCTCTGAAACCTTGCTGAACTCTTATGAAGACAGTGATTCCAGGACTTTGACAAACTATCCAACAGTGTGAGTTCTGTTAATATTTAAAAGTACATAGCATGTGAAATGGCACTGGTCTGGACCATTTGCGTGTTTTTGACTGAATACAAAATCAGAATAAATGTAAATATTTCACTGTAGCTGTCGGTCACACACAGATGTTTTTCACTAATGAAATAACGACTGCTGCCTGTTTTTGTGGACAACACTAGACCTTTAATAAACAAGCCATTTAAGTCTTCGTTAATTGAAGTACTTGATACTTGATACATTGCCCAGTCCTAATCTGGACTCAGTGACAGTGTGCCCAATCTATAAGGATAGATCTATTCAAATTGCTTGACTTTTACTCTAAATAATGTTGCACTTTATTATTTATTTGACATCATATTTAGATTTCCTAGTTGCACTTTCTGAACCATTTGAAAAAAATGCTTGTTGCAGTTTATTTTGACGTGTTTGACCAAGACAGTCAAACTATTATTTTTGCCACTTTCAGTTTCCCTGTTATTTTATTTTACATTGGCTGTTGTAATCCTAATCGCACCGGCTGAACAGATTAAAGTTGGGTTGCATGTATGACTTGTGAAGATATTTCTCCCTTCGTCCAAAAACATTCGTGTTGGGTTAATTGGTCTCTCCAAATTGTGGCACTTATACCACTACGATTTGTTTAGAGGCTCTCGCTTGTCCTGATAAGCAGTCCAGGATGTACCCTGATGATACTCTGCACACACTGGAAGGTACAGGCACTGGCTGGAGCTGCTGTGGTAAGATAAACTGTACAAATATTAAGATAGTTCTGTGTCCAGCAAGACAGATCGTAAAACAAAAACCAAATTTTAATGTAATTTAGATGCGTCTTTGAGTAAATGTCTTCCAACAATCAACTAAACCGTCTTACATTCAGACAAGAATGCGTGCATTTCCTTCTGACAAAAAACTATTTCTCACTTTTCGTTCCTTGACACCAGAACTTACAACGACAAGCAGCAGCTGTTAGTTTGGTGAAGTTATCCCTCTGAAAGTGACGAAAACTACTGGACCATATTGACACATCTCATAAGAGCGTTTTTTTTTTTTCTTTTTTTTTTTGCCTTGCACAAAAACAACCTTGCATTTCACAACATGACATTGCCGAGATTAATTAGGACGAAAAGACAGCTCAAGGAAAACTGATGACGATTAAAGAATTAGAATTAGTTAATTACCATCAATCAGTTTTAGCAGTTAGGTTAGAAAAAACAAACAAAAAAAAAGACAAAGAGAGTTTGCAAATGACAGTGGGTAATTCATTACCTTTAAAGATTGCACAGCCAAAAGGGCGGCATTCAAAACAGCAATAAAAATGTAAAAGCATGCAAATGAAAGCAATGCTGTTGCCATCATGTGCATTAAATTAAATACAAAAAGATAAAAATAGTTTAATGCTGAGTCTGTTTTCTGTGACAGTTCTCTCTGCGTCAGAAGGATCCCAGACGAAACCACAAGCTCCAATTTTAAATAAACCCAACAATCAGTGAGAAAGTCATTGAGTATCAACAGCAATAAGTGCCAGCCTCCTCCCATCTGCATAATTTTCTACTAAACGCCTGTTTTTGAAGGAAATGCAGGGGATATTGAGGCCCTGCTGGAAATATCATGATTAATTTCGAAAAGGTGAAAATGTGCTTACTTACAAAACTTCACCTCAAAAGCTGCTGTGGGCTTCAGGTTGGCACATATGCACACATTTTTCTTGCGGATATTATGTTGTAATATGTTGTAGTCACAGTGCATAGCTTATATTTAAAAAGTGGCATGTATATTTTTTCACATATTTGTTAAAACTGTCACTCTGTTGTGACAGTTTGGTGTGAGACAGATAATATGTGGGGAGAAAAAAAAAAGACCTCAATCAAAAATCAATTGAAGAAATTATTTTGGTCAAATTATGTACATCTTTCCTATTCTGTGCACTTTCAGCGAAACAACAGCTGCGTAAGTCGCGCTGCTATTCCTGGCTAACTTTGTCCTGTACATATTTATTGACTTTTTTTTCTCTCCCTTGTGTCTTTTTTGCTGATGCAGCATCTTAATATCTCCTCCAACGAAGGTCAGATAACGTCCGAACCATCAAGACTGCTGCGCTCTGCCAGGATCTCATTTTAGATTTAACAAGAAGAGAGAAAGGGGAATGGTGGACTCATTTGTTGTCCCTAGCACAGGTGAGGAGACGGTTTTGTCATTTCGAGTGGACACAAAAGGAGCAACTTGCAGTGAGGAGAAAATTCCATTTGTTTCATGCTGGTTGCAACACGTTGCAGGCGACAAGGAGTGGGTGCGACTCAGAGTGCGGCAGCGTGTTCTGATTATGTCGCTTAAGTCGGAGGTTTCCTGCCGGATACATTCGCTCATTAAAGAATTTCAATATTTAACATTCCAGCAGTCCAACTTTGTGGTTCTGAAAACCTGAACGAACCTGATGATTTGCTTTGGAGTAGCTGGAGGAAAACTGCCATCCCAACTTTGATCATTCGCCAGGTGATCAAAAGGTGCGTCGCCTCTGTTCCCCCGTGGAATTAGATTTCAACTTCTGTTTTCAGTGAAGCTGCTCGATCGCTACCGACATTCCCTTATACCGCTAAGGTTTTTGGTCTCCGTGGGGAATACTTTAGTCAGACAGTTGCTTTGATATGAAATCAAAATTTGCAGCAGCGGCACTGAACGTGACCCGCGGCAGAGGGGTACGAATGCCTGGCTGTGTTCAAATTTAAACAATTTACACTTATATATGATACTGTTTAGATTGGGTGAAATATAAAATATGTTTACCCGGGTTTCATTCAGCACATTCAATGTTCTCACTTCAGTTTTGAAATCAGGCAAACCAAACTTGATTTTATACCTCCATCATTGTGTATCGGCTTTGCAGTTTAGATGCCAAAATGAGAAAACATTTGGTTTTAAGTAAATCTTCTTCTCTTTCAGACTTTTTCCTTTCGGGGTGGCCATAGCGAATCATACGTCTTCATTCAGTCCTCCCCTCTGCTTTCTCTCACGCCACATTGACGAATCTCATTTTTGGGTTTTGTCTCGACCTCAGCGTACTTCTCCCACTACAATTATCGTTTCTCCTCTGAACATGTCCAAACTATCTCAATCATAAGATAGTCTGACTTGCTCTCCAAATGTTTAACATTAGACGTCTCTCTGACGTACTGCACTCACTACTGATGCTGGCCATCATCTCCACTCCCAAAGAGAACCTTTGGCGTCATCCTGTGGCTCATTAGCTTTATTTAGTTGAAAAGGTTCTGCACGTCTCCCTTGTTCAAAATGTCATTGAACAGCTCAGTCAAATGTTCTACTGCCAACCTCTCCTCGATGCTTCCATACCTCCACAGGTATGTCATCAGGACCGATTGCCTCCCCCCTTCTCCCCTTCGTCCTCTTCAAAGCTCGCCGCACTTCACCCTCGCTAATCTTAGCGGCTTCACGATTCACAACAGTCTCCTCTTCCACTCCACATTCTCTCTCCTTTTCCTCACTCATCGGCTCTTCAAAGTACTTTCCATCTTCCCATCACACACTTGGCACCTGTCAGCATCTTTCCATCCCTCCCCTTGATCACCCCAACCTGCTGAACGTCCTTTGCATCTCCATCTCTCTGCCTCACCAACCCTCAGTCCTCACCGGCCAATCTCGCGTTCTCGACTTTAAGTCAATAACACTCCAGAAATCTTGTACCCTCCCCGTATTGCAGAGGATTTTTGTTTTGTTTTTTCCTTCTAAACGGCTCTTTCAAAGTCAAACACCCAATTGTGCTAAATGCCTGCCAAATATTACTGTGAAGTTGTCTTGGGACGGCAGAAACACTGACTCATTATATCTCTGCAGCCATAAAATGACAATAAATCCATGAATCCAGATGGCATAGGCATAATTCTGATCATGAGGGGGTTAAAAACAAAACATGAAAAAACAAAACAGCCTGGATCTCTTGAAACACACAAGCAAACTCCTCAGTCACGTAAATGACAGAAAACATTTGTGCTTTATTTTGGCCATATGTTTGCTTGTACGACAGGCTGGGGGGAGAACGGCGTGATGGAAGGTGACATCTCTGCTTGACCCAAAGAATTAAGAGTTAAAGGAAAAACTAGACAAAAAGTATCCATTGTTCATCTCCTTTCAGCATCATCCATACGATGAAAAGCTGAAGAAGGACATCAACGAAGGCAACGTCTCGAGGATCAAGAGTGTTTGTGTGGAAGAAAGTTTGACGTCAGAAAGCAAAGAACTTTTTTTTTTTTTATTGGTTGACAAAGGTGTCAAATTTCAACCGGGATGTTAATCTATGGAGACATGATAAGAGGTTCCATGTTGCTGCTGCTGTTTGTCCATAAGACACGTTTCCATTGCTGTCTTGAGTTTCTTTTTGATAGTTAATTGATATATGAAGGTAAACTTGGGGGTCAAGGGACATGTGATTGTATACATTGGTCGACAGAGAAAGAAATTGTCTGTGGTTTTCCGACTGTTTCAGGGTCATTTTGGTGAATCGACTCCAAAACTCCCTTTGGTTTTGCTCAATCAGGTCAGCTTTCTCAACTGACCTGAGCAACGTGAGCATCAAAATGCGTGACTTGTTCTCACATCTAGATCGGTTTTCTGAGAATCTAGATCAACGAGCGATGAGCAGGAGGAGAGACTCCACCGGGAATAAACATTAGTCTTAAAATAATGTTTAAATTAAAATGGATGGCTCGGATTTAAGGGAAAATCCAAGCCATCCAGGATCTCTGGGCTTCATTAAATCAAGTCTCATTGCTGCACGAGCCATAAAAAATAAAATCAAAGCCTTCAGAGAGTGTGTTTTCCTCCTCTCCCTCACTTAAATGCATGTGTGTGTAGTAAACCCCAGTGGTGATGTAGGCCATTGAGCTCTACTCATTTGTGGCAAAACGGGAGTCCAGTTCGTTTCTCGACTTGCCCTTTCAGGCGTCCCTGAGTCCCAGGCATTGACCTCCACCATCCGTCTATCTGACAGACGGCGCCTCGTCTTTTTAAAGCTTTATTTACCGAGGGAGGGGCGACGAGCTGACATGCTGTTTTTCAGCTGTGCCCTTTTTCTTACCCCCATGGTCAGCTTATTCACTTTGTGCGAATAAGCTTGGCCGCATCTTTGTGCACAGACCTCTCCGCCTCCTCAAGGGGGGGACTTTTGTTTTTATTTTTTTTATTTTAGAAAATCTAATAAAATAGACAGTTATAAGTCTATAAGGAGCAGAGGGGGTCAAGTTTGTGTTTGCTGTCACGTTGATGCTGAGACTCTTAAATTTCCCCAATGAGGGACGAGGAAGGGATTCATTATTATTCATTCAGAATTATTGTGACTAAAATGGCAAAATTAGTAATTTAATGTTCCTTTATGACTTTCCAGTGCCACTAAATGTCTTCTCCACTGTTGGGGATAATTAGGACAGATTCACTAGAAAGTTCCCTGTACGTGATGAACCTTCGTCAGACCTCCCGCTTGGTTCTCAGCCAGATCCGCTCTTTACACTTATTGTACGTTTTGTTCCGTTTCAGCACTTTTTAATTTTCTTCCCAGTGAACTACATTTGAAAAAGACGCAGATCGAAGTCTCACCCAGTTATGCAGATTTGAATTTTGAATGAAGTTATTCACATGTTCATATTAAGAACAAATTACACATGGTCTAACTCGCTCCGAAATAAATTTCAGCAAAGTCAAATTCACTCGATTATGTAATGCACAACTGGTTAAAAACGTTTATCTGAGGACGCCCAGTGGACAGCAGCTGCTCGTCAACTCCAGTCACACCGGAAAAGAAGTGTTTCTTTTGAACAGGAGCTGGAGCAGGTCAGGGCTCAGAACGAACAGCCATCTGCTGCAACCGGCTGGAACTGAGAGGGCAGGAAGGGCAGAATTACTGGACGGGGACCACTTTCTCTTGTGAAGGAAAAACGAAGGGAAAGGCGACGCGACTCATCACAGAAGCATCGAGACGGGGGGAATTTTCTCAAGCGAAAACCGAAACAAAAAGTCAACGGCTCCACCTTATCCATCAATACATCCCTTCAGAAAATAGTCACAAAAAATAAAACAGTTAACCAAGGAGAATTTTCTATGTGAACACAACTATAAACATATCTACTGCTGTTGGTTTGTTAGCAGCCACATAAAGGCAAAGATGAGGTTTCCATTGTTCCACTCCACCCAATGTTTTCCCAACATGAGAGATCAATACTCACACGGTGGAGGATGTTGTACGGCGTTTGTTGGGATTGTCTCTGAAGGAGTTTTCACCGCACAGTAATGCCTTTCCATGTTGAACTGTACCGTAGGGCACCGGCACAGAAGTGCCTGACGATAATCCCACCCATACAAGAAAGCGTACATGCATTAAATACTGTTCGCATGTTTCAAGAGCCTGACTCAGATTTGTCAATAAGCCCATGCTGATGCACGGTGGTGCAGACACTGCTGTAATCCTCACTGACGAGATGAAAAAAAACAAAAAAACAAAAAAACATTCACAAAGCTGTCTGTTTGCCTGCTGAGCATGTGATGAGATAATGAGATTGCTAGGGATATTTGTGGAGAATTGTCTTCCACTTTGACAGGACACCAGGGAGAACAAGGGGGGGGGGGGGGGGGGGGGAAGAACAATAATAATAAAGGGGATTGGCTGCCTTAGCTAAATCTGGCACTTCTGAAGCGACTGAGTACATTATGCGACTGTGGAGGCCCGGCTCGCGTATTTCAGGTGATCTGTCTGTCAACCGAGTCTAACTCGGTCCTAGCAGAGTCTGGGACCGCTTCACGACAACACGGCTAGATACCGATTATACAGCATGTCTATTGAAGGGGGACTAACGCAAATATGGCCTCAACTTTCCCCTTAAAGACCTGAGCAACACTTGAGTTAGAGGGCAGATATGAAATATGGCCAGTCCTGAACCTATTTCTACTTGACTAAGAAAAGTAGATGAAGAACCTGGAAGAAGTTCTGGATCTGAAGACGGTGAGATGAGAAATGCCAAGTTTCAATCTTGCTTGTCAGGAAGGTAACGAACTTTGGATGAAGAATGTGAGAGTAGAATCCGCACCGATCACATTGTTTTGTGGAGCGCATGTTTATGCTCATGGGCACAGTAAAGGAAACCCTTAATGAGGAATTAAACAGACTGTAGATTTGCAAGCGGCTTCCTAACTGACTACAAATAGTGGTTAGTGTAATATTAAAATGTAATTTGAGTCCAATTTCAGTGCCTACATCTGACTTTTGTGCCAGAACCAAAAAGTCTGAAAAAGATCCTCCAATGCAGCGGAATCAAAACTGGATCAGCAGCAGAATTAACTAATTAAAGGGGAGATATCGATCTCCGAGGCAGACAAAAAAAAAAGAAAGACGAATGTGCGGATAGTTCAGGGAACAATTTGTGAAGCCCAAATCTATAGACAAAAAGAGGAAAAGACGATTAATGTACATCGAGAATTAATCTGAGAAAATGGCTCATCTGATGCCAACAAGGATACTCCCGGTAAATCTACTTAAACAAAAAAGAGGGAGATACACAGAGAGAGAGAAAGACAGCCATAAGAGGTAAGCAGATCTGCTGAAGATGAGACAAAAATAAGAAGCACGCAGACAAACAGGGGATGTTACCTCAAAGCAGCTCTGCCTCTGAAGCTAAATACAGTCTGTCAAACTTAGAGACCTTCATTATTCCCTGAAGTATTCCTATTTCTGTCCGCTGCGCCATTGCGGAGGGCTCTTAGCTATAACGTAAGACACAGATGTATCATTTTATTCCTTTAACGTCCTAATTTGTGTCTGAGGAATGTATATGGATAAACACTGAAGAGCAAAGGACTGAACATATAGTGGACTCCTGTTTGTTTGCAGGTTATCCTTTTCACAATTTTTCTGTGCAGAGCAACTCCAAATTATTTGCAGAAAATGTGCTTAATGATCTATTTTGTTTTTGTAAAGCATATCTAAAGTATTCAGCAGAAAATACTGCTTGAATAGATGACATACCAGAAATGATGTGACTTCACTTCTTTCTCGGCTGCCATTTGCAAAGCAGCCGATCCATGTGTTCGTTTATGCCAACGATCGATTATGTTCGTTGGCTTTGATTGGCTACAGCCAAGATAAGGAAGGTGGCAGACATTAGCTTCTGGGGTAAGACTGATCCACTGTAAATATGGAGGTATATTTGGTGTTCAAACTACTGAAATAGACAACTAGCAAGTACAGTGGCTGTTTCTGGTTTGGGTGACATGGGCAACCAATGTCAGAAAAGTCAAAGCATGTCGCTTAAAGTGAGAGAGAAAGTGAACAATTCACCTCATGAGCCCACAAGAACCGTTTAGCAATCACTCCTTGACAAAGTTAAAATTGACACACAAAAAAGGCAACAATGAGAAAACACTGACTCCCCCTTGTCGCGCGCCGTGTTGCCGTTGGGCCGCCGAGTTGTGATTTACGCCCTGCGACTCTGGCAGTGCATCTGCACTTCAATTTCACAGCAGAGCAGAACATAATAAAACCGTTTCTATTTGCGTAGATTGTTTTTTCATCGGTGTCTTAATCAAATTTGGAAAGAACCATTAAATCATTTACTGGATCGCGACAAATGGAAACGTAGCCCGCGGTCAGGGCCAAGTAATAACCGGTGATCAGGTTTGTTTGTTGGTTTATAACTACAAATTACACAGATGCATAAACATCTTAGAATAAGACGATATCCAGGGTAGAGTCACTGCACTGTACAGCGGGTTGACATTCACCACCAAGAGCATTAACCCCCATCGCTTTGCACCGTTATTGTTAACAGAAATCACCCATTCTGCATGTCATTAGCGGAGTCATCGAGAGTGTAGACGCTAAAACAAAATGTTGGGGAGATAAACAGGATGTATTACAGGAATGGAGCGTTTATTATTGATTAATATCTAACAGGTTTATTGTCTCCACCGTGTAGGTGTTCAGAAAAGCAATAAGCTGATATGACTTGCTGAAGTTTTGAAGTTAAACACTTGCCCGTAACACTTCATCACAACACGGTCTGTAATGGCAATTGCAAATCAGAGAGAAAAGTAATTTCACCTCCTTGTCGTGTTGTTCGGTCTGCACTGAAACCCCTGATAATATTACCTTTCAGCTGCTGCTAATGGCTTCTGCTCGTATCCCACTGCAAACAGACGAGAACTAACCACTGATTTCCACAGCGTAAAAGTGGTGACTGGAGACTGAACACAGAAAACATGTAGAAGAAAGTGTCCTGGATAGAAGGCACATATGTTGAAATTTCAACCCACATGCAAAATAATGCGCGTAGAGGGAAAGCACACCACGCTTATTGAGAAACATGGCGATGACAGCATCACGCTTTGTGGAGGATTTTGCTTGGCAGAGGTCAGGACGCTGATGTGCAGCAAAATATCTGGGAGGCATCAAGCGTTTGACATTCGTTTGGATGCTCACCTTTCTTTGGCGCTTTGCCCCTGCCCCACCACAGAACTCCACAATCTGCAATATTAACAGTAATGAAAAAAAGGGCCAGTCCAAGACCAGATCATTTCGAAGGCTGGTCCACCACTGCATAATTTGGGGCCCATGCAGATTGCCTGATAATCCCAAAATAACTGCTTTACAGTCAATGACAAATATCTTTGCAGAGGTTGAAATCACACAGCGGTACCTGCAAAGTGCAAGATTTCTCATTTATTTACAGGAATTCCTGCATGTACACATAGCAGCACAAAGTCCCAAATTGTGAATCACTTTACAACCTATTGAAAAATGACCAAGAGTTGTGTCTCGGAAGAGTCCACACAACATCACATGAGAAAGTCACATTCTACTGTCTTTCTAACATCCAAGACGTTAGTTTGGTCCACTGTGGACTGGAAGACGATGGACGTCTACAACATTGTCATTGGGCTGTGGGCTGTGAGCGCGGGACGACCTATGTGAACACAACACAACAATATTTTCTCATCGTCCCCGATCGACTGGTTTCAATCAAACAACGTTCACGTCAGAATCGTCTAGTCAAAGTCCAGGCTTAAACCAGCTCCACAAGCTTCACCACTATTATTATTTCGTTGGCCTGGCACCGAAAGCGTTTTGAACCAGGTGACGACTGAGCAAAGATGCACCTGGGAAGGTTCGGCGCACAGCAGCTGCGGTGTAATGTACAGAACCTTCAGTCAAGATCGTAACTAGAACAGTATACAGAACCAGTGCAGCCTGGAAGCCCCGAGGTAACAGCTCAGAAAGAGAGCATCCGGCAGATTCCAGGTAAAAGTTGCGTATCAATGATTTCTTGTGTTTTCTTCTTTCATTTTGATTTTTTTGTTTGTTTTGGGGCTTATGGGGATATTGAAACACTGTCAAAACAGTTTCATATGCTGAATCTTGCACCTCTGATAACTACTTTTAAACTCTTCAAGAAAAACGCAGCTGATGTGTTTTTCCTTTCCATTCGAACCTACCGTTATAAAGCCCGTAACGGTGGGCGCACACGCCCGAGCCCCGGTCTGCTCTTCTTGATCGTTCATCAACCTCAACCAGGAAGCGGTGGGAAATTGCTTCCCCTCTTTAAACGAAGCGTAGAGGCAACTGAGCTTCTCTTTCGCCGTATTACTCACCTAAAACAAACAAATTACACAACACACTATTTGTCTATGTTCAGAGTCGGGCAGGTTGAAATAAAACCTGGATTTAATCTGCAGGGAAGAAAGAAGAACGGAGTCAACTTGACCTGTTATTATTTCTTATATCTGTTATATGTACACTACCAATATAACATAGTAATTATAATCATAGTGATGACTAAATTGTTTGCTAAAGATGTATAAAATGCTAAAGATGATGTCATCTTATGTCATGGAAGCTCAATTTCACATTTCCCAAATATTTGGGTTTGGTTGATGTGTTCAGTGGATGAAAAAAAATCGTGTGAAGAAATTATTTTCACTGTAATAGACTATTAGTTTTTACAGCCTCCATTAACCAGTATGACATTCCTAAAAAAATTAAGAATGTTGAAGATCAGAGAGGCGAAATGTTGATTATTCATGGCTCGCTCGTTTCTCCAACTTCAGGTCTAGGAGCCGAGGAGCATTTCAATGATTCTTGGTCTGGTACAAAGTTTCTTTGTCGACTTTGTTTTGGATTATTATCCTCCAACAGACCCAGAGATCATGACTTAGTACTTCTCTGGTGAAGTCTGCTGCATTTTTATTTGAAATGACATTTGAAGGGAAACGGGGGCCCGCAGCATCATAGATCTTCTTCTATATGCCACAGCAAACAAAGTGCAGTTTTTCACAAAGATATATTTTGTTTTACACCACCCATCTGAAGCTATTCTTTGACCAAAGTGCATGCTTGAGAGGGACGTCCCGGTAGTGCTCACCAGACAACAAAAGGCTTTTTTTTTTTTTTGGCATCACTCCCAAAGACCAAAAAAAAAAAGAGCAAAAAATGAACTGGATGGCATGTCGACGGTGTTTTATGGCTGAGACTTGGTGCTTTCAATATGCCACTCTTTTGCCACCATGCTCTAACAGTCAGAACTGAAGATATTTTTGATATGCTCTACATAGCAAAGATAAAATCTGACTTGGTAATTTGACGCTTTGAAATTGGGGCTCTGTTGCTTTAAGAAGCTCCTACTATCTCTGACACGCCACTTTCAGCAAATCATCACAACAGAGCTTCTCCTCACGCGGTTAGCAACTGTTCTTAGCAGCGTTGGACTGAGAAGTTGTTCCTATCAAATGCACAGTTAACTGCTGCTGCCGCTAGTCGGGAGGAGCAGAGTCGGGGTGGTGGCGTGAGGAGGAAGCCCAGCTGCTGACTGCGGCTCAATGGAAGAGCGTGTTCAGGCGAGTGAGATTAAAGGATTTCTCAAAACATGCATGAAAGAATCAAACCAACACTCTGTTACGTTTGTATTGAGGGAAAAACCATCATTACATTAAAAAAGAGTCAATTTTACATTAAAAAGACCCCTTTAAATAATTCCACGTTGTGCTTAAGATAAAAACATATGAATACAAGGTTTCCAATCAGAGCTCAGAAAGAACCTCAGATCCGAGCAGTGATGTAAGAAAATAAAAAAACAGAAACAAAACAAAACAAAAAAAACCCTGCACTGAAGCAGTTTGATGCAGCAGCAGGGATGTGAGAACTCTGAAGAAAACTGCAGAAGAAAAACACAGAGGGCCACACAGGCCCCTTTCACACAGTGGGGTGCTTTATCACTTGGCCTGGGAGCTAGACAAAAAGATTGCGGTCTGGGCGTGTTGCATAGTCCTGGCGTATCTGTGACTCCCTGCTGCCCTTGTACACAACCAGGCCGCACACACACATAAATTACACTGGGGCAAAATCAATACATTCCTAGCCGACCAGCCGTGATGTCAGCAGCGCAAATATGTCTGCCCTGGACTCCCCACTAGCAGGCTTAGGGTGTGGGTGCCTGTGTGTGTCGGTGGTAACTCCCTCTGAGGAGTGTGTGCTTCCCAATTGCATTGCTATGTGGCTAGATTGGGAAGAAGCTGTGTGCAACTGCAAAGGTGGTTTCAGCTAAAAGGAAAAAAAAAAGGTAAAAAAAAAAAAAGGCGTGGTTGTTTAGTTCAAAGTGTTTTTTCTCTCTCCTCGCCGAAAATCTTACAAAGTAAAGGACGATGTGCGTCCTCTCCACTTCAAATTCTCTCCGCTCCTATCAGCTGAAGGTTGTGCCTCATTAATTAGAATCGCTACAAAGCTAATTTATGCTGCTAGTTCAATTAGAAAGAGCGAACTTCTAATATTTATTTTTTGTTAACTCTTAAGGTTATGGAAAAACACTTATGAAAGCCTGTTGGTGGGTTACTGAGAAAATTGAATATGATACAAAGCCAATAAAGGAGGCTTTTAAATACTAAAAAGCTTTGTTATGGCCTGTATAATAGGACAGACTGCTGACTTTAAAGATGTTAAGCAGACAGTCAATGACACACTTAACAACGCAGCTAAAGCCATGAAAGATGATTAGAAATGAAGCTTATTCTTCAATTTGCTGCATCCAGACATGTTGGGTGGAAATTGTGTGGATGGAAAACGTGTGATAGACAAAATGTGCAGGTTCAGACCTGAAGAGATTTAACTTTTTAACTTGTCCAAAATCTTCTTTTAAGCTTTTCAAATGAAATCTTCAACGTTTTACAGAAAAAAAAGAAGCACCTAGCATTTTTAAAGTGAAAAATCACAGTGAATTTAAGAGTCGCTCAGGCGTCCAACTGTTAAACGTTTTCCTTTTCCGAAAAAAGGAAACTCCACAAGCAGAGGTGGGCGGATTGATCCAAAATATCGATAATACCAATACTGTCTGCAACAGCATCAGATCGATGCTAGCGTGGCAAGATTGACACGTTAGTTTCTGATTTTTTTTCTTGAAATTTTATTTCATTTTTGCATTAAAGTTTCTCGACCCACACTCTACAAATACCCAATTGTGACTTGCCCTGAAATATAATGCTTTTGCACTGTATTTTGAAATAAATACACACAAATATGTTCTGTTTTTTATTTATTATTATTTCTGTTTGTCATCAAACTATTTTGTGGAGACAGATCAACTGTGTACACATTTGTTTTAGCCAATTAAATTAAAGAAAAATCAAGAACCCCCTCCACCCCCCTGAACATCAGAAGTTTGATATATAATCAAACTAATAAAAAATATCTTATTGCTATTGGTATCAGCGATACTGTATTTATTTGGTATCAGTATTGCACACCTCTAGCCTATTATTGAATAGTCACTCATAACAAATGTCATCTTTACAAGATCAACAATAAAATCACCCCAACTGAGTCACACAAACCAGATTTGATCACAAAGTGATCATCAATGAATCCATTTGATTTTCCTGATGAAGAAACAAAACGACTCGATCCTCGTTCATTTCCGCAGAGTTGCCCAATGATACAACTTGGAGCTGCACTCAGAGCCCAGCTGCTCCTGAAGCCCCGGTGGGGAAAACACTGTGGCATTTTAAATGGAGCTCGCGCTGCTATTTTCACTTTAACCTCGCATGCATTTCTAAAATACCATTTCTGACGTAAATAAAACAAATCTGGTGTCTCGCGGCGTCTCTTCCCCCCCCCCCCCCCGCCTCCCCCAACTCCTCGTTGCCCTGTAGGTTTTTTTTTTCATCACTCATCTGGAGCAGCTGGTGCTCCGATTCAGCATCATGCCTGCCTCTGCCACTGAACCACCCCCACTTCTACTTGCGTACCCACTCTATGTGCATGCTGCCCCCCCCCCTCTCTCTCTCTCTCTCTCTCTTTCTGCTGGATCGCACATCCAGGGATCACACTCACGCTTTCTCCGTCTTTGCTGCTGCAGAACGAACCGTAAAGCTTCGGACTGCTGCCGCTTCTTCCTTCTTTCTTCATCACCAGAGCGGGACTCCCAGTGCGGTAAGAGCAGCGTCATGTATCTTCAGTTTGCGTGCTGGAAGAGCTTTTGGAAGGGTCGCTTCACTTGTGGGACGCGCACCTGAGACGCATGTTGCCACGTTGGTCGGGGTTGCAAAAATCCAAAGGACAAAAAAAAAAAAAAAAAAAAAAATCTAGATATCAGAATCTCATAGAGTTGCTGCTTCGGACCGTCTGACCCAGACGGTTGCTGGTTGGTGACATGAGAACCGGAGGCTGATCGGGTGGAGAGCAAGGCGTGGTGGTGGGATTCGGGTGTGATGGTTGCGGGTCCGGTGTGATGTATGACGACAGCAGCAGCAGCAGCAGCGCCGCGGTTCGGAACCGGACAGCTGTTGAGCAGGAAGCGGGACCAGCACCTTTTAGATGAGATCCATATGCTGGTGGATCCGGAGCTTCCGCGCTGATCCGCTCAGAGCTGGGAGGTGCACGGTGCCAAAGGCGCGCGCGCGCACACACAAACACACACACACGCAGCGAGGCAGCTGCTGCTGGTGTGTAGACAGTGGGCGTCTATTCACTGTCATCTCAACAGCGGGGTCTGCGGACGGGATTGGTGAAAGTGATCGGGTGTGCGGCAGTCAGCTATGCCTGTCAAAAAAAATTATAAATTAATAAATAATGCAGCGCGCGTGAGTGTGCATGGCGCGCCCGAGGGAATGTGTTTAGAGTTTTTAATTTCCACCTCAAAGCGATTTTGGTTATAAAAAAAAAACGAGCAAAAATATATGGAAACCATTTTTCTGTTCGCTTGCTTTCACTCCTATAAGATGAAGTTAATTGGATGATAGGTAGAAACATGAAAAAGACGTGGAGATGGAGAAAAGATGAATCAAACGGAGGGGAGAGGACACGTGTGTGCGCGCGCGTATGTGTGTGTGTGCGTGTGTGTGTGTGAGAGAGAGAGAGCAGAAGACGTGAGGTAGAGAGATGGCGCCCTACTCCAGCGCTTTTCTGAGTTATTTGATTTATCGCCTCTCCAATGCGCACTGACGCACACAGCTCTGGGGCCCCCCGCTTTTAATCCTTGTCATCTTCACCGACTGATGAAGATCACGTCGCACTGAAGGCCGGCGACCTATGATGGGCGCCGGTAAACACACCTTCTCACTCCCCCCCCGACCCCCCCCGCCCCCCCGCCCCCACCTTCGCAACCTCCTACATCGGTGGGGCCCCCACACACTGGGGGCCAAACACTCGGTTTTTAGTCACAGGCGACTATTACCGCCGCGAAAATGTTCATCATCGCCTGATGCGGCCTGACTGAAGCGAGCCGGTGGGCATCCGGCGCAGATCTGCAGGGCCGCTGAGGGATCCTGATTTCATTTGAGTCACAGCGCAAGTTGTAAAAAGTGGTTCCTGCTCCTCGTCGTGATCGATGCGGCGCGTTTCTCATTCCTCCGGTGCGGGCGAAGGGGAGGACAGCGAGGGGCTTTCCGGGACGCGTGCCAGAGCGTGAACAGACTTCACGGGAAAGGATTCTCTTTAAACGCCAGGGCCGCTTTTTTTTGAGGGGGGTACGCGAGCCCCTGGTGCCCACTGGAGAGATGTGGGAAGAGCAATTTACCCTCCAAGTCAAATCAATCAAATCCACACCGTTTGCTCTGCTCTCACAGTCCTTAGGTCTAATTTACCAAACTAATTCAACAATCATGTTTGAATCTTTTAGCTGGCAAATCTACACACCAAAGGGTTGTTTCCAACTGCTTTTAATTACTCTATAAAGTGTGGTATTCAGAATTAAACTTAAATATTCATAGCCTGAGCACATTTTGTAAAGTCTGCTGAGACAATATGCGTTGCTAAGTGGCAATATATGAATGAGCAGAAATGTATTAAAGAGCTTCGGTTTTGAATTTATTTCCTGTCACACGAGGAAAAAGTTGGTCTCTGACAGAAAACGAGGCAGACATCTCCCAAAAGTGCCACTTTTAACATTTTTAAATTAGCGTTTCATAAAGGAATTACTTGTCGGATTAATTCCAGACATTTAAAAAAAATAAAATAAATAAAGACAGAGGCTGTTCTTTGTTGATTCTTCTGTGACTAGACATATTTATTGAGATTGCAGCAGTAAAGCTGTTCTGATCTCTGCTTTCCAGCTGGTGAATTATAGTTTTGTCTTCATTGATGAGCTTCAGGTTGGAAGGTCTCCTTGCCATCACCCTAATCTTTAGCTCCAGGCACACATTTCCCTATGAGATTCAAGTCCGGACATTGACTAGGCCACTCGAAGATGTCGACATTACCTCCAGTCAGGAATAAGATCTCGTACGTTACTTTAAATACAAATATGCCACGGCTATGAATAATTTCCATAAAACTGTATTCAACCAAAGATATCTGAAACAGATTGTCATGTGTTGATATCCCATTTCTAAATGATGAGTTGTCATGTGTTCACATTGGCTGTTCTTTGGTTATATACACCTGGAGGGTTTTCTCCCTTAGTCATCAGATTGTTAAAGTAATAGAAAACCACTTTTATAAACCAACATTGATTACGTTTCTTTGTCAAGTTTTAAGCAGTAGGCTTGTTCCACGGTACGCTGTGAACAAGCAGGGTGCTGCGTAGTCAGTAAGCGAGTGAGAATGTTTCCTTCAAGTCTGAAGGACAGGCTTTCAAAAAAAGAAAAATTATGCACCTGTCAGACATGAAGCCTGTGGCTTATTTACTAGCTCGCTTTGAAATTATACGAGGTAAAGAATGTGATCGAGGCTTGAGGATTTAGAGAGGAAGTCGAAGTCAAGTCAGTAGTCAAAGTCTGAAACTCGAGTCCTTCTCAAATAGCTCTTACCAAAGCAAATTACAACTTATCCACATAAAAAGTATTTCCAAGTTGAGTTTTGTGTTTGTCCCTTTTGACTATCATGTCGCTTTTAGGAATATCTTCATCTATGCAACCCCCCCCAAAAACACAATTTTATAGTACTTTTGATTATTGAAAGCAGTCAACATCTGCATTACAAAACCTTATAGATATTGCTCTAATGTGGAAAAGAAAAATTGCAACTAAAATCTCGGGACTAAGCAATAAGTCATTCAAAATCATGCCGCACCCATAAACTGCTTCCTGTCGTCGTGTCTGACGTTTCCGCTAGTCGTAACATTCGGTTGTTGATCACATGATGCGTGTGATGCGAAAAAATCTTTCCATTGCAGTATTACCAAATGCCACAATTTCAATAAAGTCCAAACATGATGTCTGACATGTTAAGGTCAATAGCTTTGTCAGAATTTGGTTATTTACAACCAAAAAAAGTCCATAAAAACAAAAAACTTTAGCTGATAAGCATATAGCTTAGGGAACATAAAAAAATGCCCAATTTGCAAAATCTCCATTAAACAAATTGATCCCTGGAGTGAATTTTTCAACTTCTCAACACCGTCAATATTTAATTTGGCCTCATCCTTATGTTTTTAATTCTCTGTGTCCTTGACTCGGTATTTATAACGTCCTCCTCCTCTTTGTCGACCATCACCATGAAGTCCATCTCCATCATCATCATCATTATCATTACTTTCAGCAGCAGCGGCGGCGGCATTATCTGCAATTTCAGGCAAAACATTGTTTCGGTATGGGACGAGATCCAAATTGTCTCCCCTCCTCTCGCCTCCTCTTCTCCCTTGTCGCTGTCAGGTTTGAGAAATGAGACGCCGTCAGGAGACAGAGGTCTAAAAATGCCCCCAGTTCACAGCCATCTTGTTCATAAATCTTCTGTCGGGGGCGATAGGCGAGGGAGCAGTCCCCTGCAGTCCGACGTGATGCTCACACTCTGACACATGGCAAAAGATGCAACCGAGATTACAAACGTATTTAGGATTCCTAAATGGAGCTTTTGAGTTCAGTTCAGTTCATTCATGGAGAGCCAAAGTGTAACCAGATATCAACTCACTGCTCCACTGTACCAACAGATCTGATCCATATGCAGCCACTGTCCGCTCAAATTCAGCGAGCGGACAGTGCATGATGGTATACATTCATGCATGCATTTCCTACGAGAACACAAAGTCTTGTTTGGTTACCTGGTCTTTCAAAGTGAACAACTGAGGCTGTTCTTTCTCGATTCCACTGTGACTACAGGTTGTACGGTTGCGCCATACAGAATGTAATTTGAAGCATTTTTGTTTCTTAGTACTGGAAAGCAGTGGAAATGCTCACAGATTAACATGAATGGATTTTGAATGTATGGCAAAAAATTGTCCAAGGAAATCCAGATGATGGCATCAAGTTGTAAAAGATTTTCCCCAAACAGTTCGCCGTAAAACTTAAAAAACGAGCCCCTCACCAAGCCGCTCGTAAATCACCAGAGACACGTGAGCCTCGGTAAAAAAAGCCAGTACCGCAGAACCAACTGATGCTGGGAGTGGATCTCAGCAGGGTGGATGCAGAATGTTACTCATAAAACAGGAGCTGCGCATCTACAATGCTGAACTGTCAAAGACATCTCTGGCGTGTGATGCCTCATTGATTTTGCTCTCTTTTCAAGAGTCAACGTTACCAAGAATTGGCTAAAATCCAGAGGTTTTATGTACGTCTGAGCAGCTCTTGTGCAATTCTTCCAATCTGTGCAAAATGGTGAGAAATGGTGTGTATGTTGCAACCCTCGTCCACTTGGCTCACACAAACCCTCTGGTAGTAAGGCGAAGCGTGGCTTAGAAACACCAGCCGTTTTTAAGGCGGCCCTACCTCGAGGTTCAACTTGGACTGGTTTGCTTAGCTCTCCTTCCTCCCTTTTTCCTCATACAAATTGTGTAGATCTGTACAGAAGTGTCTAAGGCCTGACTTGTGTGTTTTGTGACAGAGGCTACAGACTTTGCAGCAAATCCTTATTCTGAGAAAGCAGAGGACATCTTATAGCATTGAGGATGCAGTAGAAGTGGAATGAAGCAATTCCCTTTAGGAAGAAATCTCCATCATTGGGCTCTGCAATATAGATTTAAAGTTTTATCGCAGTATTTTGTGGTTACCATTGTTATAATGATAAAAGTGATGATAAAAACTAATAAAACAGATGTATTACTGCTGTGTGTCACAGCAATTGTAGCCGCACAAACACAATCGATGCTCTTGAGAAATGTAACAAATTTATAACGTGCTCCTTTCGAACGCCAGTCATATGACAATTGTACAAACGGTAACTCAATTTTCAAATTTATTGGTATTTATTCATGCTTTAATCTAACAAATTACTATGTGGAGAACATAGTAAAACTATCAATCCTGACAATATGGACAGCTTTATTGGGTTTCAAACATCATTCAATGGAATTTATTGTGGTAATGAATCAAATTTCTTATCATGATGAGAAATGTATCTCGATAAACGATATGATAAATGCCCGCCCTGCAGATTCTTTGGTCTAGTGAACGTTTCTATGAAAAGGAAAACCAGTGCAAACAGATAATGCCAATCATAATTTTATTGGTGGATTATTCTTCCAGGGGAAAGTCTTTAAGTTTTTTTTTTTGTATTTTCTTATTTTTTTATTTACCAAAAAAAAAAAAAAAAAATAGGGCAAAATTTAAGTTTAGGTAAAGCATCTGTTGTGTATTTATTGAATTTTTTAAAATTTATTTTTTGACATTCAAATGTGAAATATAATAGATATGTTTGGAAAAAATGCTTAAAGAAACGCAGAGGGATGTATTCTAGGATAAAATGGGTCAAACATAATTTTGTCAAAAAAAAAAAAAAAACGAACACAGAAAATAAGAAAATCTGCTAGGTTGTCTATTAAAGTAAAATAATTAGGCTAAGCTAATTGCCCTGTGCTGCGGTTCACTTTTACAACAGCAGAAATATCAGACTGCAGTCTACCTTTAGAAGGCTGTACGTCGTTGCCGCGTTCGTCTCTATTTTAAGTCCTTTCTCTGTGACGACACTTTTTGATTTTGCTTTGTTGTCTGCTTCTCTTCGCTTTGTTCAACCTTCAAAAGTAACTGTTAGGTTTAGGAGCTCCAACAACATGTCAGGGACTGGAAATGGAACATCATGAACAAAGAGAAGACCATTAAACGTGTGATCAATAAACACACCTGGCGTACATCTCCACAGCAAGTCATAATTAAGGCAGCGAGGGAGAAATAGATAAAAAGAAAAGTATTTATACTGATTTTGTGTTTGTGTGCCTATGTGATGTCATACCTACCTTCTCGGATAAATTAAACAAATCTCTTGACAACTGGAAACCTGACAACCGAAAGGTATTGCAGTAAATCATGAAAGTTGAACAGAGAAGGACAAAGTCACAGATTTCGACTGGGGTTTACTTTAGAGAGAGTCGCCTGGTAAACTCTTGCCAAGTGCTATAAGTGGTTGAGGCCTGACCCTGCTGAAATGACAAACTACTCTACGCTAAACCTTGGAAGAGGAATGTTAAGAAGAAATTCTCAAGTTCTTTTTATAAAAATGAATAAAGAACAGAACAATGCTGTGGCTACAATCCAGTTGACTAGAAAAAGCTCTTCTCTGATTCAAACTAGCAAAAAACATCCAGTTGGGTTTCCAGCCAGGTAGTCGCACAGGACAATAGCGCTGACATTCTCAGCTACTCTGTGATGTCTCCTACATTGCCTGCTGGACAGACTGAGAATGACAACTTTCTATCCAGTTGTTTGGAATGGTCAAGAGTTTTACATTTATACACAAGTGCACTTTTGCTTCCATTTGTATGCCATACAAATGTATGCCATGCTTTTCCTGCAAGCGTGTCATGCCCAGCTGATATATGCTTCACTGTTTCAGAGTGATTATTTGCATAATGTAGTAAACTCTAACTTTAATTGCTCTTGTGCCAAGTTCCTGTTCCTGTGCTGCCATGATCTTTGCCTCTGTTCTGTCTTTTAGTCCAGCCTTCCGAAGACTGGTTGAAAATTTTAGCCATTTTCACTGTCTGCCGCTAGATGCTATGCAGGTGCATATATTTCCATGTTGGTTCCAGGCACCCAAAAGATCCCTGGTGCAATGCGATAACCCAGCTGATGGTCCTAGTGAGTGTAATCCAGAGTTAATTTGCACAGGGTACTGTGACGATGGCTCCACTGGGTGGAGTGCAGCAGTCACATTTTGGGAATACCTGAGTTCTTGCTTCAGTCCTGAATAAAAGTGAGAGGCGCTGTATTGCATGTTGCAAACATTTATAAATCATCATGTCCCTGTGTCCTTTTTTCTGTTTTTTGTCAAAATCCCAAAGCTAGGTTGTGAAAAGTGGGGGGTCGTCCGGGATTTGAACCTGGGACCTCGAGCTCACATACTTACCTCGTGTATCTAGTCTCTGGGAATGATAATAAATTCTACTCATGTATTAGAACACAATGCAAAAAGGAGATTGTAGGTCAACTTAACTGTTTTGGTTTTTAAAGCTTCCATAGGTCACGCATCCTGCTGCATAGCCTCCCCATCAGTTCAGCAGCTGTACATCTTGTTCTGTTCGCCCACCTCTCATCAGAATGTCCTGATAGTCCAATGTATGATGCATACACTGTCAACACATCTAACATTCAAGCTGGTATGACATCATTTTGCAGATTAAGTTATCCCACATTGACAAATTCATTGCATATATCTCTGTGTATGTATCTGTAATTTTTCTTATTTTTAAAATACGGGCGTTGTTTTCAGACGGATGTCTCTCAACACACGACATGGATAGCGTGAAAGACAGGACGGCTTAGGAGACAGACGCTTTCAAACGGTAACTTTGCTGTTCGTCTACAACAATGACGCCAACGCAGCGGGTAGAGAAAATCTCATAGACGTTCAACTGTTTGTTCTTTGCCATTGTGAAGAGCGAGACTGTGGCTGGTGGTGATAACTTGGGGGAGAAAAAACAAAACAAAACAAAAAACCCCACACAATTTGGCTGCATTTTCCGATGAATGCAAACCGGATGAGAAGGGAGATATGAGAGCGAGGAAGAGGGCTGGCCTCAGGGCAGGACAAAAAGAGCTTCAGCCTTGTTGAGTTGTCGTCATATGGGCCTGGCATTCAGAGCTGCCACGGGCCTTTTTGTGGTTCCTCTGCATTCACAATGAGCAGCAGTTGTTTCAGAAAATACCCTTTCACTCAACAAATGAACAAACTTTGGAGGCATTTGTGTACTGCAGGTAGTTCTTTACAGTCAAACCTAAAGTTAGTTAAAGACGGCAGAGGCTATAAATGTGTATATTGCTTTACAGAACATTTGGGTCTTTGAAACAGAAATTGCTGTACATGTCAATAACCTAAGTGCATTGAATACTGATGGACTAGCATGTCGTACCACCGTTTTGACTCCGTCAGCAGCAAACATGAGGACAAACCAGACAACAGACAGAAGAGATGAATAATAATGGAGCTGATTCTGCAGTTTATTGAATACCGGTCTGAACGTGTTTGACAGCAGAGAAATCGAAGTTTAATTTGACGTCACCTTAGTAACGACTTGATATTTTGATAGACTTTTTGACACGAGCTCCCTCCTTTATTTTAACTCTTACTTCTCCTAAAGCTGTTCTGTTTTGCACCTTTTTTTTTCTTTTTTACAACATGAAGAATTGTAACCCTCTGCTTTTTGGACAATGGTGTCAGATGTTTTCAAAAGACAAGAATAAAAAGACATAGATGTAAATCAAACTTTTGTCTACTTTAAGTTGCTTAGATTTTCCATTTGCAGTGGGCGTATTAATTTATTTTACTTCCATTAAAAAAAAAATGTGGCTTGTCTCTCGATTGTCTTTTTTAACTTTTAAAAATTCAAACTTCTAAAGGAAAACAAACACAAAACTCAGACGACTCAATAAAATAACGAATAGCAATTTGGCAAACAATTGAGTAAAATTGTCAAATTGCTCTCCATTATTTCCAATATGTCTTTTCTACAAAAAAAGAAACAAAAAAAATCTTAAATTACTCAATTTTCACTGTCCCTTTAAACCAATGTACAGCAAATACAGTGATAATAGAATGGAAATAGAGTAAAATATAATAAATCAAGATACTTTTTGTTGTTTTGAGAGGAATTACCTGCTAAAAATGTCACCTAATGGAATTAGTAGAGATTATGAATCATTCTGAAAGATGGATTTTTTTCCGTATATTTATTTATTTTTTTGTTTTTGTCCTAGTTTTGTCCGCTGGTCTCACAAAAGCAGCAACTTCGTTTTTCAAATATGCAGAAGGCACTTCGCTTGGACATGTTCTCCTCCACATCCCGAAGCAGCGCAGCTCAAACTGAAGTGGTGCTTTAAAGTTCACCAGATACTAAAGTGATGTTTATCAAATGTCTTTGCTGCAGGCGCAACCGGCCAGCGACAGACACAGCGTGGACTCGACTGGAATCTAAAAACCTGCTCCACTGTGCTGGGAGGGTGTGTTTTATTTCTTATGTGGCTTTGATACTTTGACTTTTTACATCTCTGTACTTTCTTTAACACATCCTGCATAGAGTCGTTCAAGATAAAGGGCGTACATAAAGGTCATGGTGAGGTACTTTTTTTTAATGCTCACAGTAAGAGAAATGGAGGCAAAAAGTGCCAAAACTTTCTGTAAGTAAAAGCATAATTTCTTTTTTGCTTCAAAAGTGGCAAAGCTGACCATTTAAAAAAAAATTTTTTTAAATTCTCAAATAAAACAATTTCATTTACCCAACCAGCACTGCTCTGCCCTAGATAAGTAACTTTTAGCTCAACTTTATGTCAAGGATACCCACTGTCTGACAAAACCTACTATGTTATAACTGATGAAAATATTTTGCTGTGTGACATTCATGTTTCATTCAGCACATATACAGGTTGTACACTTTGCTTTGGCCACTTTTACAAGTGGGGATTTACTGTATTGTTTATCGCTTGTTTCAACAAATTTGGAGTCATTATCAAAATAAAATTCAAATAATGTAAAACATTTTTTA
Organism: Poeciliopsis prolifica; assembly: GCF_027474105.1. Taxonomy (NCBI): domain Eukaryota; kingdom Metazoa; phylum Chordata; class Actinopteri; order Cyprinodontiformes; family Poeciliidae; genus Poeciliopsis; species Poeciliopsis prolifica. The sequence goes on along the minus strand of NW_026562420.1, from coordinate 548,159 downwards.
TTAATTTTTACTTTTTTCCCCACGGTAGCATCAGTAAATACCAATACAGTCCAAAACAATTATTATTATTATTATTATTATTATTATTATTATTATTATTATTATTATTATTATTATTTCACGTCCTACAATATTTCTGAATATGCCACTCAAAATCAGGATTAAATGAGGTATGTTGCATGAGTAAGAGTATATAAAACACACTTTCTCAAAGAAACATTTCACATGGGAATGTTTTTCAGGAACAGCACTGATGCAGTGGCCTGCAGGGCTTTTCATGACCATTTTTAGTGTTATCACAACGGTACGAGAAAATATGGTGACAGAATCCTGGGTCCTCATCGCTGCTGTTTCAAGGACAGAAACGGTCCAAACGTCGCTTCTGTCCTGACATCTGGACCGATACAGTGCAGGCGAGTTACAGTCTGAGTAGCTAAAGAACACAAGCCATTCCTTATTTAATAGACCTCAGTTTGGTTCAGCGAACGGGACAGAGAAAAACAATTTCAAGCAGTGTTTGCTGGAGCCTGAAACAAGACAGCCCCGATGTATGATTTTAAATTGATTATGTGTCCACATGCATCTTTAAAAGCCGGCGGATGAAAGATGCTAATTAATTTTAACCATTCCTTCAAAATTTTTTTTTAAAAATCCAAACATCCGTGGACAAGAAAGGAGTCTTTTTTGTTCACTGATTTTTGTATCGACTTAAATAACATAAAGCTGGTCAAATGTTCTCATGACAGCTAACATTTGCTTCAGATAAAATAAAATCTGTGACAGAAGAACTTACTACTATCCTGCATTTATCTGTTTTACTTTGCAAGTACAGACTTAGAGGAAGCGTCCTGCCATGGAGCATCAGCTTTATCTAGCAGAAGAAGTGTATTTTACTGCTTAAGATAACCTGGAGAATGTCTTCTTTAATGCCACCGTCGACGTCGGAGCAAAATTTGTTCGGCCGAGTGGAAGAGCGGCCGCGCTTCCTGACCTCTCCGAAAATCAAACGGAGTCCGTTGCGGTCGTGATTTGCTGCCCGGACCGGAGAAGATCTCTGTAGATCGATGCAGAGCAAGAACAGGCTAGTGGGGATGAGAAGAGACTCGATTTTCTTTTTCACTATAGTGTCTGTTGCGTTTTTCAATGCACAACCTCGTGTGTAATTTTCAACCCACTCTGTCCAGATCGTCACTTATTCATTTATTTAATTTATTTTTTTCTCCACCACTCATGTCCAGATTCACAACAGATCTCATTAAACTTTCATCTAATCTAATCTAAAAACCGTGTTAGCTGGAATTACACATTTTCAAGCAAACCACTCAGAATAAAATGCCAGATTATTTACGGCGCTTGTGTTTGTGTATTATGCAAGAGTATAACATCTTTCAGAAAATAAGAATCTGGGTCTTTTTAAATTGTCCTTTTGTTTTTTGTTTTTTTAAGTCTAAGCAGCTTCTATGAGCTGCATAGTGTCAGATTTCAGCCGCTGTATTAATAAGGTAAACATCACACTGTGTTCCCAAAATGTTGCTGGAATTTTCCACGACAAAATGCCACGGAAATCAATCATCCTAAGCGTTTCCGGCTACCAAAAAAGAAGAAAAATGGAGAAAGACCTCAATGTTTCCTTCTGCCTTTATATCATGAAAATGTTGCACAGCTGTTGTTATGGCAACAAGATAATCTCAACTGCTTACTTGAAACAAACATGGCCAGCTGTTTCTTTTTTAATGAGAAAACAAAGCAGCTATTGTTTGTCTTGTTTCGTTTTTTTATTTTTATTTTTTACAGTCCAAGTCAAAAGTTTACATACATGTACCATAGGCGTGAATATAACACTCGTTTTGGGCTTTTAATGACTTGGACCAAAAAAAAAACAATTTCTTATTAAATGGCTTTTTTTCCCCCTCTCAGTTTGGACTGCAATGGTTTTTAAAGACAAAAGGTCAAAGTTGAGCATAACAGAATAACACTGAAAGAAAATTTGAGAGAAATCATTACTCCGCTCGAAGCCTCAACCTCCAACCGCATACCCAGAGCTACAATGGAACAGTTATAGATCAATGAATATCTCCGTTTTAGAGTGACCTAGTCAAAGTACAGGCCTGAATACAGTTGAGAGTCTGTGGCAAGACTTGAAAATTACTCCTGACAGATGATTTCCACCCTCTGTGATGAAGGCTGAGTTGTTCAGAAGAGGAAGAATGGGCAACGACTTCTGTCAAACGCAATACAACAAGTGAGTTGTTGAGACATAGCGTGCGTTCACACCGGGCCTGTGTAGTCCGCTTTAACCCAACTCTAAAGTCCGGTTCACTTTGTGGAGGCGTGAACTCTGGTCCACCTAAAAACCTTGGCCTTGATTCAGTATAAGTGAACTCTGGCGCATTTCAAATGTACTCAAGTGGACCAGAGACCACTCCAAAAGTGCAGGGCATTCTGGGTAAATACAACCAATATAAACATGGACAATCCTACAACCACTAATGTCCGATGGTTCTCCGTTGTTATTTTCATTTTGTGAAGGAAGAAGTTGAGCTCTTCAGATGTTTTCATGTCATTTCCTTCAGTGGTTCTTTGGGCAGCGCCCCCACAGGTGAGGAGAGGAACAGTTTTTTCAATTAGTTTGGATTGTACGACACAGTGCATTGTGAAAGCGAACCACAACAGCTGAAAAAGTAACAAATGTTGCAACTTTGGTTCCCAATCAAACCGAGTCTACATGAGAACATGGAGAATGGATAATTTGCTTTCAGCAAATAAATTCTGGGATGACATGCCCGCCTGAAAATATTACAAGTACCAAAATTTGTGAGACTTCCAGCCAGTCAGTCCGCTTCAGGACGTTCACGTGAGCGCGATGTCTTGTACAGAACGCTTTAAGCAAAAAAAAAAAAAAGATTTCAAAAAGAACAACCGCAATTACATGCAGGTGATAAACTGGTTCACCTAGATTCACGGTCTCCAGCAGCACGCGTCTTTGTCACAGTCCTTCGTTCTCTCAGTTCGGGCAATTAAACGTGGGAATGCAGTGAATAGTAAATTGGGAGACAGAAAGCGAGACTGAAAAAGAGAGGACTTAGAAGCAGGAGGCTGTAATAGTGAGATGGTAATGTCTTATTGCATCTGTGATACTGAGATGATCGAAGAGCCAGAGAGAGAGACAAAAAAACAACAAAATAGAACTGTGATTTTTTTAAGACTGGAATCTTGACTTAAGTTTTGAAGAGAAAAGATGTGGTTGGTATGAAATGTATTTGATTCAACAAGTTTAAAACAGTTTATTTGTTTTCACATAGGTCTTTATCAATGTGTCTGTTTGTTAGAGACAAAGATGAGCCAATACTGATATCTGTACATGTCCTCACATTTAAAATAAATCTAGGTCATGTATTGTAACAATGTCCCCCATTCATAAGGGCAGAACTATTAAGTCTAATTCTATGCTACGTGTTCTTAGCGACGTCATGCTTTATTATAAATTTTATGTCATATTTTAAATGTCTAATTGCTCTTTGTGAACCATTTGACAGAAGGTTTGTGGCCGATATGGGTATCGGTAAAAGTGAATTTCTTGTTTCAGATGTGCTTTTCAATTAAACCAATTAGGTTGTAGGATGAATTAAATGCCATGTTGTCTTCTGTTGGACACTCATCAGAGCCTGTTGTGTGTGTGTGTGTGTGTGGGGTGGGGGGAGTCAGAAGAAGAACAGGATGAGGCAGCTTGAAGGCTCAGTGGAACCTTAAGAAAGACAGATGTCCGTGGGGTTATTGACCTTGTGCTTGCTTGTTTTTTTCAGTGGACATAACCATCTAGTAGAGGATACAGTCACCTGAGTGACGGTTTTCTGGATGTGTGCATATTAGATTGTATGTCTTTGTTTTTCCCTGCAGTATGTAACTGTAAAAAAATATATTTATTTTACATATTTGTGAAAACTACTAATATGTTATGACAGTGTAGGTTGCTATTGCTGTCAAAAATGCACCGCTAGTAGTCAAAAACAACCAATCTGAGCCAGGAGGAGAGTTTTAGCGCTGTCAATCAAACTTGTGAACGCGCTGTTAATTGTGCTAATAGTGGAGAAACAACTTACCGCTGCAGGAAAAAAACTTTTTATCTGCCCTGATAGCTGGCCATGCTAGCTAGCCTTACCCTTAGGTTATGTAGCAGAGAGAGAGGTGGATGAGCAGCATGTGCACAAGGATGCTTAACAACGCTGAGACACTCCTCCTGGCTCTTATTGGTTGTTTCTAGTTAGCACTGTGAGGAGACAGATTAGCTTGGCTTTTTTCACAGATTATCTGTCTTATACTAAACTGTCATGTCAAAGTAACAGCTGTAGCAAATATGTAAAAAGTTTTTTTCTGTAAAAGTGACATACTCTCAATTTAATGAACTCTTCTGCCTGCACAATCTACAGTATATTCCAAGTTTGCCTTTGCCTGTATAAATGTTGAGTGTTCGCACAATTTAAAATCCCACATCTCTCTCCCTCTTTGCATTTTATCTCGCAGATACCCTTTTAAAATGTCTTTTTATAGGCCTCTCTGGGTTTGTCTTCATGCGGTTTTGTCTTTGATTTGAAAGGTGCCTCCATTTCATTCCAGGCACTTGTCAGAAACCCATTCTGACTGCTTGTTAGACCAAAACAGTCTCCTGCCATATACTTAAAAGCAAAATCCATCATCCTCAAATGAGCCCGAGTGTGTCCTGCTGCGGGATCCGACACGATGAGAATCAAAACTGCATCTTATTTTGAAATGATCTGACAGCACCGTCCATCAAGATGGGAAATGATGCATAAGAGCCAAAGATGAAAGCAGACTCTTCTTTGTGCTCTGTTCTGATTAAAGTTAGAAACGCTGACAATAAAATGTTCCACAGTAAAAGCGGACAAACACTTTGTCTTTTAAGCCTGAAGCCTGAAACCTGAAGCCGTTTTATGCTTTTGTGTTGTGAAAAGCCACTTTCCCTTCGTCATTTCACTTTGACCATGTGTCGATTTAAACAGGCTAAAAAGATCAACTTTTACCCCAAACAATTTCACCCATAATCGGATCATAATCTTTTCCCACAGTAAGAAAATGTAGCTTTGTGACTCTATTTGTTATGATCTCAGGAGGTCACTAGCAGTAACGTTGGTTTAATTAGGGTTCACCATTGCTCAAGGTTTTAAAATTAAATTTTCTTTAATTTTAAAATTAAAGAAAAAGGTTGCAATTTAAAGTGGCCAAATTTGGGGGATTTAAAAGTTTTAGTTGAAATTTAACTCAGAATTTAATCAAAAGCATTGAAATGCCTTTTGCCTTCTGCAGAAATGCACCTCTCCCGGTCAGAAACAACCAATCGGAGTCAGGAGGAAGGTCTTAGCTGAAGCTCGTGTATGCGCTACTAAATGTAGCTTTCTAATGGCGAAGAAACAACATACTGCAACAGGGATACTGTTTGTCTGCCGTCATTTGTGGCCAAACTGCTGGCTTTCAGTGTGGTGAATCAGGTGTAGCGCAGCACAGAGAAAAGGGGGAAGGTGTGGGTGGTGCCTACAAAAACGTAGTTAACAGAACTAACTTCTTATGTGAAAAAGATTTTACACAGAATCCAAAAAATGATGAACAACCCTAGGCGTTCTCTTTTTACAAGGCTGTCATAGAAAAACAGCGTCTTTAGTCAGAGGCTCCTTCAAATTCGCTGTAATACAGACTGCAACAGGAGATCCTTCTTGTTTGCAGCCATCACATTCTATAACGACTCTTTGAATTATCTTCAATTTGACTTACAACATTTTATTTTCGTTTGGTATTGACAAAGTATTTTTGAATTTGAATAAACTATTTCTTAGCACTTTTGATGGTTTGAGTCTCTACAGAAGAGGGCAATAAAGTGCTGAGTTTCAACTTAAAAATGAACAAAAATAGCATTTTATCATCATCTTTCATACAATATGTCCTTTCAGCTTGTTTTAATACAACTGTGTGCAGTGGCCCTAGCACTCCACCTTTCTAAATTTAGTATGAGGCTTTAGTTTTATAAGAAGTTTAGAGTTTTTTGCTCAATACTTAGTTTGGTTCACAGCATACTGGGATAAATGTTGAACCTTCAGCAAATTCACAAAAGCTCATCTTCACATCACAAACTCTCCTCTCTGTTGTCACAAAGGACAACCTTTGGGTCACTAGAATTTTCTGTTTTTGGTTGGTTGCTCCAATTCGCTGCGCTTATTCAACTCACACAAACACACAAACCATGAAGAAAAAAATAAAGTACTTTCCGACAGACTGCGATGGCTTTCATACCAGCAAATAAATAAATAAATAATAATAAAAAGAAGCTATGTGAGCCTCTGCTGGCGGCTGCAGGCTGCCGAACATTCCCTCATTAGGTCCAAAGTCCGCCCCCATATCTACACTGCATATGCTGTCTCACTAGCTGGAGCTTTAAAAGCATTTTTGTTATTTTTTTGGGTTATTTTCTCCCCTTCCACTCCTTTCGCTCCAGCTTGTTTTGCTCCTTCTCCCATTTGCGGCCACATTTATAAATCGCCTGTTTAGAGTTTTCACCTCGTGCTTTTCCATTGATTTGCGCGGGACGTTTCGGAGCACTGCCGGCCCGTGTGAGTCGGTCAGAAATGCAAAATTCACATTCATAATGCTGTTTTGAAGTTCTCTGCAACATCAGCTTCAATTTGTTCCTGATTTCACGTCGTTGAGTTACCTAGTGGTTGTTTTTTGTTTCCTTTCCATCAAAACTTGTAACGCACGACTAAAATCAGTTAAGACCACGTTTTGAAATGGATCCACCACGACGGTGCGCCGTCTGAATTTACTTATCTTTGAGCTGAAATGAACGCAGCACCGACGCAGCTAATGCTCTGAGACACAAAATGGTGCCTGATTTCTGCTGCCTCCCTGCCTTAACATGCTCTGCCGGCTCCTTCAACAGTTGGACTGCAGTTGAGGTAATTAGACTCAACATGGTGCCTCATTTTTTCTTATTTATTTTTTTTATTTGTTCTTCACCAAAGCTGAGAAGGCGGTAAACATCCTATTCAGCGCAGTCTGCCACTGTGACAGTTTGACACAAAATGTGCCAGGCTGTGAAGTGTGTTCACACATTTATCAACAGGTGAGAGGCACTCAGACTGTCATGCCTGCTATTAGCGTGTGGCTGTGACACCGAGATGCAATAATGAATCTGAACCACACACAAGGTAAAAAAGAAAAAAAAGAAACACTAACTGGTAAAAATTAGTTAATTTATGAAAGATAATAGAGGGATAATTGATCAGAAAATACACCAAATGTTTCCTAATAGCTGCAAAGAACAATCACCAAAGACCAACCCAACAACGTGGTTTTACATTTCTGAAATGTTTTAAGTTTCCAAAAGATAATAAGATGTGTCATATCACAGACAAACGTGTGTGGAGATGTTATAATATTTTGTAAAAAAATAGAAAATACTATATCTGTGACAATTCAAAATTGCTTAAAAATGTTGAAGCGTAATGCGCTAAATACTGACGTCTACTGTAGAGCGTTAGAATGCAGGTTTGTTCCTGGGAAAGATTGTCAAATTGAGGATTGAATTGTTTGTAACGTTCCACTCTCCACCCCAGAACTGAATATTTTTGCGTTCATATGCATTAAAGTGCATTAAAAACAAGAACAATGTTGCACAGACACTTTAATAAAGTAAGATTTGACATCTTTCTTTCTCACTGTTGAACAAAGACACCACATTGAATTTGTCAATGAAATGTTATTGCCTCGCTACCAAAGTGCACAGAAAATAATACTGGAAAATACTTACAACTATGACAACACATTAGCTATCAGGAAACCAAAATGTTCAGTGTAATCACATGAAGGAGTTAAATAAATACTGTAAAGAGGAAGACCCAGACCTCTAGTTACTGCAGCTCAGTGTTTAAGATGGTTTGAAATGTTTACGTTCACATTTTCCTATTCGGATCTAAACTATTTAAATTTTGAAATTTTGTGTGTACAGAAACTTGGTGTCATCTTCCGATTCACTCCGGGTCAGTTTTTCTTTTCCTTCACTAGTTTTAATGATTTTAATAATAATTAGAATTAATTATTGTTAACAGTTATTGTTTTTCAAAAACTTGTATTATGACTTTTATCATTCAAAGACCCGCATATGGCCATTTCATTGTAACCTCCTTCCGTTCTTCCTTGGGCTCTAATTCACAGAGCTATGAAAGAGGATTAAGGCCACTGAAAAAAAACCCATAATATTTGACTTTTGTCTTTTTCAGAAGTTAAATTCAATTCAGATTCAAAAATACTTTATTAATCCCAATGGAAATTAAATTGATTTAATTAAATTCTGAAATTACAATTTGCATTCAGAGACAAAAGTCAGAAATATCAGATGAAAATGTCAGAATTCTGAGATCAAAGGCAGAATATTGGGATCAAAGGGAGAACACTGGGATCAAAGACGAAATTCTAAGATCAAAGGCCGAAGTTCAAGATCAAAGACAGAATTTTGAGATCAAAGGCAGAATTCTGAGGTCAAAGGCAGAATTCTGAGATCAAAGGCAGAATTCTGGGATCACAGATGGAATTCCAAGATCAAAGGCGGAAGTTCAAGATCAAAGAGAGAATTTTGAGATCAAATGCAGAATTCAGAGATCAAAGGCAGAATTTTGAGATCAAAGGGAGAATACTGGGATCAGAGACGGAATTCCAAGATCAAAGACAGAATTTTGATATCACAAGCAGAATTGTCAGAATTTAAGTCAGGACCCTAAAGGCAGAAATTTGAGAAAAAAAGTCAAAATTGATTGAAGTCAGATCATTTTTCAGTGGACCTAATCCTCTCCAGTACAGAACTCTGAAATCTCAGAAGTTTAAGATCTTGTGACCAGGTCCCTTTCATTGTACCACCTACAAGTGAAGGCTATTGGCAACATTCCCTTTTTAACAACAACCCAATGACTATCTCTCATATAATGTCCGAACTGTGTGGACTCCACCAGGCTCTATAAAAATGAAAGTAAAAACATATCCTTTAAAGTTGTTATACTGTATTTAAAGTGGTGTGGCAAAGTATTTGCCCCCTACCTGATTTACCATTCTCTTTGTGTGTTTGTCACACTGCAGAGTTTCACAACATCAAAATAATCTAAATATTGGTCAAAGACAACACAAGTAAACATTCAATGCAGTATTTAAATGAGGACGTTTATTATTGAGGGAGAAAAAAAAGAGAAACATACATAGCTTTGTGTGAAAAAGGAAAAATCGGGAAATAGGCCGACACTTTTTGCCATCGCTCTCCAGTTCGATCCCATGTTTATATGCAGTTAGTTTGGCAATTGTGATCCAGGAAAGGTGGAATGTGAATTGTATTTTACTTAGTTTTTTTTTTAAATTATCATTTCAAGTTGAAATATTTGCATGAAATATTGGAATAATTACTGAAGGAATGCATTCTGTGGACTGTGATTCTGTGCTCTCTTTGGGTCGGTCTCGCAGAATGAAACATGACAGATAATAATAAGCCCTTATCAAACCGTCATAACTCAGTGACAGACTGTAAACAGTTCTTATCAGAGTCACATAGCCACACGTCTCCACAGTTGGGTTATTGGTCGATGATATACAATTCCTTCAAGTCATTGATTGTCACAGTGTGGGCAAATTCCCTGAGTGGCAGGTAAAAAATTGACATGTGGTCAATATGTGCTGTCCTGAAGCTTGGGTTTAATTCCACACACACAGAAAAGTAGGTTATGAAAAGTAAAAATATATATATATATATATTATATTCCAAAGCAACAAAGAGAAAAATAACCAGATTACCTTTGATTTTGATTGCTTTGTTTTTTTCTCACTTCAATCAATGTCGACAGAATGTTTTGCTGCGGTTCAGAAATGTGTGTTTACCTCCCCTTCAAGAAAAACAGAAACGTTCATGTTACTTTTCAGACCTTTTTTTTTTTTTGCATAAACTGTGATGGCAAGGCCTTGCTCACTTTGTCATTTCCCAGTCATGACCTAATTTGGTCTAAATTCCCTCTTTTAAATCTTTTCTCAACCTTTGTATTCCGTATTTATGAAAATCCTCCAGTGTGACCTTTGCCGTATTTTAAGAACTGCAGCTCGCCGACTCGTTTGTGATTTAGTTGAGCACCTGGCAACCTTTCAGTGCCCGAGGAAAAGTCTTCCCAACCGATTACACTTCAGAGTATCCTGAAACACATCGCGCCTTGTGTGGCGCAGGCGGGGAATATTCTCAAACATTTAAAAGGTTAGTGACGGCCAAGTGATTTCATACAAACACACTGTACTTGTGTTTTAAATCTGCTCAATGCAGAGAAAAGCCACAGATTCTTCAAACTGAAGAAGTTTAAAAAAAAATTCTTTTCATGACCAAGTGGAGGAATTTATATTTCTTTCAAACTTGAGGTAATTAACTTAAAATTAGGGCTGTCAATGTTAGCGCATAGGTGTGATTAATTTGAACATTTTAACGTGTCAACATTACATAATGCAGACTAATCGGAGTGTCTGTTTTGACTTAGGAGCCTCTCTTTGTCCGGCAGAGGGTTTTCTATTTCACAGCCGTTTCACTGAACTGACATCACGCATTACGCCAGTGACTCGGTTTGATGACGACGTCAAGCGACTGGCGCCTCACCGCACAAACTCCGTACAAAATGGACGGAGGCTCTGAGATTTTTTTCAGTTAACGTTTTAAATAAAATGACTTTGTTTTTACCTTCCTGAATATAAAAACCAAGAAATCTGAGAAACTTCAGACATGTTTGACTTGAGACAATAAAACATTTTAGTTAACGCTTTTTGAAAACATGCACACCTTGGAGGGTTTTGAATTGGGCAATTGCCCAGGGCATCAAAACGGGATGGGGCACCTAGAAAATAGAATATATTTGAACAAGTTTGCAACTATTTGCAGCATGTGTAGTGAAGTGAGTTTCCACTGGCTGCTGTTGAGCAAAGGGAGAATACATTACCTGCTTTTTGCTTAAAAAAAAAAAAAAAAAAAAAAAAAAATCTAATAATTGCTTACATTTTAATTGGTTGGAGTGCAGCGGAAGGCGGAGCTTGCCAAGAACCACAACCAAGTACATATTTATGCTTCAAGCTCACAAAGTTAGGCATAACGATTAATCACAGGGCCAGTGTGATATGATTGCATTTTTAATCGATTGCCATCACAAATTAAAATACTAAATATTTGGAATTAAATATAATGCAGCAGCTTAGAATAAAACCTGGGGTGTTTAGGTTTTCCATTTCTTTTTGTTTTTGTTCATGTTTCATAGGCTCCCAGATCCTTTGAGTTCAGTTCCCTTTGTCTTGTTAAGTCTCTCTCCTTCAGTTTTCTCTGCCACAGCTGTTCTGCATCACCTCTGTGTGGCTCTTCCAGCTCCTCTGTCACTTCCCACCCCCGCCTCAGTTTTCATGCTCTCGGTTTCTCGTTGCTTCTCTTCTGGATTCTTCCGATGCCTGTGACTTATTCCACGTTCGGTTTCCTATCGACCTTGTTCAAGTTTTCACGTTTCTACTTTTGTTAAACCTTCTTTTCCGAAGTTGCCGTCCTCTTTTCGACCCTCCTTCAAACACACAAAACACAACGGTCGACATACGTCTATATGGCCGAGTTCACACTGTGATAAAACATACAGGGTCAAATAAAACAATATAAACTTAATGTTCAATTTCTCAAGTTTTTCTGAGACATTAAACACTGTAGGCATGAGAGAGAGAGAGAGAGAAAGGAAGGAAGGAAAACTAAAACACAAATCTCTGTATTGGAATGCAAAAGTTGTTCACTGTATCGATCGTGAACAACACGTTATTTTTTTTGTTCTTTATTTTGTCGTCCCGCAAAGAATTTGACCTTTTATTTTCCGCTCTTTCATTTTAATCCCAGCCAGCACACCTAGGTGGGCCCCATATGGGATATAAGTGGGCAGGCAATATGGGTCCCAAAAGGGTTTGTCCACGGTTTCCATGGTGGCCCCACATGGGTTTGCCCAAGTAGATTTTAATGGGTGCTAACTGGGTTTTCAGTGGGTCCCACATGGTTAACTCACATGAGGCCCATCTGTGGCCCACTAGGGTGCTGTCAAGAATATTTACGTGGGTCCCAATTGGGTCTGAACTGGGCTAGAATATGGGTACCAAGTGGGTTTGTCCACGGTTTCCATGGTGGCCCCACATGGGTTTGCCCAAGTAGATTTTAATGGGTGCTGACTGGGTTTTCAGTGGGGCCCATGTGGTTAACTCACATGAGGCCCATCTGTGGCCCACTAGGGTGCTGTCAAGAATATTTACGTGGGTCCCAATTGGGTCTGAACTGGGCTAGAATATGGGTACCAAGTGGGTTTGTCCACGGTTTCCATGGTGGCCCCACATGGGTTTGCCCAAGTAGATTTTAATGGGTGCTGACTGGGTTTTCAGTGGGGCCCATGTGGTTAACTTACATGAGGCTCATCTGTGGCCCACTAGGGTGCTGTCAAGAATATTTACGTGGGTCCCAATTGGGTCTGAACTGGGCTAGAATATGGGTACCAAGTGGGTTTGTCCACAGTTTCCATGGTGGCCCCACATGGGTTTGCCCAAGTAGATTTTAATGGGTGCTGACTGGGTTTTCAGTGGGTCCCACATGGTTAACTCACATGAGGCCCATCTGTGGCCCACTAGGGTGCTGTCAGGAATATTTACCTGGGTCCCAATTGGGTCTGAACTGGGCTAGAATATGGGTACCAAGTGGGTTTGTCCACAGTTTCCATGGTGGCCCCACATGGGTTTGCCCAAGTAGATTTTAATGGGTGCTGACTGGGTTTTCAGTGGGTCCCACATGGTTAACTCACATGAGGCCCATCTGTGGCCCACTAGGGTGCTGTCAAGAATATTTACGTGGGTCCCAATTGGGTCTGAACTGGGCTAGAATATGGGTACCAAGTGGGTTTGTCCACAGTTTCCATGGTGGCCCCACATGGGTTTGCCCAAGTAGATTTTAATGGGTGCTGACTGGGTTTTCAGTGGGTCCCACATGGTTAACTCACATGAGGCCCATCTGTGGCCCACTAGGGTGCTGTCAGGAATATTTACCTGGGTCCCAATTGGGTCTGAACTGGGCTAGAATATGGGTAACAAGTGGGTTTGTCCACGGTTTCCATGGTGGCCCCACATGGGTTTGCCCAGGTTGATTTCAATGGGTGCTAACTGGGCTTTCAGCGGGACCCAGATGCCTTAATCCTGTAGGAACAATTCTCATCTAACCTGGATGTGAATTACATTCATAGATATGCAATCTTGATCAACAATCCAAAGTCTAGCTTAAAACGTGTTCAAATAAAAAATAAAAAAAAGAGATGAAAAATTTATTTTGCTCAAGGCTTTTATTTAGTAATTTAAAATATTGTCAGGAGTTATTTTTTACCTCACTACAGCAATTATTAGAACTTCATTAATACTCAGGGAATGGTGCCACAAAAAGAAATCTGCAATTATTCACGACATCTTTGAAAATAACAGAAGCTAGTTTACTATAACAAACTTATAAACAGATCTATAAATATATATCTATAGATGCACACAAATAAAGACACCTACATATTTTCCTACAGGTCTATAAATGTATACATCTAAATACTATCTATATAACTTTATACACGTATATTCACATTGATACACACAATGTGAATATACACACCTATATAGATCTTTCACAATACATTTTTGTTAAACATTTTTAAAAATAACCTACATGCCATATGCATGCTTAAATTTGAAATCTCTCATACTTTACTGAAACTGTCCATCTTGAAAGACCTCCCCAACCTGAGTTTGAACTGGCAGTCTCTCTAGTCTATTTCCACTTCCACTCGGGCTCCAGTAAACCACTTCGAGAGTCTTTGCTGTATGCTTGTGTGATTCTGTAGATGGATAATTTCTTTTAAGTCCCCTGAAATAACAAGCAAAGGTACAAATTGTATTAGTGTTTCATTTTAGCACAATGTAACATTCATGAGATTTGCATCTCCCCCTTCATGGGGCAAAAATGCTTGCAGAGATATGCCATAATCAAAAGGACTCTTGAGTCATCATTATTATGTACAGAAACTATATTCTTACTGTAAATTTAAAATATATCCATCTATATAAATCAACTAATAGGTTCTATCGTGGTTTTGTGGTTATTTTAATATTGTTTGAAATGCAAACAATATTACCTTCAAATTTTTAAGTTCTTAACAACAGTGAAAGAATACTGTTCAAATAAAATTAAAAATTGAAGACTCAATTTTTAACCTAAAAACATTACTAAAAATAACAAACAAAAGCATAAAACAACCAAAATAAATTAACATATGTTTAAGAAAGAAAAGTGAAAAAAAAAAGTTACTCTGACAATAAAAACTGATATTTACAATACAAAACATCAAAGAGACGCAGGTCCAAGCTTGTTTCCAATGTTGGCCAAAAAGGTTGAACTGGACTTCCAGTTCATGGGACATGAGGAATCGCACAGCTGGTTGTATTGTGTCTTCTAAGGATGCTCCTCCAATTTCTGTAGCCATGGCAACCTTAAGTACAATGACAATAACAGGACAACATTTTGTTTTTGTTCATCAGTTTGTTATTATATCACTCTTATGTGCTTAATTTCACTAACATATTAATTACCTTTTTCAAATCATTATAAAGTGATCTTCACACGCTGATCCTCTTGAAGCCTGCAAAAATATATATTTTATGAGTGCAATATAACATTTAGACTTTTCAAAAAATAAAAAAATTAAGGCAAAACAGCCTTTGTATAGATTAACTACTGAAGCCTTATATTGTAAACACTGAACAGTTTTGCAATTATCCTAATTTCTTTGTTAACGTGACAGGACTAAGACAGTAGTATTACTCTTAAGAGAAGTTTAGAAAATCACTATAAATGTAACTAATAAAGCCTAAAACATTGTACATATAAAAAAAATAGAGCTACAATTAAATATAAGTACATTTCACATAACTGCTAGCTAAATATTGCAAAAATATCAAAAAGAATTTCTTCATCTTTCAATATTGTTTCAGGCTTGGCCACTGATTGACATGATGGGTTTCAATTTACGGACCACATGCAGTAACCACACGTTGGATAGGGATGAGTGAGTGATTTATTTACAACAGGACAAAATAAAATCTATTTCCCGGACATCAGCGGAAGGGTGAGGACCACTCGACCAGGTTGGCCTGAAACGATAACTTAGTTATGACGGGCTTAGAATGACTGATCGGAGGGGAAACAGGAACAGGCTTACTTCGGTGCGGGTCTTTCGAGGCGTGGGTGTGAGATGCCAGGTTCCTGAGAGAGGGTGTGCAGCGGTTCCGAAGGTAAATGCGAGGTGGGAATGGAAGAGAGCTGGAAGCTCGAAGGGTGGAGTGGAGGCAGTGGAATCGGCGGAGCGAGCACGCAGGTATTCACTGGTGAGTTCTCGAATGAGGCGACAAAACCCCTAGGATCGAACAAACACAGAGACCAGGTGACTTCTAGTAGACACAGAAACGTTCTCAGAAAAACTGTTCACAACAGGAGAGGCCAGAGTGACTACCGGTGTATGCAACCATCTAGCATACACCAGTAGAATCTTCAGTCAATCTAGCGTAGACTGAAGATTCTGCTGCTCCTCCACCTGTGCCAAGCTCCACGGGCTCCTCACAAAGATCCTCGCTGAAATAAGATGCGACACTCACATACACACACAGGAACCCTGACACTGATGACTACTCTAGACCAACACAATAGCGGCAGATTGAAATAAACTATGACATAACAAAACGCTTTAAAGTGTCACACAACAATTAAAAAAAGAATTTAAAAATATGAACTACAATGCCTTCATCCTATTTACAAAAAACCTTTTAGGCCCAATATACTGAAACCACATGGGCAACATATAGTGTTCCCATTTCTGTCCCATGCCCAGTTAGCCCACGTTAATGCTGAATTGGGCCCATACATTTAACCCAATTGAGCCAACAATATGAGTCCCATTTCGGTTAACCTTTTGAGCCTCACGCAGTTGGCCCAGATAAAACCCATGCCCTCTTATCATTACCTATATAGCCCAAAGCTAAACGATTCAATGCAGTTTTATTGAAAAAAACGACAATAATAATCTTGCATGGGTCCCAGCCAAACCAGCCTGAATCCATACATGAGACCCACCCATGCATGCTGATGTGACTGTGAGAAAGATTATTAAAAGCCCAAGTACATAGAATGAAAGCACAATAGTTACTCTTTTTAAATCATACAAATGGTTTTATTGTGTCCAGACACTTTGTAACAACCTCTGCTAGCAACATAGATTCTTCAGTGAACCGATTTCATTCTGCCTCGTTGGCGCTCAAATGAACCAATGGCAGCTCAACAAATAGAATGGCGGCGGTATTTGAAAATGGTTTGGCCCACAACGTTTGAAATCGGTCTGCACTAAAATCTGCTTATTGTGTGTAGCTGTGTGTGTTAGCAATATCAGAAAAAGTATCACCCTAAAGAAAAGCAAAAATAACAATAACAATTAAGTCTCTTTTGGGATACTGTCGTCCGATTTGTTACGAGCAACAATTTTTTTAACAAGCGATTTAAAATCTCTCCCTAAAATTTGGTACTAGGTAAAACAGAAGAAATGTACTTACAGATTCTTTCGTAGATCAGCCAACAGGCAGACTCCGCGCCAACGGACTGATGAAGAGAACAGGCTTGATTTTGAAACCGCATATCCATCCGCGGGTCATTTTACGTTTTCCAAGAAACACAAGATTAATTTTTGAGAGTGCTACATCGGTTTAACAAATGTAAAACCGATGTAGCAAAAGTTCTCAATGTAAATAAATACATTCGTTGTCCTCCTTATTCAAATATGTTTTGGAACTATTTTCTTCAGTGGATGTGTAAAGTGCCTACCGGTACTTCAATTCACCAACCTTTATTGGCAACGGTGCCTCAGAGCAAACAATGAACAAAAAGGTAATTGGAACCAAATGAATCATTAACAGAAATGTTACGTTTTTTATTTTTTATTTTTATTTATACTGATGACTTGGAAAATGTTTGCAAATATATGAAAAAACAGATGCTCAAAATTTTACTCTTGTCTCTCACTTACTAATGAGTTTTGTTTATTTTCTAAACATTTGTGATATTTTTCACAATGGTCTGATCTGAACTATTTGTCCAAATAAAAATTAAATCTTGCTGCGAACAGGCTGCAGTAAACTCTATGGATGTCTAAACATCCAATTGATAAAAAATAATAATAAAAATAAAATAAAAAGTTATTATTATTAAAAATAAAACAAGGACTAAAGCTCAACCATGACCACTCTGTGCTTAATTTTGAGTAAGCACCAGAATATGAGTTTACGTATATATTTCAAACAGATTATTTCAAAAAAATGTTTTAAGACATTCAGACTGCAATAATAAAATGAAAAAAAAGTTAGGGGTTCAAAGTGTAGCAAGAGCAATACTGAACTGGCTTTTGCTTTGACATACAGTGAAAAGTTTGAAAGTGACAGGGTAACCACATTGTCGATTAAAATGTTCTACAATTTTGTCCCATTTAGACCATGAAAAAAGTACTAGGGGCTACATTTTCCTGCCCAGGTCCAACCCATGTATGGTTAGCCCATGCTCATGTCATGTTAGTTTAATGTGGACAGCCCACATTGGGCTTCTCATGTGGGGCCCATGATACTGAAACCACATGGGCCCCAAATAGTGTTGCCCATTTCTGTCCCATTTCCAGTTAGCCCACATTGTTGCTGAATAGGGCCCATACATTTAGCCCAAATGGGCCAGCCCATACGGGTCCCATTTTAGTTAACCATATGTGTCCCATGAGGTTTGCCCAGATAAAACCCATGACCACTCATTACCCATATGGCCTACTACAAACCCAAGGGGGGCCCACTCATGCGTACTGGCTTGGAGACTGGACTGGACTGTTCTAGCATAAAATAATAACATGAAAAATGTTAAGGGTTCAAAGTGTGGCTAGAGCAATACTGAACTGGTTTAAAAAAATAAAGCATTGTAGAATTATTTTTAATGTTTTAATATCCTGGTCCTCTGGAAGCCTAGTGTTTGTAAATGAGCCAGGCATAGATATCACACAGTGAACATGTTTTAGGTTCAAACATTAGGAAGACATGGATGTTCTGTTCTATCAGCAAAATATATCCTTGGGTGATCTCCAAGACGAGGTCACCTTCGTCCTGGAGACCTCGACAATGGTCAAGGTCACCAACCTTTACTATCGTCGAGGTTTCCTACAAGGAAAAAATTAAATTCTACAATTTACCTTACATCAACTCCATTAGAGGCCAGCTGAGTAACAATTGCCTTGGCAAAGACTATAAAGCTGACATCTCGGGTAATTCTTTCCAAGTTTTGAGAATCTTGCTCTTGCAGCTTTTGCTTTGACATACAGTCAAAATTTTGAAAGTGACAGGTTAACTACAGGGGTTGGACAATGAAACTGAAACACCTGGTTTTAGACCACAATAACTTATTAGCGTGGTGTAGGGCCTCCTTTTGAGGCCAATACAGCATCAATTCGTCTTGGACAAGTATGGGGCCAAGGGAATGCCATGATATGGCAGCCCACACCATCAATGATCCACCCCCATGCTTCACTCTGGCATACAACACTCTGGCTGGAATGCATCTTTGGGGCTTCTCCACACCGTAACTCTCCCGGATGTGGGGAAAACAGTAAAGGTAGACTCATCAGAGAACAATACATGTTTCACATTGTCCACAGCACAAGATTTTCGCTCCTTGCACCATTGAAACCGACGTTTGGCATTGATACGAGTGACCAAAAGTTTGGCTATAGCAGCCCGGCTGTGTATATTGACCATGTGGAGCTTCCGACGGACAGTTTTGGTGGAAACAGGAGAGTTGAGGTGCACATTTAATTCTACCGTGATTTGGGCACCGTGGTTTTATGTTTTTGGGATACAATCCGGGTTAGCACCCAAACATCTCTTTAAGACAGCTTCGTCTTGCATCCACAGTTAATCCTGTTATGTGGTTCGTCATTCTTGGTGGTATGCTGACATTACCCTGGATACTGTGGCTCTTGATAATCACAAAGACTTGCTGTCTTGGTGAACAATTTGCCCTCTTTTGAACTCCAGTATGTCCCAAATAATGTTATGTGCATTGCAATATTTTGAGCAAAACTGTGCTCTTACCCTGCTAATTGGACCTTCACACTCTGCTCTTACTGTTGCAATGTGCAATTCATGAAGATTGGCCACCAGGCTAGTCCAATTCAGGCATGAAACCTCCCACACTAAAATGAGAGGTGTTTCAGTTTCATTGTCCAACCCCTGTACATTGTTCTACAATTTTGTCTCATTTAGCCCACTTAAAAAAGGACTGGGGTCTACATATCCACACCCAGGTCCAACCTGGGCGTGGATATGTACTGACCACACTGAACCCACAGTGGGTTCAGTGTGGTCAGCCCACATGGTCTCCCCATGTTGGGCCCATGACATGAGCCCATGCTCATGTCATGTGGGTTCAGTGTGGTCAGCCCACATGGTCTCCCCATGTTGGGCCCATGATACTGAAACCACATGGGCCCACATAGTTTTGCCCAGTTCTATCCCATTCCCAGATAGCCCACTTAAAAAAGGACTGGGGCCTACATATCCACACCCAGGTCTAACCCATATATGGTCAGCCCATGCTGATGTCATGTGGGTTCAATGTGGTCAGCCCACATGGGCTTCCCATGTTGGGCCCATGATACTAGAACCACATGGGCCCCACATACTGTTGCCCAGTACTATCCCATTCCCAGATAGCCCACTTAAAAAATGACTGGGGCCCACATATCCACACCCAGGTCTAACCCATATATGGTCAGCCCATGCTGATGTCATGTGGGTTCAATGTGGTCAGCCCACATGGGCTTCCCATGTTGGGCCCATGAAACTAGAACCACATGGGCCCCACATACTGTTGCCCAGTACTATCCCATTCCCAGATAGCCCACTTAAAAAAGGACTGGGGCCCACATATCCACACCCAGGTCTAACCCATATATGGTCAGCCCATGCTGATGTCATGTGGGTTCAATGTGGTCTGCCCACATGGGCTTCCCATGTTGGGCCCATGATACTAGAACGACATGGGCCCCACATACTGTTGCCCAGTACTATCCCATTCCCAGATAGCCCACTTAAAAAAGGACTGGGGCCTACATATCCACACCCAGGTCTAACCCATATATGGTCAGCCCATGCTGATGTCATGTGGGTTCAATGTGGTCAGCCCACATGGGCTTCCCATGTTGGGCCCATGATACTGAAACCACATGGGCCCCATATACTGTTGCCCAGTACTATCCCATTCCCAGATAGCCCACTTAAAAAAGGACTGGGGCCTACATATCCACACCCAGGTCTAACCCATATATGGTCAGCCCATGCTGATGTCATGTGGGTTCAATGTGGTCAGCCCACATGGGCTTCCCATGTTGGGCCCATGATACTAGAACCACATGGGCCCCACATACTGTTGCCCAGTACTATCCCATTCCCAGATAGCCCACTTAAAAAATGACTGGGGCCCACATATCCACACCCAGGTCTAACCCATATGGTCAGCCCATGCTGATGTCATGTGGGTTCAATGTGGTCAGCCCACATGGGCTTCCCATGTTGGGCCCATGAAACTAGAACCACATGGGCCCACATACTGTTGCCCAGTACTATCCCATTCCCAGATAGCCCACTTAAAAAAGGACTGGGGCCCACATATCCACACCCAGGTCTAACCCATATATGGTCA
Organism: Poeciliopsis prolifica; assembly: GCF_027474105.1. Classification (NCBI taxonomy): domain Eukaryota; kingdom Metazoa; phylum Chordata; class Actinopteri; order Cyprinodontiformes; family Poeciliidae; genus Poeciliopsis; species Poeciliopsis prolifica. The sequence goes on along the minus strand of NW_026562420.1, from coordinate 527,278 downwards.
GCCCATGCTGATGTCATGTGGGTTCAATGTGGTCAGCCCACATGGGCTTCCCATGTTGGGCCCATGATACTAGAACCACATGGGCCCCACATACTGTTGCCCAGTACTATCCCATTCCCAGATAGCCCACTTAAAAAAGGACTGGGGCCCACATATCCACACCCAGGTCTAACCCATATATGGTCAGCCCATGCTGATGTCATGTGGGTTCAATGTGGTCAGCCCACATGGGCTTCCCATGTTGGGCCCATGATACTGAAACCACATGGGCCCCATATACTGTTGCCCAGTACTATCCCATTCCCAGATAGCCCACTTAAAAAAGGACTGGGGCCTACATATCCACACCCAGGTCTAACCCATATATGGTCAGCCCATGCTGATGTCATGTGGGTTCAATGTGGTCAGCCCACATGGGCTTCCCATGTTGGGCCCATGATACTGAAACCACATGGGCCCCATATACTGTTGCCCAGTACTATCCCATTCCCAGATAGCCCACTTAAAAAAGGACTGGGGCCTACATATCCACACCCAGGTCTAACCCATATATGGTCAGCCCATGCTGATGTCATGTGGGTTCAATGTGGTCAGCCCACATGGGCTTCCCATGTTGGGCCCATGATACTGAAACCACATGGGCCCCATATACTGTTGCCCAGTACTATCCCATTCCCAGATAGCCCACTTAAAAAAGGACTGGGGCCCACATATCCACACCCAGGTCTAACCCATATATGGTCAGCCCATGCTGATGTCATGTGGGTTCAATGTGGTCTGCCCACATGGGCTTCCCATGTTGGGCCCATGATACTGAAACCACATGGGCCCCATATACTGTTGCCCAGTACTATCCCATTCCCAGATAGCCCACTTAAAAAAGGACTGGGGCCTACATATCCACACCCAGGTCTAACCCATATATGGTCAGCCCATGCTGATGTCATGTGGGTTCAATGTGGTCAGCCCACATGGGCTTCCCATGTTGGGCCCATGATACTAGAACCACATGGGCCCCACATACTGTTGCCCAGTACTATCCCATTCCCAGATAGCCCACTTAAAAAATGACTGGGGCCACATATCCACACCCAGGTCTAACCCATATATGGTCAGCCCATGCTGATGTCATGTGGGTTCAATGTGGTCAGCCCACATGGGCTTCCCATGTTGGGCCCATGAAACTAGAACCACATGGGCCCCACATACTGTTGCCCAGTACTATCCCACAGATAGCCCACTTAAAAAAGGACTGGGGCCCACATATCCACACCCAGGTCTAACCCATATATGGTCAGCCCATGCTGATGTCATGTGGGTTCAATGTGGTCAGCCCACATGGGCTTCCCATGTTGGGCCCATGATACTAGAACCACATGGGCCCCACATACTGTTGCCCAGTACTATCCCATTCCCAGATAGCCCACTTAAAAAAGGACTGGGGCCCACATATCCACACCCAGGTCTAACCCATATATGGTCAGCCCATGCTGATGTCATGTGGGTTCAATGTGGTCAGCCCACATGGGCTTCCCATGTTGGGCCCATGATACTGAAACCACATGGGCCCCATATACTGTTGCCCAGTACTATCCCATTCCCAGATAGCCCACTTAAAAAAGGACTGGGGCCTACATATCCACACCCAGGTCTAACCCATATATGGTCAGCCCATGCTGATGTCATGTGGGTTCAATGTGGTCAGCCCACATGGGCTTCCCATGTTGGGCCCATGATACTGAAACCACATGGGCCCCATATACTGTTGCCCAGTACTATCCCATTCCCAGATAGCCCACTTAAAAAAGGACTGGGCCTACATATCCACACCCAGGTCTAACCCATATATGGTCAGCCCATGCTGATGTCATGTGGGTTCAATGTGGTCAGCCCACATGGGCTTCCCATGTTGGGCCCATGATACTGAAACCACATGGGCCCCATATACTGTTGCCCAGTACTATCCCATTCCCAGATAGCCCACTTAAAAAAGGACTGGGGCCCACATATCCACACCCAGGTCTAACCCATATATGGTCAGCCCATGCTGATGTCATGTGGGTTCAATGTGGTCTGCCCACATGGGCTTCCCATGTTGGGCCCATGATACTGAAACCACATGGGCCCCATATACTGTTGCCCAGTACTATCCCATTCCCAGATAGCCCACTTAAAAAAGGACTGGGGCCTACATATCCACACCCAGGTCTAACCCATATATGGTCAGCCCATGCTGATGTCATGTGGGTTCAATGTGGTCAGCCCACATGGGCTTCCCATGTTGGGCCCATGATACTAGAACCACATGGGCCCCACATACTGTTGCCCAGTACTATCCCATTCCCAGATAGCCCACTTAAAAAATGACTGGGGCCACATATCCACACCCAGGTCTAACCCATATATGGTCAGCCCATGCTGATGTCATGTGGGTTCAATGTGGTCAGCCCACATGGGCTTCCCATGTTGGGCCCATGAAACTAGAACCACATGGGCCCCACATACTGTTGCCCAGTACTATCCCATTCCCAGATAGCCCACTTAAAAAAGGACTGGGGCCCACATATCCACACCCAGGTCTAACCCATATATGGTCAGCCCATGCTGATGTCATGTGGGTTCAATGTGGTCAGCCCACATGGGCTTCCCATGTTGGGCCCATGATACTAGAACCACATGGGCCCCACATACTGTTGCCCAGTACTATCCCATTCCCAGATAGCCCACTTAAAAAAGGACTGGGGCCCACATATCCACACCCATGTCTAACCCATATATGGTCAGCCCATGCTGATGTCATGTGGGTTAAATGTGGTCTGCCCACATGGGCTTCCCATGTTGGGCCCATGATACTGAAACCACATGGGCCCCATATAGTGTTGCCCGTTTCTATCCCATTCCCAGATAGCCCACTTAAAAAAGGACTGGGGCCTACATATCCACACCAGGTCTAACCCATATATGGTCAGCCCATGCTGATGTCATGTGGGTTCAATGTGGTCAGCCCACATGGGCTTCCCATGTTGGGCCCATGATACTGAAACCACATGGGCCCCATATAGTGTTGCCCAGTACTATCCCATTCCCAGATAGCCCACCTAGTTGCTGAATAGGGCCCATGCATTTAGCCCATATGGGCCAGCCCATATGGGTCTCATTTTAGGTTAACCATATGTGTCCCATGCAGTTCGCCCAGATAAAACCCATGCCCACTCATTACCCATGTAGCCCACATCAAACACAAGTGGGGCCCACTCATGCGTGCTGGCTGGGAATGGTGCAGCAGAGATGATCGCAGAATAACAGGTAAGGAAGCAGTTTAACATCCAGGTCTCAAAATGGCACTTAGCAAATGTTTCAATGTCTTAAAAATAATAAAAAACAAACCAACAAAAAAACGTTTTTGATGAAGCTGCTTTAAAAATGTTCTCCTTTGTTGTGATTATCGCTCTTTTATTCCTTTTGGTTCGTTTGTTTGTTCTGTCTCAGAAATGAAAAAGAGAGATATTTAGCCGGGTGGTTTTTCTTTGTTTTTCTTACAGAAATGATGCTGTCTAATATTTTGACGTTAGTTCTTTGTAGTTCACGCGAAACCAGAACCTGGCTTGAACCAGGCTGTCTTGATACGATTTGCTGCATTTGGATTTCTTTAGAAAGTTTGCTACTTATGCTTTGAATTAGTGACAACTTCTAACTGACAGGTGCTTACACCTGTGTGTGTAACACACTTACACACACACACGCAATCCAAACAGTCCCACTCAGGTCGACCTGAGCCTCCTAAACGGCCTCAGGGATGACTGAATGTCTGCAGGTCCGTGTTATCTCTGCGTTGGACTGGTAGCCTGTCCAAAGTGTCTTTCCACATCTCACCTAATGGGCTTTAGCTGGCCAAGGACCTTCAAAGGAGGAGGGGGAAGAAGAAAAAAAAAAAGAAAGAAAAGAAAGTTGGATGAGAGAATGAATAAATGAAGGCTGATGTTTTGAAAGGTTCCTCGGCAACGCGGCTAAATTAGGCGCCGACTCTGTCCAACGTGCTGGAATCCTTCATGGCCAGATGAGCTCAGCTTTTTAGACATCTGTCCATGGTGCTGAAATTCAGCACCGAGCCACACACACGCACACACACACACACACACACACACACACACACACACACACACACACACACACACACACACACACACACATGGAGACACACATGAGATACCTGGACCAAACGTGATTTTATCTGCTTCGCTTTTAAAGAAAAAGACCATTTAAAGTGGACGAACCTCTAAATACGCAATTATTTCTTTTTTGTTTTTAAATGGTTGTAAATTTGTTTTCAGAGGTTTTCATCTAATTGTTAGACTTGCACCGATTGCAGTTTTCTGACCGATCGCCGATGTTTAAATAGCCTGATCTGCCGATTCTATTTTTTTTTGGTCTATGAAATGTTGCTAAATATAGCTAAAAAATAAAAAAAGATGCTGAGTTCAGCATCAAAAGTTGTCATGCAAACACACATTTATCGACTTGCTGATTTATCGGTGCACCCAACTCATTATAATTTCAAGGATTCCTTACTGACCTTTTTTTCACGGATTCAATTAGCAGAACACATTTTTTTCCCCCAAAAATAAAACATGTCAGGTAAAAATTCTCAACCAATTTTTGTTTAAAACTGATCTTTGTATGTTCTTTAACGATAGTTAGAAAATAATGCTAGAGGAAAGTGATGCGTGCTGAAACTTCAACCTGATCATTTAAAAGGTTTGAGTTGAGTTTTGATGAGCATTATATATATATATATATATATATATATATATATATATATATATATAATATATATATACTTTTTGAGAGTAAAAAAAAAAAAATAAAAAAATACTTGATTCAAACTTATGTTGCAAATCTGGTCTTCATGTAGGACAGTTTTGTACTATTCTAATTACAATTTGGCGGTGATTGCTGAATTTGTCCCACATCTGTCATTAACGTGGCCAGAAGGCGCGCATTTGATTAGACGGAGGATAATTATTCTTATTTTTATCTAAAGGAGTTCATGAAGCGTCTGATTAAATGCTCTCTATGCAGCAGAACATGCGTCGCATTCATCAGAGGGCAGAAACTTTTTCAGGTATTCCAGGTAAATTCCAACAAACAGTCTCAGCAAGTGGAAGAGACCAGAGGTGAAGAGGTGAAGAGAAGTGTGTTCTGATAGCTGCTACCCACAAAACATAAATCAAATACTCCAATTTGATTGTTTGCAAGGGTTTGTTGACACGTTTTGACGAGAACAACAAAAAGTCTTCCATGTTGCTTCAATTCCACCTCAACGCATGTTTTCCTGGGAAAAACAAATTTGACAGCTAAGATTTATTTCCAGCAGTTTGCTGTATTTACATCCAATGTTGGGTTTTATTTTTTAATTTTTTTTCTTTTGCTAGGCAATGTTTTCCATTTCTATTTACGAACTGGTGTTTTTCCCTCAGCTTTGTGTGGGTTTGCATGAAGGTGAATTTCCATGGCCTCATGCTCCATCTGCAGAGATTTTTGCCAAAAAAGAAAAGATACAAAAACACATATCCATGGGTTACAGCTGAAACATCGGCTGAAGCAGAAGTTCACTTGAGCTTGTGTTTTTCAATTGTCCGGCAAAGGGTCAGGTTAGCCGCAAGAAGCGGTTTTGTTTTTTATGAAGTGTGCAACTCTGTTTCAGCTCTTTAAAAAAACATCACTAGAAACTGTATTTCTACATTTCCCCTCCCCAACACTGCAAGATGGCATATTTGTTGCTTTGGTGAATTCATATTCAGCAGGAGTGTGTGCTCAGCAGCGTGCCGCTCGCTAAGTATTCAGTGCTAAATAGTTTATTACTGGTCCGCTAACTCATCTGTACCTGCCAAAGACGCACACATGGAAACACGCCGAGGGGAGAGGAAACCACTCGGCTCTGCTGATGCTGCACCCGCTTCCTGAAAGGAAGGCACGCTTTTGAAAATACCTCATATTAGGTGCTCATTTTTAATGATCTAAAAAAAATTAAAAAAAACAACAACATGTAATTAAATGTGTTTTTAAGCATTTCTAAATGGAGAAAAAATTCAGATAAGATCCATTGTGGAAAATTTCTCACTGTTTTGTTCAAAATCCATATTTTTGACGTGAAAATTAAAGGGTTTTCAGCCCTTCTCGGTGGCGTACCTCCGCTTTATGATGGAGATGAATAGAGCCGTGCTGCGACTGTGAAATGCAATCTCATATTTTGGAACTGATGTAGTGAAGACGAAAAAAAGAAATACAAAAATCTCCCAGAGTTTGATGTGCTATTAGTGCACATCTTGCTGTTACAGATAATGTCTTCGTCTGATGCTGAATAGTCTGCGTGAGTCGCTTAGAGGTCTAAATCCATTAAAAAAAAAAGATACTAATGTTTGTTCCCGTTGCCAAAAGCATTTTATTTTCCGATCCTTACTTAGCTGCCTATGGCTTGTTCTTCAATAAATTACCTTGAAAGCAATTTGTGCGATATCTATTTAATCATATTTGTAATAAGTTGCTAAATGAAGGATTTCAAGCTGCACTATAATCTGTCACATACATGCACTCACATAAGAGTGGCCACCGAACTTAGTCTGAGTTTTTTAAAATCCAAACCGAAAAACTGAAGAAACAAAAAAACAAAAATGTTGTTGTTCTTTAACTTTGCTTCACGTTTTTGGTCACCATCTACAGTGTAGGATGCCATCTTATAAGTATAATACGTTTTAGTGAGTGTGTTGTAGGCTGCCTATACACACTCAGTTTTCATGAATTACAAAGGAAAAATTATTGAGAAAATCCTCCAATCTCTTGGATAAGTTAAAATAATGGGACATTATTTTTTTTTGTGGATTTATGGAACATAACGGATCTAATGTAACAATGGTGGTTCTGCTCCCAGTTTATTCAAAACAAAAATCTCAAAAGCTTCAAAAGAGTGCAGGAGTGAAGTGATCCCAAAATCCTGCTAGTTTCTTGTCATCTGATCAGGTCTGCTCTTTCGTTTCCTGCACCCTCTCTGAGCCTCCGTCTTCCTCTGAGCGTCGCTGAAGATAATATCTGACATTTACGCCGTTTTAACTGGTGCAGCACCTAAAGCCACATAGTAACACAACAGCAGCAGCAACAGCCAAACGTGGCCAGTCGCCGCCTTCATTGTTGACAGAGGCAAACTCAGCGAGGACGGAGGATTCGAGCGACACCACACTCTCACACACACACACACACACACACACACCGAGCGCCAGGAAGGTTTCACCTCCTTGTGAGTGTGTGGGCACTTTCTGACATCCTGCATTAAGCATCCGGCCAGGTCTTGGACCCACAGAGATATCTGAGTCACGCTGATTAGTCAGTCCTGCACAGTTCGGCAGAAAGCAGCCTGGCTGCTACCTAGTTTATATGCTGTGGGTGTTTGCGTGTGTGTGTGTGTGTGTGACGGGCAGGAAGAATATTAGCCTGCGAGGTGCTAGGTCCTTGTTAGCAAGCATGTGGCAAGCGGGCAGATGCAGAGTGACAGAAAGGTTCACGGCGTTCTCTCAGATAGGCTGACAGGAAACATGCATTTACCCAGGAACACACACACACACGCACACACACCTACACACGGACACACACAAATCATTTATTCCCTGTTGCTTATCTTGCTACAGCGCAGGACTAACAAACCGTCAGGTGGACATATACAAACAGCTTGTGTCAGTCATGTGAAGGTGTTGGCGTGTTCAATTACATTTAACATTTTTACTCGCAGTTTTCATGACATACATCCGGGGATAAATTGTTTCGTTCTGGAATCTGGGCCTTCACACGCAGGAACGCCTGAACACAAGACACTGCTGAGATTTCTGATGTTAGAGGGCAGGATCGTGTCTTAAAGGGACAGTTTTAAGTATTTTACAGGCACATCGATCCATTTCATAGCACAACCAAGTCAGTAGCTTCCCTTTAGTTGTTATAAAAAATATCAAATATGGCTTAAAAGAAATGTAACTTGATATGTCTCTGCCTCTTTAAGAAACTCCTTCTCTCTCTGAAACTCCGCCTTCAGGAAATCATCGCAACATGACTCTTTTGTTAACCCTTTAATAATATCTTTACCAGCATTGCTCTGAGAAGTAGCTCCTATCATGAATTCTGCACATGTGCAGTTCAACCAGTTGTTTGCTAATCACTGCTGGCTAGTCTGAAGGAGCTGAGAGAGGAAGTCTCAGCAGGGAAGGGCTGCTCTGTGAGGCGGCGGTTCAGAGGCTTGGTAACTGCAGCTTTGTCTTGAAGGTGGAGTTAGCTCCTCCCAGCTTAATGGTTGCCTTGGGAGATTGAAGGATTTCTCAAACATGCATGAAATAATCAAAGTAACACTCCAGGTCTGTTTTTGATGAGGAAATGACATCATGACACAACCCAGAATTCACTAAAAGTCTATCGTACATAACACTGGCCCTTTAAGAGTCAGGTTCCAGGCATAAGAGACATCCCTGAATAAAATTTTGATGATTTCTGTTTTTGAGTGTCAAGAAAAGGTGAAGCTCCGTGTTGACATAATGCCTTTGAAAAGAGTTCAGCAACAGACTTGCATATTAACACATTACTTGGCTCATGGTGTCGTACCATCTGTGCCCATTAGAAGCTGTGACTTTCCTCCCAGAGGCCTCAGAGAAACAGTGACACAGGCAGAGGAGTGGTCGAGCCAAGACAGAATCTGGGAGAGAAATCTCAGCGAAGTCTGACTGCCACTCTCCTGTCTGGCTGTGGATTTCCACAGCTTTAGAACAGGGGTCTGCAACCTGCTGCTCTTTGGACCTTTAACAATGGCTCTTAAATGGGCAGTGTTATGTAAAATTTACTTTCTTTAGTTTTTTTTTTAATGTTATTCCCTCATTACAAACATTTCTGGAGTGTTGCTTTAATAACATCATTTACATTGGCGATCATTTCTCGAAAAGTTTGCAGTTTTACAAAAACTTTTCAAGTTTTTGCTGAAAGCTTGAATGTTGACTGATGAGGAACTTAAAGCTTGAGACTTTGAATTCCTGCTCTGTCCTTAATGTCTTCGATTTGGTGATTGCCCCCAAATATTCTCTAAAAGGCGTTAGGCTTTCACAGAATTAGTTTAAATTCATCTTACGAAAGATCAGTCTCTGCAGATTAGAAAGAACAATCTTGTCTAAAATGAAAGAGGTCATTGTACGTGTATATTAGAAAAAAAACCCTATCATTTTGTTTTCCTCCACAATGGTATTTTAATGTGCTTCATCTCATTGCTGTTTTTTTTTTCCCTCTTCTTAGCACCATGCCATTTCAGCTTAATAACACAGCTCTCTGTGTTTACTGTGATAATTCCCACTAATATGGACGATTGTTTTCAACAAACGTCAACAACGATGAACCCGCTGTACACCACCTGGATTCAGGACAAAAGATGACATTCTGTTGAGCAGAGATAGAATATGAACGTGTGAATGTCATTTGCTCGTTTCGGTTGGATAATGAAAGGTCGGTCACAGATCGACACCGAGCTGCAGAGCCTTACAGAATCTCTCAGAACCTTCGAACTTTTCCACATTTTACCTTGTTACGACAACAAACCCCAACGCCTTTCGAATAAGCTCTCATACAAACACAAAGTAGCCCACAATTATGAAGGTAAAGGAAACTGATAGGAGGTTATAGTTTGACATGTGGGACAAGCAGCACTTTACTCCTCGATGAAACTTTAAGTCGAAAAAAATTGAAATGCAAAAACTCGTGCATAATTATTTTTGTCTAGTGTCTCGTGCAAATATCTTAGTACACTTGGGATAAAACAAAACTGACATACAAGTAAACTTTCTGCAAGATATAGGAGCTTGTTTTAAGTAAATAATTTCTTAATGTTGATCAAAAAGTAGATTATTTTACTTAAAACATCAGAAAAAGTATTGCAATAAGTGAAATAATCTGCCAATTGCTTTTTCATCAATATTAAGGAATCATTGAATTAAAAGAAGCTCGTGGATCTTTCTGAAAAGTTACTTGTAAGTTAGTTTTGTCTAATGTCAAGTGTACTAAGTTGTTTTCACTAGACCAAAAATGTTAGGCGTTTTTGACATTTATTAATTTCTTCACATTTTAGAGCCTAAAAAAAAACTAAAATTTACTATATCATGTAAATGTGGAGAAACTTTGGTTAAAATAGAAATTGATGGTGCAAAATATCCACAGAACATTTGTGGATATTTCTAGCATACCAGGAAACAAAAGAACAGGCAGTGGTGGTAGAGGGGTTGACCACCATCCACATAAGGAGGCCTAACTCCCGTCGCAGGTTCGATTCCCGGCCTGGTGACCTTTGCCGCACGTCTCCTTCTCTCTCTGTACCTACTTTCCTGTCTTAGCACTTGGTTTTTTGGCCACTAGAGCCAAAAGAGACAAATCGATATCACTGTCCTTGTTGATGTAACCCCTGGATTAGCATTATAGCCAATCCAGATGCGACGTTTGCGTTTCTCGGATGCGCCGCCCGCCGTGTCGCACATTCCCGCCCGTCTGTCCTGTTGCACCGACGCTCGAAAAGCTCCGGAGTCTCGTCCGTCTCGGGTTTTGGTCCAGAGGATCTTCCAATTTCACAGTGGCTTGCAGAATGGTAATGCGGGCCGGCCGCTAAGGGAAACCGAACTCTTAACCCAGGCGGTGTTTGAGTCACTCCATTCTCCATTAAGCTTCACCGAGAATAATGACCCTGATCCCCGCCGATGCTGTTGTGCTGTGGCGCGGGTCAACAGGTGCAGCTGGTGCAGCTTTTCCACACAGTGGGAGGGGAATGATTGTGAACACCTGAAATTCACAGAGTTGGGTAAATATGAGTCTGAACGGCAAAACAACAAACAGAGATTACGCTTTTAGATTATAGATGTTTTCTCTCTGTCTGCTCAGAAATGAGAATGCAAACATTGAAATAATAATAACACTCATAATAATAATAATAAACAAGGCTTTTTCAGTGATGTCCAACAAAAATTAAATGCAGAGGGACAAAAATCATCTTGTGAGGGAAGTGACTTTCTAATAAAAGTAAATCTTTAATTTTCTTATGGCACATATAGAAATTAAGAGGCAAAAATAATATTCAGCTTTAGTGTTCATAGTGACAAGAAAAAAGAATAAGTTGCTGCAAGGTTGTCCTACATCTTGGCACTCTGTCAAAAGAATAGCTAGCTAACCTTGTGTAATTGGACAGTCAAATTACTGGTTGAACACAAGCAACAATGGCAGCCGAGAGTTGAGAATTAGTGTTATGTGTGATGTGGATAATTTTACACTGCTGATTTGATTATGACACTTTTGACTAACTCTTTGAGGTGATATAAGGTTTTCTTCGAGCTTGTATGATTAAAAAAAATAATCTGTTTTTATTAGTTTGGACTGATTTTGACAAATTAGAGAGAGGCAAGCAGGGAGCTAAAGTTTCTCATTCACAAGTTAAGCGAAACAAAAAATAAACTTTCCAATTAAAGCCAAAATAAAGAGCTACTGATCCGATGTGCAAAATTTTTCCCTCGGCTTTCACAGAAACACATTTAATATTAAGTCTCAGCCGCATGTGGCTCTATACTCCGTGGTTTGTTTGCCTATAGCCACAGGCACTGACATTTTCAACAGTAAACAAACATGATCGGGCTGGTTGATCTTTATTTATTTTATTTATTTTTTTTATTGACTGAGCCCCGTGGAGGAATACCACCTTGGCATTTTGCATATTTTCCTGCTCCCATGTGTATCAAGGTCCTCTTTGCTTCTCAGTTTCCATGGGTTTCCATGGGACATTAATTCAAACATCAAAAGCGACAAAAAAGAAGGCTTTTTAAACATTTAAGTATTTTAACGTAGTTTTGTGAAAACGGGCCTGGGTTTCTTGATACATCATCTTTTCGTTTCACTCACTTTGAAACAAATTATCTCCGTTTTTGACATTTGATGCACACATTGAACAAGTCTGAGCTCCAATGAGATAATATTGAAAGGAAACCTTTGATTTTCTGCGTCTCCATTTCCACACACAAGCATTACAAAGAAATGCATACCATCCCCTTTTCCCGATTAGCCCATCTGATTCTCTTCCAATTTAACCATGCACCTTTTTTTTTATGACATTCTTCTCTTTGTCCTCTGTATTTTACTTTTATATACGTTTTAGGGCTCTCTAGTCCAACCTTCCAGCCATCCTCCTTTCTACCTGCTTGATTTTCTGAACACTGTTATAATATGGAAATGTTTTTTTTTCTTGAGGCTTATGACTTATTCAAAATGGTGGTGTAGTTGGTGAGTGACAGCATAAAAAGCTATGCGGTGGCAGAGACTGATAACAAATATGAACATAAGCCCCCAGCAGAAGACGAGCATATTTTAAACTCTGACCCCAGGCAGTGTGGATGACTGGCACTGGACCGTGTTGGATCCTATTTCTCGGCACACATCTGACAAAGAAAGGATCTCTGCGGTGTTGATTAAATGTAAGCAGGTTTAATAGGCAAAAAGCACAAATAAATCATATGTTCTCCATAAATCTGATTGGTTTATGGTGAATTTATGAAATCATTTTTAATAAAATAATTTAAAATAAATACTATTTTTTTTGTGTTGCTTGTGAACTTGTTTGATAATGTCACACGCACTGGAATCAGTGTTTCAACTTGTCATGTAACTGGGTTAAAGAGTTTGTAGTTGCTGTGAGTGAAGCTGTTTATTTTCTTTATTATTTGTGCTCCTAATTATGTTTCTGATGCACCGACACGCAGCAGCAACTGTTTGCTTCGTTAAAAAAAAAGAAAACACTCCTTTTCCCTCTGCGTTGTTCAAGTTTCTAGCCGTCAGATAAACGAGGAGTTTTGTTTTCAGAGATTAACTCTGAGACAATAGTTATACAGAAATGGACAGCAAAGGTTGGATGATGAATGAACCCCTGGGTTTGAATGTAATACGGTTATAAACCACATTTCAATCAACACCCTCTGGGGTTTTCTTCTTTATTAAAAGGCTGGGACGAAATGCGGTTCCGGATTAGGAGGCCGATGGAGAAATAGAAGCCACAGCGATTTGATCCAAAGCCAGCATCCTGTATGTACCTCCAGAGACAGCCGAGTCAACCTTCTGTTGTCTCATTTCACCACTGAGTAACTCCTCTCCTCACCAGCTGCTGCCGTGCAGTTAAATACCATTTGGCCTTAAAAAAAAAAAAAAAAATCACTACTTCTCAGTTGTGCAGCTCAAACAGAGAACAGACATCAAACCCTGCTTAACACAATGTTTAGCGAGAGTTGCAGTTTCTCCTGTTTGATTTCCCTCGTGTTTGTTATTGCTCCCCCAACTGGTCTCTTTATCACTTTGGCTATAAACTGATCACGAAGACACACGCGAGCCGGTGAACCCTCAAACCCACTGCCGGAGGTTCCTCAACTGATTTGTCCCGCTGAGATTTTCTTTCTTTCTCTGCTTAACTCTCACCCTTACACTCCCACTCCTTGATCCCTTCTAGAGCCTAATTAATTGACCGGCTTGAGCCAACTTCGATCTCTTTCTGGCAGACTAGACGTCGAAGTTGGCTCCAAAGGAGGCAACCGTTCCCTCTTGGTCTGGTCTTTAACGTGTGTCTTCCGTTACCGTCTTCATATTTCCCAATGTGGTCTTTCTTTTTTACGTCCAAACCTCCAAGTAGGCGGGGTTTGCGGCCTGAAAGGCGCCAACGTCTCCTCTGATTGGCTGAGAGATGACGAGCGCTCGCACCCTGATTTAATTATGAGCAACTCTCATATAGTTGTTTACATGCATCACTGCCATAATTTTTAATAAGTTCAGTTAGTTAAGAAACTTATTCGTGTGATATTGAAAATATTTTTTTTCACTTTTATTTAATAATTCATAAAACATACCTTCTGATTTCAGTCAGTCGTGACTACTAACTTTTCTGGAAAATACAGGAGCTTGTTTTAGGTCAATCATTCCAGTTCCAATGCAAGGATTTAGTTATTTTTTTTTTTTACTCATAACATTGGAATAATATCTGGCTTTTTGATCTAATCTGCCAATGGAAGTAGTACTTTTTATCAATATTCAATAATGTTTTACTCAAAACATCATGCTAAAAAGCTACTTGAAAATTAGTTTTGCCTCATTTCAAGTGTAGAAATTACACAACAATGCTTTGTAGGACTTTACAGTGTTTAGATGTCTCTGATGTTATTGTTCCCATTGAAAGTACTCCAAATGTGAAGCTTTAGTGATTGTTTATGCTTCCTGTCTTCCTGCCCTCACAGTGAATCTGGTTCTACTTTAATATTTGTTCTATATAAGCCTGGTGGGCCAACAGGCTTATAAAACACTCATAATACAGACCGCTGGCTCATTGTAGCGAGCGGTCTGATTTTTACTCCCTGTTCAATGCATCAACTATAAAAACTACAAACCCATCTTTCTTTCAGGAATAATTTTGACCACAGAAGTGATCTAAGTTACTTTTTCAAGAAATAACCAGTAATCCGATTAAAGTTACGTTTTCAAAGTAACTATGGGACCTTACTGGTTGTGAGTTTTTAGTTTCTCACTGAGGCATCCTCCACAGCAGGGCTGCTCCTCTGCTCTTTTTCTTGTCATACTCTTTTCCATTTTGTGCTTGCTAGCTATGCTAGCTATGCTGGCTATGCTGGTTATGCTGGCTAATCCAGCTGTGCTAGCTATGCTGGCTCCAAGAGCAAAGCATTGACTGGAAGCCAATCAGAAAGATGAGCATGCTAAATATAATTTAGCATGCATGTTAAAATAAATTACTTTCACTCATGTTTAACAATAAAGATCAGATTATAGTTTTCTTCGTAAAAAAACAAAACAAAAACATATACAACAGACAATTTGATTAAAAATGTATTTCACCTTTTTATTTATTGTTTTTAAATTTTTTCTCATCGATCACGGCGTCCACTTTGAAAAACACTGATCTAAAATGTCTAATATTTCCTCTCCATGGTCTTGGCTAGACAACAAGGTGAGCTGACCAAAAGAGTGCAGTGCTGGAGACATGTGTGCCTTTTTATTCCATCCTTTGCTCCGACTCATGCACGATGTGAATCTGCAGCTTTTCCTCCTCCGACACTTTTCATACGTTCCACCTGCGCTCCCTCCAAAAATCCACAAAATCATGTCCTCAATCTGCCGCTCCACACACTGTAATTACCAGGCAACAGAGACTTAGTCATGCTGCTGTTTGCTTCACTTGCATCACTATCAACATTCCTAACAATCAGGTTTTCAGAGACCTCATTGCTTTGACAATGAGATCGTAACAATACGGTTCTGAACAGCGACGATTATTCACAGTGAGGCATGTGGAACATCGGAACGTGTTACTCACACTGTCTGCCGTTCAGATTTTTACAGACTCAAGATGACAACGTACAGCACCTTGCAAATGTTCTCACCTATTTTTTATTTATTTTTTGAACCAATGTATTTTATTGGGATTTTATTCATTTGAAGAAACGCACATGCATTTGAAAACCTTAAGGATTCTTACGTTTCTTGAGAAAGGCTCACCCTTGGCGAGACTGGACGGAGAGCAATCGGTAAAAATCCCTTTTTTCAGTTTGGTCACAGTTAAATTATAACAAACACTGTGTTTAACACCGTAGCTGGAAGACATTTTAAATATCCAAAAATAAATCAACAAAACAACAAATAGAATGACTTCTGAAGTCTCAGTAAGAAAAACTGTCCTTCAAAAAAAGAAGCGGTCTAGTTGAGACAATAGCACCAGACTGAAGGGCTTCGTCATCCAGAGGGAAAAATGATAAACCATGCTAATGAAAATTATTATTTAATTTATTGCGCGATTAATTGATTTATTGCAACAAGTCTAGTTATCAAAGCTGGAAAATGCATGAAACGTTTTTCATATTCTGATTAGAAAATAAAATCCTGTCTCTTTACAATCCTATGCAGCTTTGTGCTGCATAGTGACAATAAATGCTCTTTACGAACTTTGGCCTTTGTTGTGGAAATAAACTATTTTACCGAGCATTGTCAGGCAATATCACTCAATCAGATTTATTCATATATTGTGCAAAATACAAAGAGCTTGTAGGATAATCAATAATGAAGCAGGTCTGGATGAAAACCTCTTCCAGGCAGAAACAACACTTGAGTTTTATACCAAGGATAAGGAATTCAAAACAAGGGGCGAGACAGTCTGGTTCTGATGCAGCTGTAGAAAACAACTCCCAACCTTTTACACGTAACCCAAATTGTTCTTTTGGTGAGAGTTCACAAGCATTTGGTATAACGTGATCAGCAGATGTTAAATTCTGGTAATTTTCCACTACAGCCTCGTATGAAGTTTTGCTGACGCCGTGAGCCGCTGCTCTCCTGCGAATTAACTCAGAGTTTTAGCAATTCAGGCAGTCTGCCATCAGAGGTCACGGGAAAGTTTTTTGCGGCACCTTTCGGCTAATTACCTGGCTGTAAATGTGCTATGCATTTAAAATTTATACAGCTGTCAAATGACTGGCAGTAGACCTGACAATGAGGAGTGACTGAGCAGATGGAGGCGCAGACAGACTGATGGAGTCGGGGTGGAGGGGAGGGAGTCGAAATCAACACGGATCCAAAAACAAAACAAAAAAAAAATGGGTGAGGTGAAGGGGAGACAACGGGAAGGTTGGCGATGAGAGACTGATTAAAAGAATGAGTGAGGTAAGTGGAGACGGAGACAAACGGTAAGCCTTCTGTCCTACTTTGCTTTCCAAAGAGGACGGCGCAGCACTTTGAACATGATGGACTGGAGGAGGAAAAACAGCATAATTAATCAGGGAAATGGGGCTGATATTGATATTTTAAACTCTCAGACATGCTGTGTGCCCACACCGCTCCGATCCATGTTTTATTAAATGTGGAGAATTTCTTTCAACAATGTTCAAACGCAAAACACGCCCAACAACTGCAGCATGCTCTTCTACAGAGGTGTTTGTTGAAGAAAATATAATAATAATAATAATAATAAACATGTCTACAATTTTTCAGTACTGGTACTGATTCAAAGAAAACAACACTAGTTGTGTGTAATAAAGTTGAAAGTTAGTGGAAGTCACATAAAAAGAACTGCAAAACCAGAAGATTAAAATATTAATCATTATGGGTTTTTTTTCCAGGAACACTTTATAGCGCAATCAAGTAACTACGACACTTTCAGTTGCTGCTCATGTTAAACAAAACATAGGAAAGAAATTTGACTTTGCAATTTGAAGTTGGGCCTCCGTCTCTTTTAAGAGTCTCCTGCCTTCAGCATGTCACCACTACCATGTTTGTCCATGAGGCTGTGTGCTAACAGTACCTGTTAATGGCGCTGAACTGCTCTTAAAGACGCCTTTGTATTTACATATGTATATATAAAGACATTTTATTTAAAAATTCATAGTTTTATTTATTTTTATTGTTGTCTGAGAGATTCCCCTTTAAATCATTAAAAAGAAGCACACTGTTTGATTGAATGAAAATCATTTTCAATCTGAATAGTTGGGCTTAAATGTAATTTTTTAAAAAGGAAATCTTTTAGAAAACGGCTTAGTCGTTTTTTTTGTTTTTTTTGTTTTGTTTGTTTTTTGGGGAGGTTTTTGGCAGGTATTGCCCGCATTAGCATTTCAGGAACCTTTTCATTTGCTGCCTTCACACACATATGATAAAGCGACGGGCGTGTACCACTTATCTCCAGCTTATTACCAGCATGTGACAGCGTGGGTTCGCCCGTGAGCCGTTTTACCTTTATTTCTGCTGAAGATGGAATGCTAATCACGGGATGATTAAAGAACGGGTGAGGGAAGCTGTCGGTTTGAAGTTGAGCCGCGACCGGGGAGGGAAAAAAAATGTAAATAAATAAAGAAATGAAAAGAGGGGAGGCATCAAAAAGTGAGATAAATCCTGTTAAGGCGGTATTAATGTTCTTGCGCGTACTGATAGCCGCTCCACACGCGTGTTTGTGTGTGCTGGTGTGAGAAAAGAGAGACGGTGTAAGAGTGCTATAGGCTCATTAGGCTACAGGGTAGAATAGCTAAAAAGGATTATACCAGCGCAGATTATTCACGCATGAAATACTGGTACCAAGGAAGAAAAAGGGAGAAGGAGAGATGAAGAGCGACTGAATGCGTATGAGGATATGTATGTCTGGGAATATATGGGGCGAGGAGTAGCAAGCAAGAGGGAGGAAGAGGGCTGGAGCAGGGTGTGGGTGAGGGTGAGGGTGGGGTGCGAACGGATGATTTCTGAGATTTAAGATAGAGCTTGAGATTGAGAAATCTGCAGAGTGTAACGGAATGAGGAAGTAAGAGATGGAGGGAGATATAAAAAAAAGAGAGAGAGGAGGAAGACGAATAGGGATATAAACTCGGGCAGAGAGATGAGGAGGGAGAGCGGAGCACGAGTGAAAACCACAAAGTGGAGAAAGGAGAACTGGAGCTGAGAGAGGAGATAAAGCGGGATGAAATCTGAGATTGGAGGAGGAGACGGCGAAGGATGAAGGATGTTTGTCCAGCACATCCCACAGACGCCCCGTTATATAAAGATCTAGGAAACTTGGAGGCCGAGTCAACACTTCGAATGAAGTGTGCTCCTCGAACCATTTGGTGTTTTAATGAAAGCATGTACATGGTCTGTAATAAAAAAACAAGGCTTAGGTAGGTAGTGCGTGTCATAAGAAAATGTCAGGGGATGGCAGATCTAAAGGTAGGGCCCCATAAAATTCATTTAATTATTATTTTTTCCCAAATTCCACTTTTTCTATTTTTGATTTTTCTTAATTCCATTTTCACCATATTTAACCAAAAAGTATGTAATTGTGGTGTGAATGAGAAAGAAAGCTGTTAAGCCAAGGAAGACCCGTTTATTCTGTTTGTGTGGAGAGGAGAATCGAGCAGACCCAGAGCTGAGTCCCATGTAACCAGGTAACAACAGGTACAGGAGCTGCAGAGGCCAAATCAGTACAGAAATTACTGCATATCATTCCCTTATCACAAATATCAGCTAATTATGTGAAATTCACCTTGTTCCACATGGATTTAATTTTGTTTACATATACAACAGTTTCCCTGAGGAAGATAGATCAAGCTAATCCAGTGCATCTGCCTGTTTCTCATAGTAAATCCTGGTCAGCATTTCCCAGGTCAGTGAAGAAAAAAAGGAAGGGAGGAAAGAACAATCCAAAGGCCATAAATCTTTTTTGTATAGAATCTATACATATTTGTTCATGTAAAAGTATTTATGGCGATAGATGGAAATGTAGGATGGAGGGACTGACGGTTTCAGCAAATAAAACTATGTGGGATCTGTAGCCAGTGAATTGGAAAGGCTACAGATGGAGTGCATTGGAAAGACACATACACTCCCACTTTCATTTGCACAAAGAAGCAACACGGTGCGCAAATATTCACAAAGAGCAGACAGGATTTAACTTTCATCAAACCAAGTCGTCCGCCAGCATAACATTTGCGCTTAATCACTGAAGGGACTTGCAATTATGTGACATAAAATGTAATTTCATGCAACTGTGTGTAGTGAGGTGTACAATATGGGGAGATTTATGTATAATATATGTGGACATGTTTGTAGAAAGGGCAGCTAATCTCTTTAGTCAGTCAGAGCTCATTCGGTTCCAAACCTAGAATTAAACATTTACGGGTTTCAGGTTTAGCCATGGACCACCCCTCCCCACCCCTCCCCCCACACACACACACGCGCATGCCTACAGTATGTCTTTCTATCTTCACAAGGACTTTGCATAGACTTCCATTCATTTTTCCTTCATTTCTATAGCCCCATCCTGATACGTACCCTAAACCTATTACTATTACTATTACTATTACTAGCCTAATCCTAACTCTTTTTCTTATAAAGAGTAGGTAGGAAATAGGTAAGAAATTCTAAAACACACACACACACACTTGCATACAAAGAGCACATTATAAAAATTGATTTATTCTCACTCAGTCCTCACACACCAGATGTGATGTGATTTTTAAATTGTTCATCAACACTCTTCGCTCTTGTGCGCTTCTTTATGTAAGATTGTTTTTTTTATGCTAATGCAATTCTTTGAAAAGTGTACTCCAACTGAGAAAATAAAGATGCAGATAGGGAACTTGAAAACAGACTCAAATGACAAGTTAATTTAACTGCTCTGGACTGTTATGCTTGAAAGTTAAATTGACTATTATTCTTGAGTATTCTCATTCTGTTCTCCATGCTTTCAGCTAATTGCAAAGGTATTCATACCCCTTGTGAAAAGATCAAACTCCTCCATTTTCTCCCTGAACTGCTGCTGCCGTCTGAATTTAAAAAGCACAGCTCCCGACCAAAAACAACCAATCAGAACCAAGAGGAAGGTCTTAAAGCTGTCGGTCTTGCATGCACTGCTCAATGAGCTAATGCCGAATGGACACCTTACTGTTACAGAAAAACTGTTCATCCACCGATTTTAGATGTCTTTTTTTTTACCACCATGCTGGAGTTGTAGGGTTTTACTGAACTGGAAATCTACAAAGTAAACAAAGGAAGGTTAACTTTACCCGAGTTGATGTTTTTTGCGGGGGTTTTAAAATCATATTACGTTTGACTGCTGTATATTTTGACAATGTCATGCTGTGTCACTGCCGGCTGTAATGTCAAGGCAAACGAACATGAAAAAAAGAGCACAGTGGGAAAGTGCCGTTGGAAGAACACGTCTCCCGAAGGACGCACATTTATGCTCTCAATATTTCTCTCCTGAAGACTTTGAGTCATTTGCACGAGCAAAAATGATGGATATTTATTTTTCCATCTAAATTAAGTAGTTCTCAAATAAAGTATATTGTTATAATTAATTGTGGATTAGTGGATAGGTTTATCCCATCTTCCACAAAGAAAGATTTGTGGTTAACACTTTCCCTTTCAGTCAGTTTTGTTGGGGAAGCATATATTTGTTGGTTTTCCAGTTGTCCCATGTTCTTTCCATTTTCAGTCGACTGAAAGATACTCTGACATGTTCAAAGCTTAGAATGTTGCTTCACAGCGTAACTTTTGGCATCTTCAGAGCTGCATCCCATCTACTGTGTGTTCAGTTTCATGTTGCTGTTTGTTTGCTCTAATGGTCTTTAATGTACCACTGATACACTTGCGTCAGAACGGGGGGCGGGGCTAATGATAATTTAACTTTACACCATGGACATGCTCGCAACAGCGGAGCTTCACCACCACAAAGAGCGACTATGTCATTCTGAAATCCATCTGACATTAAGTACAACAAACCAAGAGAACAACAGAAACATCAGGCTGTTGGTTACTAATGATGAAACTACACAAATTCAAATCAGTTCAGAATCGCGGGTAGCGATTTTAACACTTGATCAATTTCAACTCAGAGCCTCTGGATGTTTGTAACTTGGCGCAAATTGTGCACGCCGCCGTTCACGCCTGGAAGACGCCGTTCCAAGCGGCTCCAATGTAAACCTTGGCTATAGATGCCACACTGCTGTCTTGGCTCAAAAACGATCAACCCGGACCATTAAAAGCGACTACAACTCAGCCTTCTGCCTCTGACATCACCGCTGTGCCACCAACTAAGAGAAACCAGAAAAGGCCAAAAGGGGATGAAAGCTAGGCGGCTTGGCTGATACAGTTTTCAATCAGTCTACAGTTAACTCACACTTTGTGAACAATGTTAGAGTTGCTATCTATAACTACCGGCTCCTTTGCTGGGCTGGCAGTTTTGGTGGGTCTGAATTGCTACCACAAAAAACACAAAAGTCCGGTCCATCTCCAAGACGAGAAACAAAATATGGGTCCAGTTTTTGGTTGTCTTTGCTCTATTTTTCCATCCTTTTCACTTTGCCGCTCCACGGATCTCCACTCGTGTTAACTTTGTCTGTCAAAATGCCCTACCTAGTTCGCCATCTGTTGATGACGTTGGTGACAAGCTTTACCCAGAATACACTGGGACACAATATGGACGATCCACTTGTAATTTTGTGTCATAAAGTTAAAAGTAAGAGTGAAAATAAAGCCAGTCATGTAGCACATTTTACACCCACTATGTCCCGACCATGAGTCAACATGGTAGACTGCCCCAATGACTGGGGCAGTCTACTATCTAATCTACTGGGGCACCAACTATTAAATCCGACATACATCATACTCAACATGAAGGCCCGCTCCAACTCCCATCAGGCGAGATAAAGGCTTGGTTCCCTGAAGTCATATTCTGATAACCTTGATTTGAAAAGCTAATTACACAAAACTCTTCACTATTTAGAGGATTTCTAAAGGTAACTGAACTGGTTACACCGAAACATTTGGAGTTATGACAGTATTTTTATGAGAAAAGAGAACGACATAAAGAAAAATCAGCAAGGTTCTTTTGACAAGACCAAATTATCATTGGATGTCACCTTAAGTGTGCATATTTATTCATACCATGTCACATAACCAACACACACCTCCTGTCTTCCACCTTTTATATTATCACTACATTCATTTTCTCCACACCTCTTCCAGTTTCACTCCTGTGTCCTTGAAAAGAAGAAGAAAAAGAAACTTTCATGGAGATGCTGTTAGCTTCAAGCTATCATCTCTACAAAGCCTTGTTTTCGGTTGCATGTCTGTCTCAGAAAAAGCAACTGGCTTCACAGTTTTTCAAGCCTTTTGACTAGTTTGTCTGACAATTGTTAAATGAGACGGATAGAAAATTTCATTTGTCTCCATTTGAAAAGTTTTGTTATGGAGCATATATTAAAAATTCACAATCATAAGAATGACTTCAGAACATCTAGATTTAATGAGATTCTTATTCATTTTTATTACATCTATCCTCATGAATCGAACATGACAGCAGAATATTGGGCATAACGAGCAATTTGTTTTATTTTTTTGAGAGAGCAATCGTTCAGCCAATCACAAGGATGCTTGTTCCTGTTCCTTCATAATCCCAGAAAGAGGAATAGTGCCTTAGGGGAGAAAACGCAGTATGCATAACTGTGTGTGTGTGTGTGTGTGTTTTGCTGAGATAGAAAACACTTGAATTTTGAGAAGTGAATCCAAAGTGTGTTTTGATTTGACTAAATGTAATCCACTTCTTTATCAGATCATGACACTCTGGGCAAAAGATGCTCGGTAAATGTCAGGAGCTTTGGCAACAGCAAAATGAAGGGACCCTTGCAGAGCTGTCACTTCAAAAACAAGCAACTGTTTCATGAATAGGAGTGTACAATTTAATCATTTGTTTTTCTTTCACGGTTTTAGTCAAACTTTTTAACGACTCATCAGAAGCTGGTGGGCTTCGAACAGCTGAGGAGTTTGACCTTTTCTGTTGCTACATTTGTGTTTAAAACCATATTTATTTTTTGCAGTCATCTTGTCTCGCTCTGATGTTCATTTCGACTTCGTTTTTTACGTCATTTAGGATTCACCCTCACTTTTTTCTTGAGATTATTAAATGTCGAATAACATGATATTCTTTAACTTTCTTTAAGATGACAGTGTGTGTACCACGTTTAGACGTGCATTACACAGACTGATTTAACCACGACTTGTTCAAAGGGGACATTCTATGGCTTCTTTGGCATGATGGTGATTTTCCTGAGTCCCTTCCCAGGTTAATTGTTCTGACCTGACAGAGACACGCCTCTGCCCTCCTCGGTCAGTTTTTCAGTTTCTTCTCTCACTGGTGAGGGCACCGCAGCAGTGACCCGGCTCCTGGGCGGACCTCAGAGAAATGACACAATACTCTCTTGACTTGTCGACTCTTAGTGTAAGCAGTCGGCGTGGGCATGAATGTGCTGGGAAACCGGGGCTGGAGCCACGGTGGAAAATATGTACAGTAAAGTGTCGACAGAGAAAATCAGCTACCATCTAAATGAGAAGATCTAATAGCAAAAAAAGAGTATTGCTTCAAAGCAGCAACATTATTGAGCCACAGCGAAGCTCCCTCCCCCCCCTTTTTTAATCACACTTTCACATGTATAATTAAGTTAAAAGAGCTTATGCTCTAAACGATTGCATTATCACTGAGAGGCTTCAGAGGGAGGCACGGGGGTGTAATATTTCTTTCGTAAAATGTCTCTTTTGGGAACAAGCAAAGCCCCAGACACAGACCCTGCCAACTTAATCTGGTGTTAGCATGGAAAGGGAAGTAACAGCAAGGTGGCAGGCAAATCCTCAGCTTTCATCAACAACGTAGCTCGTGTCTATATCATATCAGCTGTCCAAGAAAATCATTTGTTCAATTATTCATATTCTTATTAAGCATCTAGAAAACGTGTCATAGTTTCTGTGTCATTCTAATGATTTTCTGACTGACTGCCTACTAGCTTTGTGTACCAAAGCCACCCACTTGCATCTTCCCTCCTCCCTGCATGAAACGCTGCCTCTTCATGAGCATTTCCACTCCTTCTTACCGGGCAACAGAAACTAACCTGCCCGCTGCCTCAGTCTATCCCTGGCAGGGGTCACTTCATCTCATCGTTCTTCTCCAACGACAACACCACCCCGAATCACTAATTCTCCCTCCTTATCCGCTCCCGATTCTGCTCCAGCAGTCAAAACCTGTGTGGTAAAGTTTGACACGTTTTTCTGGATGGGTTGAGGGGCTTCTTAGCCACGTATCCACTCATTTCTCTCCAACTCCGGTTAGCTGAAATGGCGCCATTTATAACCTCAGAGGAGAGCGGTGGGTGAAGGAGGACTGAGGGATTTCATCGGCTATTGGAAGCTATTTCAACTTTGGCTTGATTGTTCCTTGAGAAAAATCACTTTTAGCATCTAAATTGTTAAATTCGCAAAACGTAAAATACTTCTAGGTAATATAAACGACTACAGGAATAAAAAAAAAAAAACTGAAAAAATGTGACAACCCATTAATCAACATTAAACGGCTGTAATGCAGTTATAAGTACAAAAAGCTGCCCAGCAAAATTTTAACAGCACATTCAATTCCCAGGAAATATATTAAGCTTTTTTCAAACACTTTTGGTGATAAAATTTACTTTAATTAGCTGAAGAAAAAACAAAACTGTTACGACCCGTCTAGGGGTCCAGGTCATAACACGAGTGATCCATCCTCCTCTGATCTCAAGGGGTCAACACAAACAAAATTGACATTTTATGACGTTATTTATTGTAAAAAGATGTATTTTTTTTGTTGATACTAAAATGTTACAGCCAAGGGAGTAGATGTCTTCAGAGTGAGCCCAATGCCGAAAACAACAAACAAAAGGAACTATCTAAATTTTAACGAACTTACCTAAAAAATAAAGAAACCAAATAACAAAAACTTACCTCCCTAACTACAAAAACCGGAGAAAACTAATGAAACATAAACGGCAGCTCACTCCTACAAACTCCAGAACGTTACATGATTTTTACAAACAGAACAAACAAAAGAGTGCGGCCGGTTGAGATGAGCGGAGGACGGATGACAGGAAGTGCGCGTCGTTTTTGTTACGTTAAAAGAAAGGCAACAGGAAAACATAAAAAATTATCCAAAAGAAATTTTATTGCATAAGTTGTCATCTTCCTAAAATAGCAACCTAAATCAGTTTTTTTTTTTTTTTTTTTTGCCAAAAGAGATTTTTTTTCCCTTTTTATTTTTTTTTTTACCTAAATCATTGTTTAGCAAAAAAAAAAAAAAAAAAGAGAGAAATTATTAACCACTTTTTAACCAATTCAGATTAACTGGAATGTAAATAATGTAATGGAACAGATTAGAATATTTTATTTAATTTGACATGTTGATATAAAGATGAAGCATCTCTTTACCCGATTGATGCAAAAGTGGTTTAAGACATTATTAAAGATTATTAGCAGATGGAGATAAAAAAAAACTCAGAATGCTTTAAACTCCTTGATGCCAACTGTTTGCGAAAACGTCTTGAACTGCTGGAGAGTTTCATTTAGTTTGAAAAGCCCCCAAATATCCTTTCAGACAGCCTTCATCATTAATTCTGATGCCGTGATTCATTATTCTGAATGCGGCGATGGAAGCCTTCGTTCGGTGAAATAACTGCCATTGTTTCTCCATGAAAAATAACTCGATGCCTACGACTCAGCGCTGGATGATGAATGATGGTTTTGATCCACGAACAAAGCACCTGCAAAGAAACATTAATCACTTCTCAGCTGGGAGGCTTTAGACAATAAACGCGCAACTTGATGGGAGTTCGGTCAGCTCGCTTCCAGACGGGTTTTTTGGTTTTTGAATGGTTTATAAGCTAAACTGAAAAAAAATAAAATAAAACTCTTTTTAGTCTGTAACAGGAATACCTTTAGGCAGAGCTGCTGCCTGCCAAAGAAAACAATTTAATTTTGCAATTAATTTTGTGGAAGATTTGAAAAGTTGTCTCTTGCACATGTGAAAGATTACCTTGGCATTTCTCCCACCTTTAGACCTTTACAAGTTTTCAGATGTTTGCATCCTTTTGAATTCTTTAGTTTCACAGCGTACTGAAATGACATATTAACGAGCTTTCCACTTGCGTATCAATGATGTTTTGAATCCTACAGTCTTTCCCATCGCCGTTTCTGAAAATACCGCTCCCAAACAAGATAACGAAAGCTACTGGATATAAACGTAGATGTAAACTAAAGTCATTTTCATACTTGGTAGTCCGGTAGACTCGGTTCAGCTGGGACAGAAAGTTGCAACATTTGCTACATTTTCGGCTGCTGTGCTTCGCTTTCACACTACACCGTGTCAAACGAACCAAGCCAATTGAAAAACCCGTTCCTCTCCTCGCCTGTGGTGGCGCTGTACCAAGAATCACTAAAATAAAATGACATGAAAACAACAGAAGAAGACATGAACGCAACTCCCTTCTTCTCAAAATGTAAACAAAAATAGAGTGCTGTCAAACTTTAGCTGTGTTAGGATTTGTCTTTTGTCGTTCGTGAAAGAGTCATTTCACCTGGTTGGCGTGAGACATGGGCGTTTCTTTTGGTTGTACTTACCCAGAATACCCTTTGCCAAGCTTTTGAGGCAATCTTTGATCCGCTTTCCATTCACATATAAATGTAATGGCAAGCGGAGTTGAGTTTATTCAAACTGAGACGGAGGTTTTTACTAAATATCTGTCTCGATACATTGAGATACAACTGTGTCGAATCCTCCACTGATTCTGAATAGGAAAGAAAATAGAAAAGAAAAGTATGCAAAGTGGAACTGAACACCTCTGATTCTGATTCTGGATCTTGTTCCTGCTGATGATTGTTTATTCTTTAACTTTGACTCAGGACAAACAATGACATGTCTTCTTGATGATGTGGTTTGTAACATATTTAATTGTGGTTCCTGTTGTTTCCGTTTAGACGAAATGTTCAGAAATGTTGCGCTTTGTTTTTAAAAGTGGCACAGTTTAGTGACACGTTACAGATTCCTTAAATGCTGTTCCCCGTGTGGCTCCAGGAAGTGTCTGGAAACAGAAACACTACCAGCTCCTGCACTCTGAACGTCACGCTGAAATTCTGAAAAGGCTTCAGAGAGACGGAGAAACAAAACTTTCGTCGACAAAAATGGTCAAAAGACTTATTACATCGTTTTGAATGTTGTGCATAAGAAAACAGTGAATACCAAACATTTAGATATTCTAACCGGTGATCAAACACCTTCAGAAATAAACGGACGTCAATGTCAAGGTAGAAAAACAAAACCATGCGTGTGTGTGGATACACACACACACTCACACGCTCACACACCAACCCCGTTAAAGCTTTCAATGATTGCTTTATTGTAAATAGATTCTAATTGTAGGACTGTAGGCTGTATAAGTATTCAAAGATAAACATGGCTATAATTATCTAATCAAGTGTCCTGTCGTCTGGCTAGCAGCCTTAACAAGCTCTCTCCGTCATTATTCAGCTAATTAGGACATCATCGTAATCAGACAAACTCTGGCTTGTTGCAGATGAGATGCTGCATTAACACGGTAAACAAAATATGGCAGATATGGCAGGAAGACGCGGATAATTACAGTGGAGAAGATAAAAATACAAGAACAATCATATATTTATGTAGGAGTTCTTTGGAACTTGTGATTAGGAAATGCAAAAAAAGACAAGGAAAAATCCTAAATGTGAAACATGAACAACAGCAATGCAGATTTCAAACTCGCAAATCCTTCAGATTACCTCAGACCTGAACACAAATGGATCTGCTGAATATCACGGACATTTATGCACAGGGCCAGACTTTATTTAATATCTCATTGCTATTAATAAGTTACATCCTCATTTGAAAACTGTATTCACTAAAAATCGGAAGAAATCTGTAATAGAGTCCAGAGTATCATCCAGGTGAACACTAAGCTATTACCCTCATTTCTAAAACAACACTGGGGTTTGATCTCACCCCTTTTCTTAAGAAATCTACAATCATCTTCTTTGTTACTCCATCAAGCGGTAATCTGTTTTACTATTCAGTTTTAACCCCAGGTTGGTTCCTACATGCCTTTGGTAGAGAACTAGCATTAAAACTCTTTGACTCGACGCAGCTGGAAGTACAGAGGAGAAAATAATTGCTTAGCTCCATCAAAGTTCTCAGTGGGTTGATAAGCAGAGCCAGACAAGACCCACTTTCATCCAACCAGATCCCTCAAAGGGGTTTTGTTTCATATAAAACAAAAAAAAGAAAAACATGAAAAAGCTTAACAGACTTTGACACAGTGCTGCATGTTTTACATGGTCCTGATGTTAATGAAGCTGTAATATTTCTTCCTGTAGTTAAAGCTCATTAGCTTTTGGATTTTATAATTCAAGCACAAAGTAATCCTTCTAGCAGTCAAACATCTACCATCGTCCACCATATGTGCCTCTTTGACCTCCTGCTCTTTACTAATGAGGCGTAAATGGTCTCTGCCATGAACGTGAGGGTAAAGGACTATAAGTTCATTTACCCCTGCCCTGTTTAGTCCGCTTTAGTCAATCGCTGGTTCGTTTGCCATGAAAGTCCGGTTCGCCTGGGGAGGCGTGAAACTCTGATCCGCATAGAAACGTCTGTGTCAGTTCGGTCGAAGTGAACGGCGGTACAGTTCGAATGTATATGTGAACGCTAAGCTGACGGGAGACGGCTTCAGAAGAAGAAAGCGGACAACAGTGCATGGCATTCTGGGTAAATACAAGCAAAACAAAAAGCACTGGTCTAGCATTTGTGGAAGAAATGGCTTGTGATCTTTTATCAAAGGCAAAAGAGAAATCCTACAACTGCTAAAATCTGGTGCTGCTCCATTTTTGGATACATTTTGCAAAGAAAGAAGTTGCGTTCATTGTCTTCTTTGGGGGATTTCATGTCATTTCCTCCTGTGGTCACTGCAGGGGAGGGGTGAGAACAGTTCTTACAAAGGGTTTGGTTTGTTTGACCCAGTGCAGAGTGAAAGCGGACTGCAGCAGCTGAAAATGTATCGAATGTGGCAACTCTGGTCCTCAAACGAACCGAGTCCACCAGACACACTAACTTTCTCAAACGCATGAGTGTGGTACGATTGTCAGAGATGACTGATAAAACGCAACAACCCATCCACCTCTTTATGTCTGATGCTCCACCTTTCTCTCCTATCATTTCTTTAATCACCCTGTCTTTGTTTGCCACCTACTCTGCCTTCCACCACACCATCAAACATCCTCTGCGTGCCTTTGTTTTCCATGCAGCTGTCGGTTCATTCGTCACTTCTGGGAAGCTCTGCCAGCGTTGGACATGCAACCAGCTTGCCAGTTGCCCCGGCACTGAAAGCCCCCCAAGATTTTATGCAGGTGTGAGGAGTTTGATGTTGTCGGTAAGCCGCTGTGGCGCTTCAAAGCCGTACGTCGCCGTAGGTTGTGATGGAGCTTCAGATCTGAGATGTGTTTGACTGATCTCTATGAGCAAAGCGTGTTGCTAAGCAGTGAAAGTCCCCCTGCTCCTGGGCTGCAGTTTTAGTTCATGTCTTACAGACAATGGGCAGATTTTTAAGAAGGAAAATTAAGTTTTTTTTGTTTTTTTTTAAGAGGTAATGAGTTCTTTCAGAGTTTTTTTTTTAATTTTTTTTTTGTAACCGTGGCTCTTCTTTACTACAATATTTATCAAATTGGAGCTGCAGAAATAGTTGCACTATATAAAGTGAAATTTGTGAAATTGCTGCTGTTTTACATGTTTAAAACCTCTGAAAAATAGATTTTAGATTGGTTGCTTCCAAAACACAGTGACTTTTTAAAGGGGCAGAAATGTGAAAAAGTGACTGTTTTTGGCTTGATCTCATGTTATAATTTTGTCATCGAAAACCACCCTTGAGTGTTGCCTTGATTTTTCACGCTTGTTTGAGAAATTATTTCATCTCCACGCCAACCATTCAGCTGTGCAAAACGCCTGGATAAACCCAGCTCTGCCTTCAAGGACAAATATTCCTTCTGGGAGCTCACAGAACAGCTCTTTCCCCCAAAATCCCTATTCAGTTCCTTCAAACTAGCCAGTAGGCAATTAGCAAAACACCTGGTGGAACTGTACATCTGATGAGCTCTTTATAGGAGATACTTCTTATTACAGGCCTGGTAAAAACATTGTTAAAGACTTAATAGAGGAGCCATGTTGTGATGACTTCCTGAAGGCGGATTTTCAAAAAGAGCAGGAGTTTCTTAAAGCGAGAGAGGTCCAATTTCAAGACATTAAATGAAGTCAAATGTGTTTTAAGACATATTTGATATTCATAGCATTTTTCCTAACAACTGAAGTTAACATTATTACTTGTTTGTGCTATAAAATATGGAAGACATAATACTGCCCCGAATGATTCACACAAATACATGTACATAATTTCTTTTATTAAAAAATTTAATAATGAACAAAAATAAAATATGGTGAAAAAAAAAGCTATGAACATTTGTGCTTAAATTGATCAAAATCACACTGTTTTTTATTCATCCTTTTGGTGCTAAACAGAGAATTTGTAAAATGGATGAAAAAGATGACATTTTTCTCAACATAGTGAAAGCAACACACCAAAAACACAAAACTGATGCATAGTTTCTCATAAAAAAGGTCCACAACTGTGCTGAACTCCAAAGAACTGAAACAATGCGCAGTTTCTCAAATGTGTGTAGTCAGGTACCTCCACCTGAGGAAGGGAGTCACATCTATCCCTCAATGCCCCAAAAGTATCAGCTTGTTACTAATCACAAACTTATTAAAAGTTTCCTGTTTCCAGAAACTTCAACACAGAGAGCACCTGCATATTAACATTCCTCTGAAGTCAAAATCATTTTAACAGACACATATCGATCCACATAAAATCCATTTTACGGGGAAAACTATGAATCAGACAGATAATTTGGATGTTTTAGCTTCTGCAGCAATGTCAACACAGTCTCCACTGTCCTTATTAGTTCCTGTTGACGTATACTAAGGCTTTGAACTATTAAAATGGCATTTCTAGACCAAACTGCCAAAACACATTCTCGCCGTCACAGTTGTGTGATGAAAATTACATGTAATTCTCACCTTCATGTCGTCTACCTCTGCCCAACTCTCCTTTCACTTTTAGATTTGCATTTGTTTTCAATCAATCAAAGACTGAGTGTTCTGATTGGAAGTTAGACAAGCATCTCTAAAGAGAAGATAATATGATGTAAAAGTCTTGTCCTTTTTGAGAGCAAAGAATAAGGCTTTTTCATGAGTTTGATGATTTTTTAAAAATTGTCAAAAAATGGCTATTGCTTTGTTAATAATCAATGGACCTCCATTGATTATTCCTGTTTCCAGAAACTTCAACACAGAGATTGTTTTTATATGGTATTGATGGTTGAAACTCCTCTTTGCCATCATCCTAATTTTTATCCCGCCATCATTCCCCCAAGAAATCTAATCTCGAAATCTAAACATTGCTTATAGTAAGCTGAAACTTGGCTAAATGAAAAAGACTTAAACCTATATATATATATGTATGGAGTATGACTGACTATAGTCCTTCATTTGAATTCATTTCAAACACGTTTCAAACAGAATCATGTTCTGCTTTCCGATGAGGAACGATCCCTGGATTTCTTTCCCCTGAAGCGATGCGGACCTCCTGCATTGATTGCAAAGTAAAAACAAGATTTAATTGCCATATGAATCATCCCACCATAATGAGGACTAATTCTTCATTTGCTTCTCATTTACTATAAATTGCCATGGGGGAAGTTAAAGTAATGGAGAAATTCGCCATAAATACTTCAGTTCAGGTGAAAATTGAAAATATGTTTATGTACTCAAAAAAAAAAAAAAAACAAGGCTTCATAGTCATAGTTCACTAAAAACAACTCATGAATTGTAAATGATTTTTACAAATTCTTCCTGAAATATCAACTTCATTCCACTGCTGATGACTTACTGAATGACATGCAATATTTTACATTGAGAAAAATAACTGCAACTTTACAATGGCATCCACATAAAAACTAGTGATTACCAAATTTCCTGCAATCATGCCATAGCTTGTGATGGCATGCTTGCACTGCAAGGACAAACTGTTTTTAGCCAACTTGTTGCTGCGAATGACTTTTATTTTAAACGTGTAGGAAAGTGAACCTGGGTGATGCTTCTGGATGAGTCATATTACCATTTATTTTGCTACAAGTGCAATCCTCTGGTGCCATTCTAATTGTTTTTATATGAAAGACCACCGCCGGCTTTGGAAATCTCATTCTGAAGCGCTCTTGTTAAGAGATTTCTGGGCCTCGTAAGTGACATGTGATGGAAGCTTTTGAATGAGAAGCAGAGGTGGGATTGAACATCCCCGTGTGTTATTCACCTCGTGTAAAAATTGGCCAATCATTAAATAAAAATTTAATGGATCCATCTTGTTATTGAGCGTAGACTAGAGTTTAGATTTGTGGCCTGAGTCGGGCCAAACCCTCTCCAAATTCATTGATATTCATTGATAGTCGAGTTGGACTTAGGCTTCTGTGGCCCGAGTCCAACAGAGAAAACCAAACAAGAAAGATGTTAATCTACTTACTATAATCTAGATAGAGGAGTTGGTGTTGTGGAAATAAACAAAAGTCGGGTGTAGAAGTTGATGCGTATGCGGCTCCACCCTGCTCCATTCCCATCAGTCACACATCCCAGAGGATTTGTGACCCTCTGGTTACAACAAGCGGGAAAATGGAGCTGGGAGATGCTAAACAAAAACTAAAAATGGGAGAAGTTACACTTAAATGGTGGTCTGAGAACAAAAGCAGTAAAATGACAAAAAAGCAATAATGTCTGGTTATGCGGGTGTGTTGGGTTTGGGCCTATTAAAGTGAATTAGTCGGGTTGGACAGAATGTCTATTGGCTCGGGTTGGATTTCTTTAGGCCTGATCTGAACTCTAGTGTAGATCACAATCAGCTAAGTGTAGCTTTATATCATGTTATAATGCCATTCCCTGATCACACACCCACCCGGAGTGTTGCTTTGCTCAATCTCAATATCTCAAGCCTTGTTTACATCCATAATTCTTGCTGTTGGCTGGTTTGAGATGTCATATATTATCACTGCATCAGCTCACCCCTGCAGAAGTTGAATATTGTTGGACCTAGAACTACCTCCATTGATGAGTCGGAGGTATAACAGGTGAGATGACTTAACACCACCACGACAGCATTGGTAATTTCTCAAAATAGGTGGGTGAAAGGCACCTTGGTCCTGCTTTGGCTTGTAGCAAGAAAAGACTGACCAGAAACAATCCATTGATAGGATAACCTATCAATGGATAGGATAACCTATCCATTGATAGGATAACCTATCAATGGATAGGTTATCCTATCAATATACAGTGACCCCAGAGCACAGCACTGGCCTCACATCCTGGCACTGCAGGCATTAGGAATGATTGGTTCATCACTCTATCTGCCTCTCTTCTTGCCCCGATGTGAAAGAGGGTAAATCTGGACTCATCAGACTACATGACCTTCTAACATCGTCTTAGGTAACTCAACCAAACCAAATACAGGAGTCTATATTGTTGGGGAGAGAAATTGCACTTGGTCTTTTACCTAAAAGAGAAATCCTAAAACTGCTAAAATCTGATGCTGCTACAGTTTTGTTTCCACTATGTGAAGAAAAAAGTGGCCCTCATTATCTCCTGAGGATTTTGTTGTTTCCTTTAACGGTTCTTTTCACAGATGTTTCAATTAGTTCGGATCAGTTGACACAGTACAATGTGAAAGCGAATCGCACCAGCTGAAAATGTTGCAAATTTTAAAATTTTGGCCTCCAATCTAATCAAGTCTACCGGACTGTCAAGTATGAGAACACCGCTAGAGTCCAATGTTTATGCTCCCTTGCAAATTGTAGCTCTTTGCCTCTGGTTAGTGGTTTTCTTACAACTATACATCTGTTCCGTCCCAATCCTCTGGGTTCTCTGTGTTTTTAATTTCACTGTTAAACATAGCCCTGAGTTCTGCTGTTGTTTTACTTCAAATTGATGTCATCAAATGTTTTAGATGATCACCACTGATCAGTCATTCAGGGTTTTTGTTTTTTACTACATTTCTTCCTCAGAGATGACGGTTCCCCACAGTCCTGTCAGTTTTTATCTATATTTTTATCTGTATTTTTATTGGAGCGTTCTCAATTCAGTTTCAGTTGTTTCTTCAATCTCTTTAGATGTTTTCTCAGCTTGATGCATGCCAATGATTAGAATCTCCTTAAACAGACTAACATGTTTTTACAAGCCCATGATTTCTTTCCACATGGTTGTTTAAGAAATTAGAAGTTAGTAATTGCAACAGCTGGTGTTAAATGACTTGTTACCAGGTGGTAAACCGTAGGTAATGCATTAATTGTCCAATAGACAGCTTATGCTTATTTGCACATTTAAATTCAGGTGGTAGCTCTTTCTCTCATCCAGGCAATGTTAATCATGAGGTGTTTCCTGGTTAATATTACAAGTAGATCAATTTAAAAGGATAATGTGGGTCTTCTTTTAAATTTTTAATCCAGTTTTTCAAAAACAGTTTCTGTTTTTTCACAAATCCACGTTTCTCTCACTTTCAGCCCACCCATTGTACACTCAGAGCTTTCTCTGAATCATTACACTGAACATAGCAAGAGCACATCTCCCAGCGTGTCTTGGAAACCCAATTTAAAGTGTTTCTTGTTGCATCATGTTCAGCAGCCAGGATTTGTATTTTTGTTGTTGTTATTGTTTTTGGCCCTGGAACTCATGCTGACATATGTTTGTGTTCACATTTTTAAAGTACAAGCTTACAACATTAGAGCCTGCCCATGTTCTTCTTTTTCGTACAGACATGCAAATCTCATCAATATTACACTGAAAGAATAGAGGATAGTTGATTGAAATGAACTGAATCACTTCAAGGACAAGTAAATGAATTAGGATCTTGTGTGTTGCTGCATGTAACACGCAAAAGGACTCAAAAACATACATTTATGTTTAGCCATTACTTTCTTTTACAGTAACCTACAATGAGTGCAAGTTATGCAGAGTCATGAGGTGAAATAATGAAACAGACATACACACAGAATAAATGAGCCCATGCTAGTCACACTGTTTAGATTGTCCCCTCCTCTCTCCAAGTAGGCCAGGTGTGACTGCGTTTAGGTGTTTTTATCTTTGTCACTTTTGATTTATGTGGAGACAGAAAAGGACACAGATTCTGCCATATGCAAGGACAGGACAAAAATATCACACATTAGATGATGGTGCAAGAAAAATACGAGAGATCGGTCCACAACTTTATGGTTCATCATGGCATAAAGACTGAAGGTCGACAGTTTGGAATGCATGTTAGGAATAAATGGTGAAGTTTCAGACTTTGTAATAACTCCAGTGTGTGTTTTCATGCTTGTTGGGTTACCATGGCGTTAAACCAGTTTGTTAAAGCGAACTCTGCAGAGCAAAAGATCAGCGTTGTGACCATGGTGACCCAATACAAAGAAACAATGCACTCCGACATGCGATGCCATGTTGATGTACAAGGGAGGGTGAATGGTGAAAAATGCATTGAGAATGCACAGGTTTTAAAAACCAAACTTGTATCAAAAAATTTGTTTTATTATGAACTTTTACCATGGCGTCTCATATCTGGATGAAGACTAGTGATAAAAATCTATCAGAAGTTTTTTTTAAGTTAATTTTTCATCATATTTTTTTTCCAACAATATTTTTATTGTTTTAGATTTTTTAAGGAACAGTGTTTTTATAAAGAGTTAAAATAGATTTTCCATTTCAGCATCTAAAATTTTTCCGACTCATTGTTGGATTTGTATTGTCGAACAAACAATAATGTTCAGTCAGGATTCTGGATCATATTAATGCAAAATGTGGTGCGGAAATGTCTGTCGTTTAATATTTATAACACTTGTGTTCGCAGGTGGCTGTCCCCACTGTGGTCACCACATTGTTTAATGCCAGTTCTGTTACAAAAACAAGAATGAGTGGCTCCATGTGTTGTAGGTCCACTTACTTTTAGGGTGCAACATCTGCACAGTATATTAGCATAGAGTACTTGTCTCACTGCCAGGCCAGTCTGGGTTCAAATCCTCTGTGCCTTTATAGCTGAAATTGGGGCCTGTGAATTTTCCCATTTTTGGTTATGTGTTCATATTACATCAGTTACCTTAAGCCGATAAAAACTTGATGAAAACAAAAGTCACAGAAATGCAAGTAAGGTGAATGACAATACATTTTTTTTCTAAATCAGAGTCTGAACAGGAGATGTATAAAAACATCTAACATCTTTTGGGTTTTT
The DNA here is from genome assembly GCF_027474105.1 of Poeciliopsis prolifica. NCBI lineage: Eukaryota > Metazoa > Chordata > Actinopteri > Cyprinodontiformes > Poeciliidae > Poeciliopsis > Poeciliopsis prolifica. The sequence goes on along the minus strand of NW_026562420.1, from coordinate 490,511 downwards.
GGGTTGATATACAGTGACTATAAATACAATTCATGATGCATTATGATTTAACCTTTGTATTGCTTTTACAAAAAATCTCCATCAACAAAATTTGTTGAAATTTGGGGGTGTTCAACACCATATAATTTTCTTTTCTGTATCCATCCCCTGACCTATACTTTTCAATAATATCTTCTCTAATTTGAATGGAGAGTTCTTTTGTTTTCGCACTGTAATTGTAAGCAGGAATAATAATTAATTAATTAATTAATGACATATGTTTTTATACAACAATCATTGAGACAATCTCACTGCACTCATGTGATCCCCACACCCCTCATAGTGAGACGACTGGCACCAGTTGACTGGACCTCTGTTGAATTAGTTCAGTCTCTTTAAAAGATGTTAATATTTATGAAGTCACTTATTTCTCCTTGTTATTTTGTAAATGTCAGTTTTCACTTTGACATTAAAGAGTTGTGTTTTGCAATTCATTTGTCAATTTGTTGATTATGATTGATTTGTGGAAGCAAAAATAAGGGTAAAAATATCCAGTAGGTTGAATGCTTTTTGTATATTTATTTTATTTTATGACAGCTTCCTGACAGCACCTTCAACTAAGCTATCAGTTCTAATAATTTCTTCTTTAAAAAGTAAAAAATAATTTAGTTTTAGGATGGAGTGTCTCCCTATGGCTTCAAAAATTTAGAAGCATGGGGTGTCAATATGAGATTTCGCTTGAACCTACTTCCACTAGTGTAAAATTGCCAAAAAGAATCGTATGACGGATACTACATTTTTTTGTAATACCTGGCAGGAAAAAACCAATTAAAAGTTGTTTTGTTTTTCAGATCTGTAGAGCTAAACACATAGTCTGGCAGGTGGCAATAAACAACAGCAGGATGTGGTTATGTGATTGTGTTAAAAAAATATATTTGGCAGGAATCTAGCCACTTATTATCACAGGTACCTCCAGGGAGAAACGGGTTTTTAAAAGTTGTCACTTCCTTTAGTGAAGTGTCTAATACATTCCAGCATGAAGGAATTACAATATCAGAATTATGTTTTTTGTTTATCTTGACAACCATGTCAGTTGTCACAGCAGTCAACAAAAACAACTTTCTGCATAATTTCAATGGCAAGTGAAACTGCAGCGGACAGTATAATGAAGTCGCCCTGTATCATCTCAGTGACTAAGTCAAATTAATACACATCAAACGCACAGTTGTGCCTTTGAAATGCTTATTTTGGTATTCCTCTCTCTGCCCTGTTTACAGCCCATCATGTTGACTGATTTTGACGTAATTGATGTGAGCTCATTTTCCACATGTCACCAATTATTAAGACCGGCTCCCAAAAAAGCATGCCAATTGGTTGATCAACTCCATTAAATGCAGGCCAGCTAGATAAATGATTAAACAGGTAGAAAATGGGCTTTGCACAGTCTGCAAACAAGAAGGCTTTAAAAAACAAAACAAAAATAAATAAATCACTCTCATGCAAATAAAGCGTTGTGAGTCTATAAGGATAAAAAGGATGAAAGTGATAAGATACAAGGTTGACCTTTTCCTGCTTATTGTATTGTCCGACAATAACAGATGAGGTCATAAAACTTGTTTTTGTTTGCGGAGTTGGTCATGTGTCCCACCTGTGCCGCACAGTGAGCGCCGCCATATGCTTTTTGACTCTGTTTAGATTTGTTTGCTGTTGTTTTTTTTCTTTCTCTGCAGTGTTTGTTTTGCGATCGCCCACCATTTTCCGTCCCCCACTGACACTTTGGCCTGTTGCTTGGGGTTCCGTGCCAACTCCCAACCCTGACAACCCTAATTAGAATGAGAAGTGTGCCATAGTGATTTATGAGATGAAAACAAAAAACAAGAGACACAAAAACTAATTTATCCATATTAGCCTTATTAATGAGGGAGCAAAGCAAATGCTGCGTAAAGATAGACCAAACCTTGATGGCCATTCGGTTCAATTTGTTGTAGTTTGCTCTCCCACTGTTGATATTGATAAACCATTTGCCTCATTCTTCTTTTATCCATGTTCTGCGAGTTTCATCTTTTTCAAAGCTGAGTGGTGGCAGGCGAAGAGAAAACAAAAAGGCCACATGTATTTGCCTTCCTCCAGCTGAAGAAAGTTTCTGGATGCAGAAAGTGTTTCTTTGCTAAACATTCACAAATAGTAACCTGGATGCCCACAACAGTAAATCCACCCAATGGTGATTTTTAAACTGCAGTGAATATTACTGAAGATTTTGGCAACTGAAGATTTCCAGTCAAGATTTCAGTTCAGCGTTTTTACAATAAACAACCGAAACAGAAAAGTAACTTAATCTGTATCGACTCACACAGAGAAATAAACAGTTAGAAGATTTTAATGAACAAATCTTTGGCGCTCGAACCGGCGGAAGACTAGTGAGCGTAGATCGCCGAGGGAAGATGATGAGTCCGGCGAAGCTCACTAGTCTTACCCCCCAGTCCGAATACTGGTGATGCAGCGGAGCCTTGGATGGAGGAGCGCGGAGTGCGCCTAGAGAATGGTCATCGGGCTGAAGGTGGAGATGGGGAGGAGGTGGGCGAAGCACAGCTGACAAGCAGGCAGATCCCCGGAGGCTAGACTTCTTGAATGGATCGGCTTGACATTGATTGGCTGGGATGCGCAGGGCGCCGATCCTGATTGGCCGCAGCGGGGGTGTGACGTGATTGAAGTGGATCAGCTGTGTTTGAGGATCAGCTGTGTTCTGTCTCCCAGCATGAATTTACGCCTTAGCTCCATTTCAATCTGTATCGACTCACACAGAGAAATAAGCAGTTAGAAGATTTTAATGAACAAATCTTTGGCACTCGAACCGGCGGAAGACTAGTGAGCGTAGATCGCCGAGGGAAGATGATGAGTCCGGCGAAGCTCACTAGTCTTACCCCCCAAAAGAGAGTCCGATGCTGCCTGCAGTCCGATGGACTTGTTATGCAAGCTCTGAAGCGGGGGCCTGCAGTCTGATAGACTTGTTAGGCGCGAACCGTGCTGCTGGACTTACAGACGTATATGAGGCCTGATGAGCACAATGTGCTATGTGGAGCGGAGATGGGACCGGTTGCTGCCAGGCTGAAGGCTGAGGATCCCTGGTCTGGCCTAAAAATTTTAATGTTAAAAATGGCCAAAAACAAACTTCATCACCAGTCATGCTGACTGCTCACCTGATGACATGGAGCGTTGAGCTTCGAGCACGGTTGTGAGATTGGGTCTGATTTAGGAAGTGAAGGCCGAAGATGACCAGCGGCCGAGCTGGAGGAGGGAAGCGATGGGGATACCTTGTGCTGAGGTGGACATAGCAGCGCCTCTTCTAAAAGAATGTCCTGAATAATGATTGGGGAAAAGGCCGCCTTCTTGTAAAATAAGACGGAGGTGGCGGATAAACCAATCAGCGGTCATGGGGAAGCCTTCGGGAGTTATAAACAGGGGTTTAGCTTCCTGATAGATTTGATGCCTTTTGCACATGAATTTGAGCGTGGCACGGAAGGGGCGAAATGGACCATCTATGCGTGTGATAGAAATTGTACAAGGACCTTTTATTTTGGAGTGCTTGATTAGGAGGTTGTAATGGTCAGGGAAAAACTTGATATCAGAGATTGATAAATCTTTTGAAGGGTTGAAGACTGTAGAAGCTGAGGTGAACTCGCCCGGCCTGAGGAAACCATAAAATCCTTGGAGAAAAGCGCATGAGAGGAGCGCTTTAACATAGGGGGAGAAAGTATTAGCTCGGAGCACTGTGATGAGCTTCCTGAGTAGAGGGAGAGTGATAGGTTTCCGACTGTTGGGATAAGTGGGGGAGTGCTTAGCGATTCCTTTGAGTAAAAGTTTCACAGTGGGGTTTGAAAAAAGACTGGGTACTGGGCTAGGTTGCAGAAGTTTAGCATGGAAATTAATTCCTGCGAGCAGACTACGGATGTAGGAGGGTTTGAATCTATGATGGTCGAAGCAGTGAGTGATGAAGGCAAGGACCGAGGTCACCGTGACGGGGTGCGGAGAAGAATTAAACGAGGTGCAGAACTTGGTGAAGGTTTGCCAAGCGAATGAATATAAGGCAAGTGTAGAAGGGGCGAGACCTGACTTGATATAATATAATTCAGTTCTTCGGTGAGGAACTGAAGCGAGTCAGCCGAGAGGCAAACATCATCATAAGAAAAAGAAACGCCATTCCAGTCCGAGAGCAACTTTGACCAGAACGCGAGGTCAGAGCGACAGCCGTCATCCAGAGTGACACGGTCTAAGAGCGATGGAACCGAGTTGGCTAAGTCGAGCAAGCGAGAGATGGAGGAACGACCCTGAGGAATAATCCTCATGGCAAAGTTAAGATGGCCCAGCAGGGAAAGGAGTTGACGTTTTGTGATCACGCTTTGTGATGTGAAGGAGCTGGAGATTTCGCGTATCCGGGACAACTTGTCGAGCGGAAGAGAGGAGACCATGGATACGGAATCGAGATTGATCCCTAGGAATTCGAGAGTAGTTGCTGGACCGATCGTTTTCTCATCTGAGAGGGGCATGCCCACACGGAGGAACAGCTGACGGAGTTTCAATAGAGACGGGCCTGGCGAGGGGGATGGGGGGTGAACGAGTAGAAAATCATCTAGCAGATGGATTACTGCGGGCAACCGGACTACATTGAGGAGAATCCAACACAACGCTTCGGACAGGTTGTTGAACAAGCTGGGACTGCTCCTGCACCCAAAGGTGAGTCTAACGGCAAAATAGAGAGAACTGTCCCACATAGCACCTAGCACAGGGGTGGGCACTTCTGGTTCTCGAGGGCCGGTCACTCTTAGACCGTGTCACTCTGGATGACGGCTGCAACTCTTGGTTGTCTCCCTGATCCAACACACCTGAATCCAATAGCTGAATCACCTCCTAAATGCAATCAAGTTCTCCAGAGTCCTGCTAATGACCTCATTATTTGACTCAGGTGTGTTGAAGTTGCAGGAGACCGGCCCTCGAGGACCTGGAGTGCCCACCCCTGACCTAGCAGATGCCAGTCGGAGGGGTGGACAGGCATGACTTTAAATGCATCGGTGATGTCTGCTTTAGGAGCCAAGCGCCGCACCCGGCTGTTTTAATGAGAGAAATGGCGTGATTGACTGAAGCATAACAGAGGGAGAAGGGTTCTTTAGGAATAAGGCTGTTAATACTGGGGGATGGACTACTGTGGGGGGCGGAAAGATCAAGAATGAGATGCTTTTTTCCTGAGTACTTGCGGGTGGCGACACCTAGCGGATTAAGGCGGAATGGGGAGAAAGGGGATGAACTGAACGGCCCGATCATATAACCCTTAGAGACTTTGCGTGAAAGTAAACGAGCTACGACATCTGGTTCACTGAGGGCTGACCGGAGGTTCCGACAAAGAGTGTGGAACGAGGATAGGACCAAACACCTATGTGAAAACCCTGCGTGAGTCCGGTGAGCAGAAAGTTCACGAAGGTGGGATCTGGGTGGGACTGAAGGAGAAGGGCCAGTTCTTGAGTAAGGATTGAGTAGAAAGACAACGGGAAATCAGGGTTTTAATTGACGGAGGATGCGACCGGGAGGCAGGCGTCGTGGGCAGGTGAATTTGGGATGAGCGTCTTTGCAATGGCTGCACACATGGAGGAAAATACAATTAGGAGAAACACAAATGCCTTCGTTGAAGTTGTTTCACACTGACTGGTTTTTGAATACCTCAATCTTTCGGCCCCTGCGGTCAAACATCGGGGTAGCTTGGCTGGTTATGGACAGAAGGGGAGGGGGGCGGGAGGAGCGAATGGAATTGTGGGACAAAGGGCGCTGTGGTGTCCAACAGTGGAGCATGTAAGACATACGGAAGCCTGGGTGAGCATGATCAAAAGTTCAGTATCTCGGACTGACCAATTGAGACAGATGCCAGACTGGGAGAGAGTAGTTGCAGCTTTAGCAGCGAATGCTGTGTGGTATTGGTAGAACAGAGACCTGCCGTATTTGAGGTGCAAATCAGCGATGAGGGAGAGATAACCGTCGAGCTCTACTCTGCGGTCTGGGTAAACGGAGCATATTACGTCGCGGTAAACACTGAAAGCTGCCAGAAACTCTCCGATGGAGAGATTTTTGGAGAGGCGAGGATCACTGGATTTGAGGACGGCTGAGAATTCTGCTGTGGAGGCAACGCTCCGGTCTACTTCGGGGGATGGGAGGATGATTGAGACGAGATTCACATATTGCCCCTGCAAAATCTTAGATCTGAGCTTAGGAGTGATTAGCGCGGATGTGGGAACGTAGGACCCGCCTGAAGCGCTTCCAGGACATGCGTTAGAGAGAGTGAAAGGCGCTTGTGACGGCTGGATGACAAGAGAGGTGCTGGCGGAGACTGAGGCTTGAGCCGGCTCGGACGGAGTGCGATCCTGGAGCTGGGCTGGCAGCGAGGCCACCGTTTGCTGGAGAAGGCTTACAGACGAAATGAGGAGCGAGGTGAGGTGCCGTGGATCTGAGGAAAGCGGGTCTTGATTTACAGTATCAAGTGAGGTGGCTGTGGATGCTGAGGGGGCCGGTGCTGCCGGAGGAGGAGGGGCAGAAAATCGGGCTTGGGAAGTAGAGGGGACCGGGGAGACTGGTTCCGAAGCCCGAGTAGCAGGGGGCCGCGCCCGGTGTCGTTTGGGAGGAGGGGGGGGAGCTTTCTGCGATCTCTTGCGGGGTTGTTCATGCGGGGGTTGTTGACGTGGAGGGGAGGGCGAGGAATCGTCATACTGCAGGAGTGAAGCAAGGAAGCCAGTTGGGAAGGTTCGAGTCCTGGGCCAGGAGAAATGCCACGGGAGGAGAGCGAGGCCGAGGGGGGAACAGGAGTGGATCGGGCGGCTAGCCCGGCGCTCCTGCGCGACGTGCCAGGGGCAGGGGGGGTCCCATAGATCGCCGGGAAAAAGGTTAGGAGAGGGAGGTAGAGCGTCTGAATCGTAATCTGACATGTTTGGAAGCAAATCAGCAGAACGTGAAGCACAGCTGACGAGCAGGCAGATCCCCGGAGGCTAGACTTTTTGAATGGACTGGCTTGACGTTGATTGGCTGGGACGCGCAGGGTGCCGATCCTGATTGGCCGCAGCAGGGGTGTGACGTGATTGAAGTGGATCAGCTGTGTTTGTAGATCAGCTGTGTTTGAGGATCAGTTGTGTTCTGGATTTTCACTCTCAGTCTGTATTTGAACTTCTCTCTTTTATTTACTTCAGCACAGCTCACAGTTTTTAACTTCTAAATCTGCTCCTTAGTTGCATCTTTTTGGGCCTGCCACTGAGGGTAGTAACACAACAATCTAATTATATTACTAACCATAAAGTCTTTATTATTTACTATAAATATTATTATAGTATAGCATTTCTCATTTTGTTGTGGAATTTTATGAAATTACAACTTTATCCTTGTCTTTAACTCTCTTATGGTATTAAGAGACCTGGTCATTTAGACACCATGAGTTTTTTACTCTGCGGTCTGATGGGGTCACAAAGACACCATGTGTGCTTTTACCAAGTCTAAAAATGCACATCACAGTGAATCATTTACACGTCTTGATTAAATGTTGGTAAAACTGGTTTATTTGTTGCTATTTTCAGTGTTATTTTTGTGCTATTTTTTTATGTAATTTTTACATATCCATCACTCATGCAATGCAGGGCATGTAGTAATATTACAATTATGTTGTCAGACAGAAAAGTCAGCAATGTGTCAAACCAGTTGAGCAGACAAAACCTAGTTTGTTTTTATTTTCAGGAAGAGAAGGTCTCTCTAAAGTTGAGTGAGAATTTAAAACCAAGCAGAAGGTGCTCACCATGTCATTGGTACATCAATTTTTAGACAATCGTTTTAAACCAAGCAGCTTACCTTCACGTCAAAACAATCTTTTTAAATCTTGTTTTTATCTGCACAATGCCGAATGTAATCAGCAGTGAATCACATTTTTAAATTCTGGATCGTGCCATCATTTGATAAATGTAAAGTGTTCTCTGCAAAGTACAAGGAATTGGAATAGAGGAATTTTTGTGGTAATTTGTTTTTCTTTGCTGAAGTGCCTTCACCTTTTTGAGATTTCTTTGGTGCTAGTGGCCTTTAGTCACCATGTTTCAGATGAGAGAGAGAGAAAGGATAAGAGATGCAGAAAAGGTCGCAGGGTTGGGAATCTAAACTCTGGACAGCTGTGTTGAGGGCTAACAAAGGACTAACGACCCTCACTATCCAGGCACAAGCTGAGGAAAAGGCAAAAGAAAAAACCCCATCAAGAAACAGGAGAGATGTGCAAGTTCTGAAGAAAAAGTATCCTATCTCATCTGTTATGTCAGAAACTCTTTCCATATTACCAAACAAGCTGAGAATAAAATCTCCATTTCTTTTTGTTGTTGTTGTTCCTTTTATCTCATCTTCCCACTACGTGTAGCTCTTGGTGAACATTAGATGTGCGTTGGCAGCTTTATATCCTTCTTCTTAAACCATTGAGTCATTTGTTTTATGCAAGTTTACCCAAATAGCTGCTCATCTCTCTTTGTTCACCTTCGCCGTCCTCCGCCGACTTAATGCATTATTTTTTTTGTTCTTCTCTCTCCCTCCTCCCAATCTGCTCATATTTTCTCGCAGTGTTGTCATGTTGTCCTTTTTCTACCTGCATCACTTTGATTCCTGTTTTCCAGTCTGTCAGTATCTTGTCTTTCATTTCTGCTTTACCAGAAATCCACAATTTGTTCTCTCTCCCGTCTTGAAGCGTGGTATGAGAGATATTGTTTGATGATAAAGGGCGGGTGTTGTGTATTTTCCAAGTAACTGTTACCTGCAGTTGTTATGAAAGTACAGTGTATGTCAAAAATGACTTGAAAGAAATTTGATCATTGCTGTATGTGATACATTGAAATTAGCCTCTGTCTCTTTAAGAAGCTCCTACTCTTGCTGACATTGATAATCCCTCCCCTTAAAGGCCCAGGGAAACAAGATGTTAGGTACGCTGAGTTTCCTAACAGAAAGTGCTTTAGTCAGAATTATTTTACAGAAAATTAGTCATTGATTTTGTTAAACAGTAATTATTTTTTATTGTAGTCATAGTAGAATCTACTCAATGTAAAGGCTTTAATTTAGTTTAATTTTTAAATGGGATTTTGTGCATACTATATTAGTAAATGATCAAGTATTCTGCCTATTTGTGGTGAAATTGTGGATTTCTGTCTAAAATATTCAAATATTTTAGATTTTTTTTCTAAAATATTTGAATATTTGGATTTTTACAGTTTTACAGTTTCTCACGGAGGGTGGAATTGTTTTTTTTTTTTTTTTACTTTTTAATGATCCACTATAGTTACTTTTTAAAAAAAAACAGTGTCATGTTACACAATGACACTGTGCAGATGAAAGGATGATTTGAATGAAAATGGAAATCTCAAATATCAATCTGGTGCTTCTTGATTTTCAGAAGGAGAATTTTTGTTTCCTCTAATCTTTTGGACCCTGCAGTTGAATTTCACCACTGAAAACCTTTTAACCCATTCACTAACATAGAAACCTTTTTAGGGTGGCAGTTAAGTGGTTAAAAACTAGTTTACAACTATTCATAGATTTAGAGAAAACAATCAAATCAATTTTATTTATTTGACAAACGGGCCGAACTGGTTTCGACCAGTCCGGTTCTGAGATGGTAAAACACCTCATAATTCCTCGAGTGTTAAAAAAAAAGAAATCCCCCCCATTAATACTCACAGATGCAATGTGTTCTGACTGTGTGGCAGCCATCCAAATGTCATCTGCTCACCCACTCATATTTAAAAAAAAAAAAAATGCAGACGGCTGAATCACCACAACACATTAAAGCTGCAGCATTAATTTTTATGTATTTTTTTTCACTCAGCCACTGACAATTTAGAAAAAGGGGAGGAGGTGAAGATGAAAAAGGAAAGAAGCGACAGACCAAATGGATTCCGCTCACAGCTGATGAGAAACATGCAGCCATCTCCTCAAACCCCAACACAATGTAAATCTTTTTTATGTTCTCTCTCCTTCAAAGCCCACACTCTCACGTTTTCTTCTTCTTACAGACCCTCTGTCTATTGACATGTGTGAGCACAGACTGTATGTTTGCATGGCAGCAGGCGTCTTCTTCTCCTGCAGCCTCGCTGTCTGCTGTAGTGGCGGCTGGCAGTCGACTGGAAAACCGGGTGACATTTTTTACTGTTGGCGAACTCTATGCAGAGGAAATGAAATCCTTTCTGGTCAGTTTTCATACTCGACACGGCAGTCAGCGTGGTTGGTGATGTTACAGGTCAGAGGCTCGCTGAACAGAAGCCAACTCAAATCAAATAGTTAAAGTACAGCGCTAAACAGTTTTATCTTTGACTTCTATTCATGTTTGACAAGTTCATAAGTAGCTCTGGTTAGCGTCACAGCACACACAGAAGAAAAGAACCTTATCATGTAAAATCGACATCATGTTATAATGTTTTTTCCTCATCAAAACATACCTGGAGTGTTGCTTTGATTCTTTCAAGCATTGTTTGAGAAATCCTTTAATCTCCTGTGGAAACCATCTGGCTGTACCTGAATAACACAAATAGCATTTTCCTAACAACTGAAGGTAACAGAAATACTTGATTATGCTATAAGATGGGTTTCACAAAAATGCAACAAATGTGATCTTATATTGTAATTGTATGAAGTAGTATTATTGATGAAATATAAAGGAAAATTGATAGGTAAAACAAAAAGTCCTCTTCCTCTGATTCATCTCACAATAAAGTGCAAGAAAAATATTCCTTGAATTAATTTAAATGTTTTATTGCTTTTGCAGTTTTTCTCTTTTCTTCCTGCATCTGCTAATCCAGCCGTCTGTGGTCCTGTACAGTAATGCACCGGGTTCCCTTCCTCTCTTTTTCCATTTCCCCAAAACAAAATAGCCTAAAGCTCACCAGTGGGCATTGCTGTGGATCAAAAGTTCATTTTGACACATTTGTTCTTGTCTGAATTCGAGCCAGACTCTTTTCTGTTTTTTTCTTCTCTCCCTTCCTCAGTCAGAGATAAGAGGGAAAAGAAAGGGATTGTGTCAATGCGCTTCTAAATCCCATTTATAGCTATTTCAGTATACACAGCAAAAAAAAAAAAAAAAAAATCCATAACAAGTTGAATATGTCAACGCTAACATTAAATTCACGACAAAATTTACAACAGGTATTGGTAACAACTCAACTCACTGAAGTCAAAAGAAGTTAGTCTATTATTTAGACAGTACATTGAATGATTATACAACTGAATACACTTTCTGAAATGTAATTAATGCATTTCACAGATTTTAGTTTGACCCATTTGTCCACAAAACGGCTTTGAATTGGAGTTTCTGAGGACTTTCTTTATGAACTTTGATCCTCAGTTCATACAAGAACTGATCTGGATGCACCTCTGGTGACTGACTGATCAACTCCAGCAGCTCTATTTCATTTTCTGAAACCAGCTGAAAGTTTCTTTCTCTGTGTGTTTGATCACTTTACTGTCTTGCTGGACATATCCAGGCATGTTTTATTTATTATTTCACTTTAGAGTTTCATTATGAATGATTTGATCAAACCCTTTCTACTTTTTTCTCCTTTAACTGAATTTCCACATGCTTTTTCTTCTTCAGTGGAGTTTTGAATTTGAACACTATTCCAATTGAGTGTATTTCTCTTCAACTGCGTTTCCATTATAAATGTGTGCAACACTTTGCAATGGAAAGTCTTCCGCTAATGTCAAAAACACACAATTTTGCAATTGCTGTATTTCGGCGAGGAAGTCTGTTGACACAGTAAGTTGCTGAAAACTGTCCGACCAACTACTTCCTGTCATCTTCTTCCGGTTGTTGATTGCGTGACTTGTGTGATGCAAAAAAAAAAAGTTTCTGTTGCAGTTCTGTGAAATACACAAATTTTGATATGGCCAGACTGTCACCTCATCCCAGCACCATTAGGCGGATTTGTTTTCAAAATGTCAAATTGCGCAGTTATATGGTCAGTAGAAATGCAATTATTTTTGTAATGGGAGTAAGTTTTTATGCTAATTCCAGGTCTTAGGTCTTGGAAAGCTCTTCTGATAATTTTACTATTTTTAACTCATTTATCACAAGTTTTGCAAGGAACAGATGCTCTTTACTGATTTACGGTGAATTAATGTTGGTTTTTTTTATTCTGCATTGTGGTTCCGATGCTGTTCATTGACATCAGTAGGTTCTGAAAAACAAGTTCACAAAGTTTATGAACTTTTTTTTTATTTTTATCTTTCACCATATGCTTCTCTTCTCACCGCCTTCCACTTTATTACACATAACCTAGTTGACAGACAGTTTGTTTATTCTTTGTGTGAATTACTTGTGTTAACATTTGGTGTGAATTTCATGTCAATAGCTCAATTACAAACACATTTGCTGGGGACAAACATTGACCTGTCTGATGCTTATTTCCACAGCTGTATTTAGTGTGAATAATGACCAGGTGTCATTGTGAGCTCTATAAACACATTTTTCTTTCACTTTCTTTTTTTGGTTTCCAATAAATGTCCAAACTGCCACCCTCCTCCTTCTGCTCTTCTTCTAGCATTTTTATTTATCCCTCTATGTATGGGGGGATTTTTCAAGAGCACACATTTTCAGTTTAAAAGCAGGATTTCATGTTTTTCTCAAAATCTTTAATACTTTTGCTTACAGAAAACAAACACACCCAGTATCACACTTTTATTCCATTGGCTAAGAGGTTACCAAGCAACGGTGCATTTTGGTTCTAAAAGCAAGCAGAAAATGTTTCGTAAGCGAGCAGAGAGTTTTTGCAAGTGGAGACAAGTTCTGAGCGCGAGGAGAAAGGCTTGAGAACAAACATTCTAAGTTTTGGGAAGAAGGATGTGAAGTCCTGCTTTCAAAGTGAAAATGTAAGCACAAAAGTTAAAAGTTTTAAGAACAAAAGACATGAAATCCTGCTTTCAGAGTGAAAATGCATGCTCTCAAAGTATGACAGAAAAATCCCCCCACATCTACGCCTTCTCCACATGTTCTCTGGTCCGCTATCCTGTTGACATTACAGTCAGCCACGTTCCTTAACATTCAATCTAATTTGCTTTTCTCCTTTATTTTCTGTCTTCCTCATGTGACTCCCTCCGTATCTTCTAACCTTTGCTTAACGCCAAAGGCCTCGCAGGGTGATGGAGATAAAAATACTCATCTTGGTTCCTTCTATTTAATATCTCGCCAGCACTTGCACCAGCTCCATCCTCTATAACTCACAAGTTACGAAAGCCGACGGTGACCTGCATTAATGCGCTGTGACATTTAAGTTGCCCGAGCGCATTTCACTCTAGTTTCCCATGCATCCTGGCATGTTCTTGTATTATGTTGACTGTTGGTCGACTCATCCCTTTACACTTAACCACACGCGGTTGATATTTTTGATTTAAGAACCGCTTAATGAAGAGTTTCTGTTGTTTATTCTTTTGATACGCGACGCAATGTACCGAATGAATCAAGTTTTTCTTTGCTGCGTTCGGAGCTACAGAAGTGTCAGGATAATATTATCATTATGTTGATTTTAATAGCTTTAATGCACTTGAATTGCAGTTCACAACTGTTCATAACAATGAAATGCAAGTATTGGATAGAGGCTAAATATTGGCAGATGCCCGAGACTGGCTCACTTCTGTTGATTACTGTACAATCCCAGGCTGGGTTGGAAAAATCATTTTCCTTTTTCTTTTAAAGCTGTCGAGTCGAGAAAGCCTTCGGATGTTTGTTCCAAGATTACATCTTTTAAGAAAGTTACGTTTTCACAAAAATGCAGAAAATAATTTGTCGTATTAACTGTAGAACAGTCTAAAATAGTTACATGAAAACATTTTGTTTGACAGATTTACTTTCATATCCAGTTCAGATTGTGTCGTAATGTTCCGAGTCCAAATTAGCCTCCTGAAAAACCTTTTTACCTCCATCAAACTCGGCTGAATTCAGCCTGTTTGTGGTTCTACTCGCTCTACGCAATCAGAAAATGGTCAACCAAAGGCAGGTTTTAAAAGTTTCCATTTAGTTCCATGTAAGTTTCCATTTACGTGAAATTGATTTGGAACATTTTTTAATTACAGTCAGGTGCTGCAAATCAATTTAAGGGCTGCAGATGGCTTCACTTTAGACACCACGGAGTTAGAGAGCGTCTCTGGCAGCAGGAACGTTTCAGTCGTTACCTCAACACTTGTATGAATGTAAGAATTGTATAAATCTGGGGTAAAAGATCATATATCAAGAGTAACAATATATGGTGCTAACTTTGTCATAATAATTAAATACTAACATTTATGCTGTATTTAAATTCTGTTGAATAATGCTAATGATTTTTATCTGCTCAGATTGCTCAGTCTGGTGTTTGTTTTCAAGAGTCATATAAAACGCTCCTTTTATCATTAACATTACAAATTTTTTATTTATTTATTTTTTTGCAGCATTTGTTAGCAAACAAGTTGCTACAAGCTGTGAATATTTTCCATGATTGTGCAAAACTCTTCCCTCCATCCTTATAATGTATGAGCTGTTTTTTTTTCTTCTTCCAGTTTGAATGTCAAATCTAAGCAAATGAGTGAATAAATAATAAATGACCTCACTCGTCAACAATCATGAACTGTTCCTGCTGTGAACTATTCTCAAAGCCCAGGCTGGTCCACACCGTCTTCCTGGCACCACGCGGAGACATTCACTGCACACTTAATGAGACAAATTTCAGTTTTGAACTGGAATGGAAATAAGCCACAAACAGGGCCGGCTGACATGGACTGAGAATGTTATGATATTTAGTAGTGCTGCCACGTCAACGATAAAATCATAACAAATATGCTTTTTTAAAGGACACCAGTCACAAGTGTGATCTGTGTCCCTGAGCTGCACACAGTCACTGCATTTAATCATGTGTTCAGATGTATTGATATTCGTTGACACTGTCATGGAACAAAAAGTGAAGGAAATGATAAAACTAACAAGCATGACAATAGAAACTGTTTTGGGTTTTTTAAAACGTAGTTAATTGAAATGTATCGCTAAATCAGACAGACTTATCACGATAAATGATAAACAATACAATAAATAATTAATCAATACTCCCTGTTACACTTGGTTTTCCTTTTGAGTTTCTTTTCTGTAACTATGCAAAATAAATAAATAAAACAAAATAACAAAAAAAAAAAAACCTACTTACATTTTCTTTTCTCTCTTTTCTCTTGTTTTTTCCAGGGGTTAGTGTTGCTGCCGAAGCTCCTTGGACACCGGAACCGGATCAAATTGGACACGGGCCTCTAGATATAATTACACTTTTTGTGAGGGGTAAAATATTACCCAGCATTCAAAGTCTGAAAGAGTTTCACTTCACCAAAGAAGTTAGAAGACTGTAACCAGGAGGCGGTGTTCTCGAGCGGACAGGACGCCTCCACCTCTGCACGTTTTAAATTAACTCCAGCTCAAGTGAAGGTGAGTTCCTCCGTTTGTACATTTAGTTCTAATATGAGAATCTGTCATTTCAACCAGCGGGGAGACATGGAGTCTGTTGCACGGTCTTGTTCTAGACGGAGCTTGACGGGTCACCATGTTTCTGGTGAAGGATCCTGCACTAAAGTCTTTTTTTATTTCAAGCAAGAACAACTGACAGCATTCAGCGGCGCTACACCGTGAAATAGAACACAATAAGCCCAACACTCGTTTTGCGTCTCTTGGGGGCTCTGACCAATCCTGGCCCAACTTGTGCAGCTGATGAAGCAAGGCGACTGTTGCCAGTGATGCCTTAAAGAAGAAAATGTTCTGCAGGAGCTTTTCTGTCTGCTCTATGGATCTGTGTGTTCAGCCTCATGTCATGGTGAAGTTTGAAAACATTGCAGTGGAAGATGATGAAATCTGTTGTCATCTAGGAAAGAAATGTATTTATGAGCAGTTTATGAGCTATACCTGTTTGGTTTCAGCAGAACAACGTCTTTGTCCTCTAATCTCTGGTTTTGTGAGACGCACTGATACACTTTTAATGGATGATTCAATCTGGCTTTGTTTGAGTCTGTTGGCTATTTTTGATACTAAGGAGAAATGTGAAAACATGTTTAAATACAGTGACTGAGTTCAGGTTAAATCACGCTTCTTTAACTAAGTGGCATCCAAAAAGAAGAATATTTCAAACAGGAACGTTTTCCAAGGACCATGTTTGTGTTTGTGGCGTCGTGAATGTCGTGCCCACTTTTCTAAAAAAAAAAAAAAGTACTAAGTAGTTTTTTATTGTTAACAAAATAATACCACAAAGCTAAGTTCTACGTCCGTGTTGCTTTTTCTGGGATGTATTCCTGAAATTCAGTTCATTAGCAGATTAAAAAATGATAAAATTTAGTGATGAAAGTCAAATTTCAGTGATGAAAGTCTGTTTGCTTTCATTACTGAAATACAAACAGACTATCCATTTAACCAATGACACAAGTAATTATATTCTTGTGCCTTTTGGCTTTCTGCAGTTTTCCTAAATCATTGTTTTAGAAGGTGTGTGTGTGAGCTGTGTGTATTGGGTAGACATTTGCGTCCATCAACAGTTGCTAACGACGGCAATTTATCATTTATATCCTACCTGCTGCTTCAGTTAAGTCACATCTAAAATAAAATAATGTTCTGCCCCTCGATGGCTGGCTTTTGGTAAACATGTCTGGTCTGTGAATACCCCAGGATGCAAAGCTAAACTGTTTCATCATATCTTCATCCATATTCTCCCTCTCCATTCTGCCAGTTCGTAGTGCCAGGTTCTCCTATAGCTTCTCAAACACAGCAGAAAGCTGTGAGACGATGCCAAGTCCTCCCCATGCAGGCCTCGCATGCGCATGTATGAAATTACTCGTCCCAGGCCATACTCCGTCAAAGACTCGTTACCTGGGAGTTTCCCCTCCTTGAATCCCTTCTGATGAGACCGAGTCGAACCACAGGCCGTCTTAGTTCAGTCGCCGGGCAATCAGCCGTGGCGTCAGGGGAACTCTACCGCAATGTGGAACTCCGGCCGCGCGCCAGCAGTAATGTACTGAGGAAGAGCCATGTGCATTAGCCATGCTAATCTCATTAGCAGAGGGGCCATGATTTAATCCTGTAAAGAATCTTGCCACTGCTGCCAGGAAAGACGAGGGGCTTGTATATTATTAAAGGGTTGACACTGTTATAGAGGGAGAGGGAAAGGAGGGGCGGGGTTGGGGGGTGGGGGGCAAAAAAGAAAGAAAAACATGATGAGAAAAAATCAGAGTGGAAGATCGAGCAACTGTGGATGTGGATGCACAGGTAGAAAAGCATCAGGGAGATGGAGGAGTTGGTTTTAGTGTGAAGAAAATCACTGTTTAAATGCCAGGAATGAAAAGTCTGTGGATGGATTACAACCGCTAATAGAGAATAGACTAGTTGATCTTAGAGACTTTGACTAGGTAACACGAGGTAGTGTTAGCTAGTTGGTTAGATAACCATCTAGTTATCTAACTAAGGATAAGAGGACACAATTTATGAATCTGCTTTAAGGTTTTAGCAAAGGCGCAAAAAGCAGCATTAGTATCAGACGGCCGTAGCGACTACCTAGTGCTTCATCTGACTGTAAGTGATGGTAAAAATAAACAACAGGTCACAATCACTACAGCCTTTCTCTGTGAGCATTCATACAAGAGCTTTTCTTTTTAGCACATGGCTCCCTTGTACAGAGCTTTGGCCCCACAAACTCAAAGTGAACCTTCTCTCCTCATCGGCATTTCATCCACATCTCTGGTCTTCTTGGGTTTTTTTCTACCCTTGCACCAGCTTTAATTTTACTGTCCTTTGTTGCCTTCACTCCTGCAGAGGAGAAGTTCCATCCTATTTGACGCAGATTTAGTCGTTTGTAACCCACAAGGTTTCAGATGATCCAATTATAATCGTTGCTCATAGCGTGTCATTTATTGGTGCGTAAACAACAAATTCCCTTGTTTAGGGGATTCGGTGTTAGTTTGCTTGGTGTTTTCAGTGTTTGTGGATCTCTGACACATGAACATCAACAGCCATTTTTTGTTTTGCAAATTTTAAAATCTCAAACCGTGACGAATTTGATCAATTTCTGAACATTTCTTTGACTCTTTTCTCTTGTTAAAAATCTCTACCTTTGTATTTTTATGTATTTATTTTTACAGCAGGATATTCCCATATCCCTCCATGATCACTTCTCCTCGCCCCTTCCTCTCCTGGAGCATGTCCATTTGTACCTTTATTTGGCTTATCGATGTTGTCGGGGGCAACACTCAAAATTGCTTTCATGCCAGAATCATGACACGGCAGCCAGTAAAATAGTCCCAGTCGGCTGGAGCCGCAGCACTAAACAAGCCTCAGTCTAATCTCTTTAATGCCTCCTCGTGTCACAAAGCGAATATTTACTCACAGTTTGTTTCTTCCACAGTCAGCGCAGCAATTTTTTTTCTTTTAATTGAACTTATTTGACACATATTTTTTCCAGCGTCTAGGATTCTCCCTCCCTCCATCATTCCCCTTTTCTTCACCTGCATCTTGTCTTTATCCCCGTTTTCAAAGGCATTTCAATTTATTTAAATGTTTCATCTGAAGTTGTTTTTTGCTTAGTTTTAAAGTTGGGATCACTTGATTTGTAATTTGTTTTGGAGCCCTGTCTGCTTGACTTGACTTTAAAATATATCTATATATATTTTGTGATAGTCCAAAATTTGTGATAACAATAAGTAAATTATACTTATATATGCATGTAGATTTTAGTCATGAGGCACTTTTACCTTTATGAAAATCAAAAAGGGCTTCAGACAAAAGTGAAACATTAAACATGATTTAAATCAAACAGATGATTAAAAACAAACTCACTGTTAAAACTTCTGAATTTACTTTCTCCTTTACATTTTTATGTCTGTAATATTTATTTTAGGTTTTTTTGAACATTTTTTTATTACAGGCTTGATCCTGTCACTCTGCATTATTTTTTTGCTCTTTCTATTTTGCCATTTTTACTTAAACCACAGCTTCTACGGTTAGTATTTCATTTTAAAAGGCATTGAAATGTTCTCTTTTTTCTCTTCTGACCTGATACTTGTGTTTCCTATAATTTACCATTTTCACTCTGATGGTTAGTGATTCATTCACTCATTCAGCCACATATCAGCATAATGACTCGAAGAGTGCTCTGATTTCCTCTTTTCCTTTTCCTTTATTCCAGCCTGATTGATCAAATAACATCTTCCCTCACATCAGGTCGTCATCACTGAACATATTCTTGTGCTCTGCACTCACTTTCCTGTCCTGTTCTGTGGACTAAATGTCTTATACTCAGTTTCACTCACATTCTCGTCGCAAATTGGAAAATTGATCAGAGTTAATGTGCAATGTTGTGTTGCACTCTATAATGCAAGAATTTGCTTCCTAAGTTACTTATGGCAGGACATTTTGACTTAAAATAGTTAAAATAATAATCTGTAATTGTTGTCTGCAGCTTATTTTGCTTTTGAAGATCCACCCCAGTGCAACACAGTCAGTGTCTAGAAGACGGAAAGCAGAAAGAACAGAAGCGGCCCGGAGAGGACTCGGGTTTGAAAGAGGAGAGGTCCAGAGAGGGACGCGGCCAAGCGTCCAAAAACGAGTATTTTTCTTTAACGGCGTGTTTGCGGTTACAAATGTCAACTGAGGACAATGAAACGAGCAACGGCTTTGAGCGCAAACCTCAATGACATCAGTACACATTGAAGCAGCCCTTACTTTCACTAAACTGCAAATGTGTTAGAAAAATGCACTGAAATACAGAAAAACATCTCACTATTGAAGACTTGACATGTAAGATTATAACATAATTTTATCCATCAATCGCCTGTCTGAGACATAAAACTACTCCAGACACACATAAACAGGGAATATTTTGTATATTCCAGTCACATAATGTCATTTTATAGCACAATCAAGAATGTTAACTTCAGGTGTTATCAAAATGCTGTATATATCAAACATACCTAAAATGAAAATGAAAATTAGTATGGGCAAGCATCTGGGCACCACTGGAGATTAGGTACATGTTTTGATTTCTCAAACATGTACAAAAGTATTAAAGCAAAAATCCAAGTATGTTTTTGATGAGGGAATGACATAATTATACGAGACAAAGCTCAAAAGTCGATTTTACAAATTAGCCCTCCTTTAAAACATGAAAACATAGCTGTCCCTACTGATACAACCGCAACAAATCAGATCAATCCAACTTATGATTGGCTGTAATACGAACAGCGCTGCACAGTCTGAAACTGTCTTTTGTTCAGATATTTACTAAAATTATAGATGAGCGCAGGGAATTATTTTTGTTCAACAAGTCATACCCATTGTTTTTTTTAACATCAATGACAAAAATCACACGCTGATTTTCACTGACCATGACGCGCCC
Source organism: Poeciliopsis prolifica (assembly GCF_027474105.1). Classification (NCBI taxonomy): domain Eukaryota; kingdom Metazoa; phylum Chordata; class Actinopteri; order Cyprinodontiformes; family Poeciliidae; genus Poeciliopsis; species Poeciliopsis prolifica. The sequence goes on along the minus strand of NW_026562420.1, from coordinate 470,115 downwards.
GCCGCTCTTTGTTCAAACCCGCAGACATCGCTCAATTTATTTTTTAAGCTGTGAAAAAAAAGAAAGGCACGAGACAATATTCTTACCATTCAGTGATTTTTATGTCTGTAAAAGCGTGGCCGCGTGCGTTTTAACTGGAGTTACAAACCAGAAAAGAAAAGAAAAACTTGACCATTATCGTTATTTCTAAGTTATCTTGGATTTCGTCTATGATGAATAGTTCTCTCTTTTCAGTTCCTTTTCACTCTTGATTTCTGGCTCTAGGCTCTCATGTCACAGATTTGTTTTCACCAACAATAAAAGCGTTTATGCTCTGCTGAATTCCCCCGGGGGAAACGTCTGAGGGCTGCTTATGAACTTGTTTACGCGCTTTAGCAGCACTTCAGGCTAAACTGTTGCATCTGCAACACGTCGGATCAGTTACGTCTCGACAGCAAAGTTGTTTAAATGAACCAGACGGTTTGACAGAAGGACGGGACTGTACCAAAACCACTAGCGCAAATATTGTAAACGTTCCTTGCAAATATTTCTAAATTAGCACCCAAAAAAAGAAAGAAGAAGAGAAAAAAAAACAATCCAAATCCTGGAGGGTCAACTACTTATTCATATTTTAACAGTTTAATGAGTTTTATCAATACATTCTGGCACAACTGGCCCTTTAAGAACATTCAGATGTTTGATGAACCTGAGTTTGACATCCCTGATATAAATAATATAAGTAGCTATCACTCAAATGGATTACCAGAGATTTAACCTCATTGCTAATAATCATGCTATTCATTTTGAGATGCACTAAACTCAAAACGACGTCAAATGACCTGCAATTCCATATTTACCATTAAAATATGACTTTTCGCTGTTCTTTTGTGGAATGAACAGCATTTTGAACAAAACTTCACTGGTTCATTTTGGGGTCTGCAGCCTCCTTGTTGCTGATTTCTCCAAGAAACTAAATATCCGCATGGCTGAGGCCAACTTTTGTAGGGGGGTGGAAAAAACTTGACAAAAAAAAAAAAAAAAAAAGAGAGATGAAAGGGTAAACATTTCCGAAGTTTCCCGGATAGAGGCAGGGAGAGGGGGATGAGGGACGGAGAGGTATCCAGTAAATTGGTAAGGAAGATCAGCCAACCAGATCTAATATGGTGTTTGAGTCTGGAGGCTCACCCGGCACAGCCTATCTCATCTGAACACTGGATCACTGTGGTGTGTGCGCGTGTGGATGTGGCCGCGCGTGGACAAGCTGTCAGACCCACACAGCACACAGAAACGGCAGCACAAAAGTAATTCATTTGGGACCTTTATACACTTCCCGTCTCCCTCTGTGTTTTTTTTTAACCCAAACAATCAACGAAAAGATTCAGTTCTTCGTGCAATCTGAATTTACATCTGATGTCAATGTGGTTGATAAAGAGAAAAAAAAATCTGACTGAATGACGCAGCAAGCAGTATGCGATTCATGTGAGCTGTTATTTGATTTATTTTCAGCTTTTTCTGGCGCTAGTGGAGCTTATTGGCAGATTGGTTAGAAATTTGGAAGAGAATGAAGGGGGGAAGACGTGCAGGACATGTTTAACATTTTCAGTTGTATGCATGTGGTTAGCCAAATATTATTGTGTGAACTTGTGCCAATAGAGGGCTTAAAAGAAACTAAGGTGAAAAAATAACTCAAGTGGGTCTCGTATGTAGATAGCAGACAGGGGTAAAGAATCCAAAAGTCACACTTAAGTAAGAGTAGCTCTACTTCAACATGTTTGTACTCAAGTAAAGGGGAATTCACACCAAACGTGTTACACGCCTCATGAACGCACCATAAGTAAGACTAAAACAGGATTTGATACTCAAGTTCTCAGTAACTGATCAAACTTTTAATGGTTTGATAGTTAAAAATTACATAATCAGATGGACCAAAAAATATGATGTCACTTGGAAATTTTGATATTTTACCGACCACAATGACGATAATTCATTTACTGAAGAAAAATCAGGCATAAGAAAAATGTTTCCAAATCAGTTTTATTCAATAAAAGAACGTCCGAAACTTTAACAAAAACTGCGGGTTTTGTCTGAATCTGGTAAATTTTTGGTTAAAACATGTTTATCGTTCATTCAGTAAAAAGTAAAAAGTACAGAGTAGTAAAAATACTCCCAAATGTAATTCTTTTTCAAAATGTTACTGGAGTATATGTAACTATTTACAACCCAACTCCTGTAGTTGGCATCTTGTGTATCCTGCTGGATATGGTGACGTTGTTTCCAGAGAGTCAAGTGGAAGCAATTTTAAAGTTTTCCTAACAGTTCAGAGGAACAATACTTTCCAAACCTTTACATCGTCTTTCCAATATCTGTTTATTTGCACTGAAGTTTTGAAAACGCGTCTTCCTCTATTAACAGTTCTTTTTCTTAGGAGTTAAATAGTCAAATCAAACTAATCTCATCTCATCCAAATTCAACACTCGGCACCTCCTCACAGTGACTACTCATTGATTTACTCAATCAATTACTTGCATTAGGTCTGATTGGGACGGAACAGCTCATCCATCTGGATCGTTGACAAAAATGTTTCATTGCCTGTTCGAAATATAGATAAATCAATATCAATACCCAATAGGTCAGAGGAAATAAAACAGCTTTGAACAATCAAGGATAATTAAAGCAGATTGGAAGTTTGTGTATTTTGCCAATAACCCTAATTTATAAGAGCGGTTGAATAATTTCAGCGCTGACTGTGCTTGGATAAGTTGCTGAGTTTATTTTTAAGTTGGGTTTATGTCGGATTCATGCTGATTCATATGAAGGGGGGAGGAGGAAGGGTGTGAAATCCTGATTCTCAGCACAGAAACAGAAACTGAAAACACACCTTAACCTGAAAAAAAGAAAAGAAAATGGGTATAGAGTTTGCGAGAGAGTTACTGCAAATCCACGGGATTAACGCAAACCAGGCTCGTCCAAAGAGAACAGCTACAAATATAATTCAGATACAGCAGCAATCACAGGAAAACAGGCTTCCTTAAATTATACATCACCAACTTTTAATGGATGTCCAATATCTCTCCCCATTTTCGTTCCCTCTTTCTTGCTCCTTTCTGTTAGATTTCATCAGCTGGCCTTTGCTGGTTCTGGTCTCTTGCTTTCAGATTACACTACTCCCCAAAGGCCCAGCCTTGCTTTATCATCCTCTGTGTTTATCGTCTACTCTTGTCTGTTTTCTGCCCTCATGGGGGCCAAAGTCTTTGTCCTTTTATCTCCGTCTCCCGTCTTCTCCTCTATTTTTGTGTGTGTGTGTGTTTCTTCCCAACTCCGACACCCACTCAAAAATTGTACGATTTTGGGGGTTGATGTGTAGCGAGACGCGGAGCATTGACAGATTTCAGGGCTCGGTGCAGTAGGGTACTCTAATTACCACAGAGCATGCTGCTAACTAGACCCAAAAAACAAAAAGAAACCCCAACTCTATTGCCTTTCAAAGTATCTTCTTTCATTGCTGATGCTGTGTTATTCACTGCTGCCAGGTAAGCGATTATTTTAGTAATTGATTATTGTGACGATTAATCGATTAAAAGATCTTATTAAAAGATTAAAGAGATTGTTGTTTAACCAACCTGACTTATGAGAGAAAACAGAGTAAGAAACCAAATTCTGACTGTTTCCTTAGCAGAGTCTGTGTTCATCAACTTCATCAGTAATTTTCCTTTTTTTATATATATTTATATACGTCTGCTTTAGAAATCTATTTCTGCCACTTGTGAAAAAAGCTTAAACAGACCGGATGCCTCAGGAATCTTTTGGATTTATAACTTTCTGATGGACCTGAGCTTTCAGAGAGTGGGGATGCAAAGTTTCGTACTCTTGACAACAGTTTTTCTTCCACCTCTAGAAGCTTAATTTTCTCCTTTGTCTCAGCAAAAAATATTAGGAAGCGTCCGCCATGTCAGACGACTGAACGTGTGGGGACAATACACTATTTCTGGTGTTCAGCAAGTCAAATGCTGATACCTATTGACGATCGGGCCGTACAGAGGTGGCGTCGGGTGTCGGGTTTCCATGCCTTCTCCGTCAACTTCTAGGTTTTCTGAGGGTAATCAGATTTCATCTCGGTTTAAAAACATATCAAGATCGATTGGCTCTAAATTGCTTTGGGATGTGAGAGGACGCCTGGCAGCGGGGCTCTGCGGCGGCCCAGTGATGGACTGTCAAGGTCCCAGGTCAAGTTAAAAAAGGGCTTTGTCCATTAAGTCTATCGAAGGTCTCAAGGGGAATTACATTTGTCACACTCTCCAGCCGCTGATTAAGAGCGGGAACCTTATCAGTCGCCCAAATGACTGAGATGCATTTCCAGGCAGATTGTAGGAGGATATATGGAGAAATAATCCATTATTAAAGCCGGGTGGCTCATCTGTCGGCTGGAATGTGGAGATTGGCGGAACAAGACGCACGGGGAGCTAGAAAGTTTAGCAGAAGACTTCTCTTTGTTTTTTTAATTTTTTTTACATTTCACCAGAAATATATTTATCAACATATTTATTTACTTATTTACACCGTAGTTTGTCACAAAGGACGGAACTGTGAAGAAAAATTTGAAAACCGTGGCGTGCATACAAACATGTTCAACCACCTTCAGCCTGATGAGTATTCCTCGAAACGCCACTGCAAACAATTGCTTTGGGATGACACCAAATTTACAGAACGTTAAGATGTTCTCTACTGTTGTGTGTTTTTCCATGTGAGGGTGGGGTGGGTGATTGTTTTTTTGTTTTTTTTTGTATTGATCTGTGCAGCACTTTGAGCTGCTTTTAGTGTAGTGTTTTGTAAATAAAATTGATTGATTGATAGATTGAGGCGTTCTTGAGAACAATAATGTTATAATGATAATAATGAAAGAATGGCAAGTGTCTATTGAGATAATATCATGATTGCTGATTTGCAAGGACAAAGTTTGGAGAGGTGAGACCAGGCTTGAAACGATTTGTCGGATTAATTGTAATCAATGGAGATCAATCAAGATCAGTCGACTATGGAGATAATTGTCAACTGATTTTGTAATCGATTAATTGTTAACTTGAGTATACAGGCTCAAAAAAGGCTATTTGTTAAACATATTCAGAGTAGTGATTAAGCCAAAACTATGCAGAGACAAATATATAGATTTAGCTTTTAGGAGAAAAACATTGCTTTGTCTGTCAATATGTTTTTGCCAGAGCTCCTCAAATGGACGCGCTGCAGCTTCACTTGGTTCAGATTTACTAAAGGAGTGGGATGCTATTTCATTTTTAGCTATAAAATTAGAATTTTCTTACTGAGAAAAAGAAATGAATTATTTCTATTACTGTAAAATATTGAGTTGGTAAATTGAAAATCTGCAGATTGTGTCATTTATTTAATTTAATGAATCAATTAATCACCAGAATGACTGATAGATGAATCCAGTGGTTCCCAAAGATTTTCTGGGGCCCCCTATGGATTACAATAAAATCCCCTCCAAAAAAAGAACAAATCAACTGGGCGCACGCATCGTTCAACCAGACATAAACCTATAGACACATTTTTTGTTTTCAAACTCCGCTGAAGTTTATTTCACACTTCAGGTTGCAACAAAACTACAAACCATCTTTACAGTGAAACACTTTTGTGTGACTGTTTTTTTTTTTTTTCTCTCATTCATCCATACTGTTTCCTGCATCCCGCTAGGGGGTGAGAAGACATGGTACTTTTCAAAGATGTATGAAAAAGAATTCAAATTGTCTAATAATCTAATTTCATTAGATAGAAATCGATTCTCTTTGCATTCCTGATGATTCATAAAGCCGGGAACGTTTATGTTCCTCAAAATGTGTGACAAGCTTTGTGTCTCCATGTGAAATTTGTGAGCGTTCTTCTCGGTTACCACACTGGGGTAAAGAAATGTGTCTCCAAACCTTTGCCACTGGAAAACATTTGTTTTAGGCTCCGAGTTTAATAACCGATGATTGCTGCCCTGCAGGAAGTGGGAGGGGGAAAAAAATAATTCCCTGCTTCTCTCTGTAATGGGGACCGCAGGGACCGGCGAAGGAGAGCAGAGAGGAGAGGAGCAGCTATGGGGATTCTGAGACCGAGACTTAATGGAAGACAGAGGGAGACAATGACAGAGACAGAGGGAGAGTGGCCAGATAATGGATGAACGAATTCAGATGGAAGAAGCCAAAAGCTGAAAGGAGGGGAGGAGGAGGAGGAGGAGGAGGAGGAAGGGCCGGTGAAAGACTAGAATTAAGCACAAGAGAGTAAAATCATTGTCGACTGAAAAGCAGCAGATTGGAGTTTAGTTACAGGTTTGTCCAAGTCCGCAGTGTGAAGACTACTTTGTGACTTGGCCCTCTGCGCCGCCTGAACGTCCGTCTTCATTTTGTAACAGTGCTGCTAAATGGGAAGTTCATCCACTGGACTGGAGGCACACTTAGACGTCTTTTGTTTTCACCTGGTTTTATATCTAAATAAAAAGAAATTTTAAAAATCACTGTTACGGTTAATAGATGACTAGAGAAATAAAGGGCAGCACAGCCAAGATTTGACCTTCTTGCCTTGGAACCAGAGTGATAAACACCATGGCAACATATAAAAACATCCATGTGGAGAAAAATCTCATTTACAACCTTAGACCCTTTTAGACTCAGTCAATTATACACTAAAACGGAAAAGTAGAGGTGATAAGACCAGGGCACGGCATTTCCAGGTAAAACAGTGTAGTACGTTAATCACAATTTAAATTCTGACGTTTAAAATTGTCTAGTGCCCTGTGATGAGGTGTGATGAGGTGTGATGAGGTGTGATGAGGTGGCGTCATGCCCAGGAAGTACCTCGCCTATCACCCAAGGACTGCCAGAAAAAGTCACCAACGACCCCCAAACGCTAGGCGGCTAATGGCACATATTGTCTAGTAATACATAACTGAAGGTTTACGTTAGCTGTTCTACAAGCAGCTTCTTTATGTTGCAAGTAGGCAGCAAATATTAGGAATACGTGTAATTCTTATATCCTGTCACGCTGTTGCGTGCTCATCGGTTATTAAACTCGGAGCCTAAAACAAATGTTAACTTTTGGGATGCGTTCAAAAGTTAACAGCCTTGATGCTTTTGGACTTATTAAAAAATTCCCCACAGTTGACGAAGTTACGAAGCACTGTGGCGAAACCTGAAGCTGCTGCCACGCAAATTACACAACAAGTCGGAGCTAGGTGACCAAAAAGTGAGTTGGTTGATGCTACTGATCGTCCTTAGCTGGCTCTGAAGTATTTGCTCTGCCTACATCCCCCACAATGCAGTGCGGTTCTAAACCAGAATTCGGTGAAATTAGTTAACATTCTGCCCGACGTATTTTCTATTGATATTGTTGTCGCCATATGTATTGTTATTGAGTTAGTGCGGATATACACAACTACAAGAGAAAAGTAACAATACTCAACAGAATGTCACATCAATGACTCAACAATAATCACTATCTTGTCACACAATTCAAACAGTTCTTGTGAATGATTGAAACTGAATGTGAAAAAGCATCAGTGACTTGGATTTTATTCTTATATGGTCAGTTATATTGCTGATATAAATTTAAAAAAAATGCAGAAACAAAATGAGACTCTGATTTCACAGACATGTGAAGTGCCGACACGCGACACAGCAGGACACTGTGGACTCCACTCTACTCATCTCAGTGTCCATCACCTGCAACAGCAGCAAAAATACATCAACAACACGACAGGACTTCATTCAAAATATGCATTTTTCATAAACGTACAGCATGCATGGCGAGAAAGGAAAGCTTTAGACTGCTTAACTCTGGGTAACGCTGATAAGCTAGTCAAAACAAATACCTAGCCAAAATGTTTGAGAGAGCGTGACTAGCATCAGCGTACAATTGCAGTTGGCAAAGCACCACTTACAGGGTCACTAGCGTGCAGCTTTTCAGCCAACATAACAACAAAGGCATCTTAAAAGCGTAGGACTCCAGTATCCAGAAATAAGCCACAGAAAACAGAAGTGGCTTCATACTCTAGAAGCATGAAACACAATGAAGGACTCAGGCAGCAACAGGAAAGGTTTGGCCACTGAGACCTGGATAATCAGCTGAGGCGAGCGCGAGTCTTCTTTTAAATCACCATACCATGACTTATTAGCTCAGTATAGCTCCCTTTAGCTCCCACGGTTTAAATTATGCCACTTTCCATTCTTAATATGGCTTTGAATTGCATTTGCTCCCAGTGAGGACGAGACTCATAAATTCTTGGGATCATTTTCAGACTTACAGTCTTGTTTTAATTTGAGACCAATTGTTAACCACAGGACAAATTTGCCAGGCAAACCCTTGTACAGTTTCATAATAAATTAATGTAAAGTACACGCCTTGGTGCTTTCTAAAGCGTAGCACTTGCAAATAAACAGATAAGCAGACATACAGCTTGTTTGTCAAAATAGTCCCAACTTGTTAGACTTGTCGCTGTCCTTTGTTTCAACTTTTGATCGTAAAACCAAATGTAATCACATAAAACAAACAAGCGTTTCTCTCTTAATAGGTGAGCTCGTAAACTCAGCGGTAAATCTACACAGGCTAATCCTGTATTTGAAGGATCCACTTAACATAGGAAAGCCTGTAAAGAGCGTGCCGGACGCCATAAAAGAAAGTTGGTATTCAGGATTTTGAGTCAGCTTTGGAGGCAATTACGATGTGAAATTTAATGAGACACGTCGTCTCCCCCCTGTTTTCAGCCGCTAATTGTCCCACTGGCATTTTGGTGTGTTCAAAGACTTCAGGTCCCGACTGAGACTTAGTCTGATGCGTGAAATTTAAAGTCTCTCTTTCTTTTTTTTTGTTTTAAAACCCTCCTCCCTGCCAGGATTAGTTTTCTGAAGGAAAACAATTCACACAGCTGGAAGGTAACAATAAGACTGTACTATCTCCACCAAGAAAAAAAAAAGAAAAAAAAACTTAATTAAACAACTCAGCATTTAAGTTATGAACAGTAACAATTTCCTGAAGTCAGCGTTCGTTCGAGCCGATGAAATATAAACTCATTTTCTATTCTATAAACTCAAGAACTGTATGATGATGTTAGACGTTTAGAAACTCGTCGCAACTCAAGTGACATCGGCAGCTGTCATCCTAAAAAAGCTGCGTTGGATCATTATAAATGTAAACTTGATGAAATATTATGTCTATCACATCGCTTTATGTGACACCTGTCAGTTGATTTTAATAATAATAATAAAAAAGAGTCACTAACAAGTTTTTTTTTTCTTTTAGTCTAATGTAGATGCATCACGAGAAAAGCATCAGAAAAAAAAGACTCTGAAAGAACAACTTTGTTAATTAATGTTTGCCCACTTACTTTAAATATTCACAGACAAGGATGGAAAATAATTAGTAATCCTGACGGTTCTGACCCTGACTTTCACTGTCAGAGTAATCTAATTTGAATCTCTCTACTTAAACATTTAGTCCTCATTTGTTGCTTTTTGTAAAATAAAACAGCCATTACACATATTTTAAAGCATTAATCCTGTTTTTCTTTGTGTGTATGTTCCCTTCCAGTTTTGCCTATGAAATAAAATATCAAGAGGTTTTACTTTCATTTCAGGCAAATATGAATATTGTGACTATTTCAGCAATTAATGACTGTTTAGGTATGTTTGTATGTTTACACACCTTCACTAACTGGTAATGATGACATTTGTTTTATGCTCCGATCCTCTGAGTTTCCTTCTTAATAGTGTTTTAATTTTATTAGTTGCTGTTTTAATTGTAACTGTGAATTAAAAATGCAGAGAACCCAAAACACTAGAACATCTTATGTCAGTTGTTCACTGAACAAGTTTGCTGCTACTTGTTGCCCTTAGTTGCAACTTATCAAGAAAGATATTTATTATTTTCAGCCTTTTATTAAGATAATCGCGCAAAGTTTCCATTAAGTTTTCAAGTGTTTCAGGAACCGCTGATCATTTATGAAACTTTGAAAAAACACTGTCAAAAATACTTTAAAAAATACATTAATGACATCATAATTGGGGACGTCAGAAATTGTCACATGTTTAGGTGCTAGTTTAGTTTTGACTTGCTTCGTTGATAGGTAGGCAAACACCTTCTGGCACAACTTTGACACAACTAAAATATTTTCCAGGTTCCCATTAGATTTAGTTTTTTCTGACTATCCCAGACTGGTTGCATAGCATTTCACCTCACCAGAGCGCACACCCTGAAAAGCTCAAAGTAACAAATTCAGATGAAATCAAATTTCCAAACAGCATTGGGAAAAAAAAAACCCAAAAAACACCTGAGGCAATAAGGTGAAAATCAGACCGTATTACCCGTCCCCCAGATCATTTTACAATCCTCCATCAAGCCATCAGACTGAAGAGCAAACAAATTTCAGACCTCCGGTATCCGATTGTGGAAAATTGCATGAAGAGCAGTTCCCGAATGATCACAAATAAGATTTTCGTTTTGTGATGTGCTGAGCAAGATCACTTCCTTATCTTTTCAAATTTGAATGAGACAAATTGAGCTTCTGCTGCTCTGCACTCCAAAGAATGACTTTGTCCTTTCTGGCTTTGACACCCGTGAGCATAATATCTGCACACATGCAAGTTTAGGATACGTCTGAGTCATTTATTATTCCCAGTGTGTTTCACCGAAATCTCTTTAAAACCTCCTGCATCGGCGGAGATGATAGACACTTTTCCTTCTTCTGCTTACCATTCATTTCCTCATAAATGTTATGAAGTTATTGATCTAGTATTTTTATCTGTCCTTTTCAATCCCCCTTTACTTACTTTTTCCTCTGTGTCTTTCTTCCTTTCAAACATTCTTTAGCTAAGTGGAGAAAAATCGGGACTTTACGGAACGGTTTATTCGTCCCCTCAGAGAGAAGTGTAGAACTCCGGTGCAATGCTCATGTTAATGCAGGCTTGTGGTGAAGGACTTGCCAAGGCCCGTGCAGACAGATGGATGCCGTCGTCTTTAAAGAAATGCATGCACACAAATTACAAAACTATGTACAGAGGAGATGAAGTGGAACCCTTTAGTTATGCATCGGGGACACGTGAGTGGGAAGTAAAGGGGGCGGCGGATACTTTAATGAAAAATATATTTTGGGAATCACTTGTTTGAAACTTCTGCACTTAGCTAAAATAAGCAATTTAGTTGTGATTAAATCTTCCGTGGTCCCCAGTTCTGGCGGCATGGAAAGCATTAAGGAAGCATAGGAGTTTATATAGCGCTGTGCACTGGCGCACTGTGCCGGTGTGCTGGTTTTCATGAGGCCGAAAATGGCGACAAGAAGTCAGTACTCACCTCCAGGTGCCCATTGACGCATTCAGAGCAGCGGTTAAAAAGTTGAAAACAATTTAAAGTTCAAGACGAGGACCCAGAATTGCTTTGTCGTATTCATGCCGCCTCACTTCGTACTTCCCTCCGCGGACATCTTGTACTTGAAGTGGACTCAAAGCCAAACACTTATGGCCGCGTCGGACTGTTTAGCATGCCACGATTGAGGTGCAGCCGTTGGCTAAGACTAGCAGTAGCTAGACTGCCATTTTGTGCCGCACCAGCAGGTGAGCCACGGCTAATCTGGAGGAACCTGGAGGAACATGGAGTTGAGTGTTTGCTCCTCAACTGGCTCACCAATCTTTCTCGTATCCATTTGGATTGTGGGGAATGAAGGAAGTTGTTGGAAATCGATGCACTAGACTATAAAATCAGATCCACAGATTGAGTGTGTGCCTGGAAACCTGCTGACTTGCTGCCCCTTTAGAACAGAAACATATCTAAACGCTTTTCTGTAATCTTTAAATATTGGGACTGTACTTTGCCAAGGTTAAATATTGTGCAGTTTATGATCCTGGATTAATCATTAGCTAAAACTATCTATTCCATGATCAAATTACCTTTACTTTATATTCACCAATGCTAAGGATATTACAACACGCACACACACCTCTGTTAAGTTCTGCAGAGTAAATGCAATGATTTTATCGGAGGACTGGATGTTCCTTATTGAAAAAAGTCTCTTAAGTAATTTCAACCCGGGTAAGACATCCGCTGATTTATATCCTCAGATTTGGATGTAAAGATGCTTTACCAACTGTGAGATCCCTGGAACCCTGAGGCCCTTTGCTGCCGCACAGCCTGTGTAATGGTTCTGAGTGTGTGTGTGGGGTGTGTGTGTGTGTGTGTGGGCGTGTGGGGGTGTGTGTGTGTGTGTGGGGGTGTGTGCGTGTGTGTGTGGGTGTGTGTGTGTGTTTTTCAATAGAGTTAGTTTTCTGTTCTTTAGCAGTTTAATTTGAAATATAATTGTATTCAATAAAACCTCTGTGGAAATTCAGAGGCTAGTTTTGCTTTGTTTTTGAAACTGACTTGCTTATTTGATGTTTAAAATAAAATCAGTTGCATTCATAAACTTTTGGTCAGTGCTTTAGCTTATTTTGGTAACATTGTATTTGAAGAGTTGTGCATAAAGACTGACTTGATATGTCATGTCTGTGGCTGTTTTCATGAAGTGTCATTCGGTAAATATTGACACTTCTAATGCAAAGTTTTTGTGCAAATTTGCATGAAAAGTGTCATTTAATGAATGACAGAAATAAACATTCTTCAAGACTCCTTCATGCTCATAACAAGTGTTGTGTTTATGACAGTGTCACTTCCTGTTTGACTCTGAGGTCAAAGTGAATGCAGGTTCAGTATCCAGTGATAATATTCAACTTCAGTGAGAACACAGGATTGTCTCTGATGTCTTACACACTGAACATGATTCAGTTCCCAATCTCTGAATCACTTTTCTTTCCAAATCTTATGTTTTGTCGTTCCACATCTCAGTCTTTTCTCGACCGACCCTCCTCACTCAGCCTTATGCATCTTGGCTGCTTCACCCCACCCTCCTCTTCTGCACCAAGACAAACATCTCCATGGAAACCATCTACGGCCTAAAAGGCACGTACCCGCTCTCAGGATGCTCCATTTCCCACCTGAAAAGTTTCTTCCTAATGACTACAGAGTGAGTGGAATACAAATTAGTGTCTCGTATTCAGTTTAAACGTATGTTAACGTTTCAATTTCGCTTGACAAAAACACGGCAGGTGCAGAATTTTATCCTTCTGCGTGTCGGTAACACGCTTCATCCCACATTTTGCTCTTCTTTGCAGTTTTTATTTGACTTTCAGGTCAGATAAATTCAACTGGGACATTTTAGCCTTTAGCGTCAGTCTATACCATATATTCTCACCCACTCTCTTTTTCCTTCTGGTGCTCTGTGCCAGGCTGGTTGAGCTGTTTGCACCTCTGAGATTTCCAATTACCACCTGTCTAAATGAATGGAGTCATCTGATGTGCCCAATTAGTGAAGGTAGAAGGTAAAGATCTACTGGCTCGGGGCGTAAAATGAGGCAGAATTTGGGCGAGAGTTCGAGAGGAGAGGCCTTTCCTTCCATCCCCTGGAAACTGGGCAATGCTTTCTAATGAAAATCCAATAAAAACGTAAATATATTGGTGCAAAACAAAAAGTCAATATGAATTTTTTATTTGGAAGCACCACATGGAGGCTTATTTCAAGACTTTTGTGTGCAAAGAAACCTGCAGTTACGGATCAGGATCCAGATCTCAGCGTGTTTTTTTGAAAATAGATGTTTGAATCCTCACACAAAAAAATATTTTCATATTTCATCCATTCTTTGGCCTTCTGCACAATAACTCCTGTCATATTTTAAGCGATTCTTTTTTTTTTTACGTCCTCATCCTTTGCCGACTATGCTCGTCTTCTTCAAAACACGTCCTAAAAAAATAAATAAATTAGTTTTTGGAGAGAGAGCATAATTTGTTACCAGGCAACTGGTTCACTTTGAGCATGTCTGTGCGCCAGATGTTTTTGTCTTTGCGCGCGTCATTGAGACAAGGCTACCAAACATCGCTTGTTAGACTGAACACGTGAGACGACGGTTTGACAGGTTGAGTTTGCGTGTGCGTGCCTTTAAGTACGACTGCTGCTCCCTCTGATATGTCATTGAGGAAAGAACAGAGGCCACGACTAATTTGTTGCAATCACGAACAAATGTGTTTTATTAAGATTTTGAGTGATAGATGTGGAGAATTATCTGTTCTCCATGCTGAGTTCTTGAGTGCGTTGAATTCATGAATTCCATTTATTGGTAGCAAAAATACAGCTGGTCCATTCTGACCTGCTACCTTTAAGAGCTAACAGAGGCAGAAGTAATAAGAATTCATAGACATTTTTTAATCCAAAGAGCCATTTTAATTCATAAAAAAGATACAAATCCAGCATTTAAAGTCTGGTATATTTTTTGTTTTGTTTTGTTTTGTTGGAGAATTTAGAAATAATTTCACAGAAACTTTTAGGTGAAACAAAGAAAAAACATCAAACTTTTGTAAATACAAATAATATATCAAAACACTTTCCATTTCTATACTTATATTAATAATATTAAAAGCCACAGAGATGGCAAGGTTGCAGACGGCTGTGTTAGTCCAGCATAAGGTTGTGTTTATTTGTTTTGTGGGAAAATAGCTCAAAAATATTTTCAACCTTGGGAAACATGAGACATGAAAAAAACATACTGTGTCGGTTAAAACATACACAGAGGTGATGGGGGGCCTGCTAAAAGTTTGGACAGACATCGGTACGGGGAGCGGATCTGTTCCGCAGCTCAACCACTTTTAATTAGTTTTCCCTCGTTGATTTGGCTCACACACTGTGAAAACACGACCGAGAGCTGAAGCTAATTAATGTAGGTAAATTTATGGAGCAGGAATGTCCGGACAGCACTGACTGCTGGTGATTAATTTAACAGTGCAAGTTTTTTATTTTTTTTATTTTTTTTGTCTTTTGGGAGAATTTCACGACCAGCTGATCAGCAGCTACATGCCAGATAATTTCTGTTTTGTGTAAATTGAACCTGGTTTGTAGTTTGAAACATTTATTCTCTAATTAATAAACAACTGATATCAACAACTAAGTAAAAAAAAAAGTATGTATATATATATATATATAGATATATATATATATCTATATATATATATATATATAGATATAGATATAGATATAGATATCTATAGATATAGATATATATATATACTTGGCAAGGGGATTTCACCAGCTTGCCAAGTTTAAAAACCTTCAGCCGGCTGTAAAAACACGCAGACGTTACTGACGAAAATGAAAAGGTTTGGGATGGTGGGGAATCCAGAAGGTGAAGAAAGCAAGACAGTTAGGAGAGAAAGTGGCTCGGATGAAATATGGGAGGAGGATGGGGGGAAGTAATAAGCCCGCCTGGCAAAGATTAATAAGAGAAGAATGACTGGGAGACATTATAACCCACATGAGAGGAGATGGTGGTGGAGCTATAGGGGAGGAAGCACTTGTGTCAGATATGATCAAAAGAGGCTATGTGAGACGTATGAAAGGACGCACACTCTTTGTGTGAAGTCGTTTTTACGTCGCGCATTTTTGATCCATATTATTGGCTTTCTTTTTGTTTCGTGTGATTGTGGGTCTCTCTGCTACATCTCCTCGTCTTCCAGCCTCCGTCTCAACTCTGCATCGCTCTCAATTGAAAGTTTGTTTTTTTTTCTCCCCCGCCCTCACAGCCTTTCATGGCCGGCCTTCCAGTTTTTTTTTTTCTTCAATTCATGCTTCCCTTCAGATAAGATCGGATTCAATGATTTAGGTCAATTAATTCAATTAATTTAGACCTCTATTAGCAATGCTGTCTGATGAGACGAGGACGTTAAACTTTTAGAGGTTTTCTGAGTTGATCAACAGAAAAAATAATAATAATTCCAGAAATGAAATACGCAAGTGAAAAATGAGAAAGGGTTACTGATGTTGTTTCAAGTCTACATAAATTTGAACTCTGGGTAATTCACTGAAAATCTATTTTTGATCCACCAGTAAAAGAAGAAAAAAATCCACAAAGTCAACTATTGCTTTTCCCAACTTAACACAAGACGATTTTACGAAAAAAGGCAACAACGTCAAGCACAGGAATAAATACATGAGGTAAGTCAGTGTATCCAACTAATAAATGTAACTAACTAATAAAACATGAAAAGCAGTTTAAATGTATAACACTGTTTCAACAGGAACATCTTCACAGAACAGAGCAGAATATTTTGCAGCCTTTATTTTCCCCCTTGGTTTTATCTTCATCATTTTAGGTACAATTTGGTTACAAGAGTTGAAATGTACTTTTAAACTGCCCTGACATTCTGTATGTAGGTCATTGGTTTTATTTAATAAGCATCTGTTAGTGTTGCAGTTTCACTCTTGATCAGTGGTTCTTAACCCTTTTCAAGGTACCGAACCCACTAGTTTCATGTACGCATTCACTGAACCTTTTTTAGTGATAAATGAAATATGATTGTTTTTCCAAATTCAAGACATAGGGATGTGCATTTTTTACTTGCATGAACATCACCTTGCTCAAAGAACAAAACCAACATAAAAAATATTTATAAAATAATTTCAGCCCCCCAAAATATTTCTTTGCTATTTTGTTGTGTTTGCAAACAGGAACAAAAATTTTAACGTTGAACATGTTTATGAGGTTATAAGTGTTATTGTCACGTTTTCAAGGTCGCGGTTCTCCTGCAGCGCCCCCCTCTGTCTCAACACATGTAATTAACGTCACATAATTCACAATAGACTCAGCATCATTCACTTTGCACCGTGCAATAGAAGAAAAAAAAACAAACTAAAACGCCAACAGCCAGAGGAAAATAATGCAGCGTTCCAGGAAACTCTTGAAAAATGTTCCAAAATGTGCAGATGAAATGCAACAAAAGGTAATTAAATGAAACTAAAATTCCTCTTCAAAAACAAACATATACTGAATGAGACAGTAACACTGCCAGTTTGAAACTTGGCAACGTTGAGACAAAAAACAACAACAAAACCAACCGAACACGTCCCTTTAAAAATCCATCAAGCATGAAACTGAAAAAAGAAGTAAAGATATAAAATTAGAACAAAGTAATACAACCACAACATAAATACATGTACTAATTCCAAGGTTGTAAATATTTGGACAAACCGAACCCATATCACATAAAAAAATAAAAACTGAAAATCTTCAAAGTCCAGAATAAAAATACTTGCGTGGCAAAATGTCTAAAAGTCAGATGTGATGCTCTTTGATCAGCAGCTAAAGCGCAGCTGGGAATCTACAACCGAACGGGTGAAACAGAAGATAATCAACGAGGTCCAATTGTTGTAGAAAAGCAAATACTAATTTATTAATCCAAGCAGCTCTCTTCGGCTTCTGCATCGGGAAAAGCAAGGCAGCGAATGCAAATGTGGTCAATACCGTCTCCTCAGTGGCCCACGTCTTTACCAAAGAGGAGTTGATTAAGGCTAAATAATTAATTGCTTGTGGTCAAGTTTCTGCATACATGAGGATAAATGTGCTTCTATAAAAAGACAAAGAAGTAAAAATGCCTATGGAACAAAGATTTGTGTGAGACAAATTCAGGCAGGAGCTGCCAAGAGCAAGAATAGCTTTCTGTCATTAGCTAATGAGCAGTCCACTAGATTTGGGGGAAAGGAAGACAGATTGTGACTCCTTTCCAAACAGTTTCTTTGTGTTTGCCAGCAAGAATTAAACCTGTTGACAGCTGGGCGATGGTTCAGATGCCACTAATAACGACGCTCCATTAAGCAACTTGTACTTTCTCATTCTTGTTATTTTGGGATTTGGAATAAATGAGTTATTATATTGGGCGAAACAGAGACAGAACCGTCACTGATATATTGAGAAGACGGCCATATTTATCTGCAGTTATTAACTCGAGATTGTACTTGGGTAAATGTAGGAATGTGATTTTAGTTTTAGCTCACACAATGAGGAAAGACACAGCTCAAGAAAGAAATTCAGTCACAGATGTTCTGTGCTTGTGATCCATCGTGTTGCTGCAAGTTGAGTTTTGTATTTGGGAAAATACAATGGCTGAAAATCTTATCATGTTTGTTCGAAACTGTGTTTTAGGGTGATTCTAGATAGTTACTGAGATTAAAAAACACTTTTTTTGTTGTTTATTTCGCTTTTCCAACTTGAAAAAGCTTAAAAATTTTGACTTTTTAAACTCAAAACTTTTCAATTATTTTTTGGGCAGAAATATATCTATGTATTTATTTTGTATCTACAACGTTCCTAATATGCAGTTGTACGTATGGGTGTAAAAAAAAAAGATTTGTTGGTTAAAAAAAAAAACACTTTTTTTGTTTGCTGAATATTAATTGTGAAAGAAAATTACATTTAGCAAGAAATATAAATTTTGGTGAAAAAAAAAAAAAACTAGTCAAAGAAAATGTAAAACTTTGATTTTATGCATGTGTGTATGTATGAAATGTAAAACTTTCCGGATGTTTTGCAAGGTTTGCCAGGCTTCTCTGCTTTTGAGCCGACTGGTCAACATCATGTCCACCCCAAATTTAAGGACCCAATCAGACGACAGATAGATCTGGGAGTCACATCGAAGGCGAAGTCAGACCTCCAGCTCCACTCTCAAACCGTTTTCATTCTGAACTCAGTGTTTTCCTTCCTCAGCGGTTTCCTTCCTGCAGTGATGCTAGTTTTATGTTGGATATGTGACAGAGTCTCTGTGATTCACTAGAGGCAGGGATGTGGTTCTGCTGCCAGGTTCTGTCACAGAGACGATGCTCGGTGAGACACCGTGTACCCGCTGCAGAACGAACTGCTTCCACCAGGGACCGTCGACAAATTCCAGCCAGTGGCCCAAACACCGAGACGCAACGCTGAACCGTGGGACGCCTGATTCCAGAACATTTTCATTGATCTCCTACTTTTATCATTTTATTCTTTTGCGTGTGTAAAATTATGCCTTCTTTATCAATTGCTTCCAGGCAATGTGATCAGAAGGCAAGGCAACTTTACTTACATGGCCCCTTTCGGCCAGAGACAACTCAAAGTGCTTCTGCAAAGAGTTTTGAACTGGAAAAATACATCAAACAGATTCAAAAGCTTTAAAAATAAGAAGTCAATAAATCAACAAAAATGACAAAATCTTAAGAGAAGGCAACAGCAAACAGAAATGACTTTAACCTTGTCAGAAGACTTCAAATCATTAATGAAATGTGTTGCACCCTCTCTTCTATTACATATATATTTATATGCTAATGAGGACGTGCGATCGGGACGTAACCAACACGTTTCCCTGACATTGACTGGAGCGGTCAGCAGAAACCGCTGCAGTAAATTCCATTTCTCTGCAGTAAGTTAATATTAAGTCTCAGAGGAAACTCCAGGCCCATTTGCCAATTCGAATGCTCATTTTGAGTGGACATATTTCCATAGCTTCCACTTTGAAAGGCGTGGGTTATTTCCATAGAGTTGTTAAACCGACACACGTTGGTGGCCGTCTGGATGTTTCTCCTTTGCCGCTCAGCGACCTGGACGGCTTGATGTCGGTGACGGAACCATGGATTCCTCTTTCTGTTAGAAGACGTCTGGAGGAGGACGTCCTGCTATGACGCTATGAGCCTTTCAGCATCTCAGTGAGTTAAAACTCACACGAGTGTGGAAACTTTGACTGACTGATTGACTGATTGATTCCTCAGTGAGCCAAAATTCCTTGACAGTGATGTAAAAGACTCACTGCCAGTTATCACATACACTAATTACTGTTTTGGCACCAAGAGTATCACAGGCATTTATGAGATTTACTTTTATCAGCACTATAAATACATATTAATAATAATAATAATAATTATAATTATAATAATAATAATAATAATAATAATAGAAACTACTCAAATGTCATTTAAAATTGATGTAACATTTTATTTTTATCTTTTTTTCGCAAAAGCCCATAGTCTGTTGCCGCTTATTATTTTGGGAACTAATCCTTTATCTGCCACTCTGCTCTTATTAAATATGGTTGTGTTATTGATACTGTGAATGTCGTTCTCTTCATGAAACCTGATATGTTTAAATTGTATAATTTCTTTTCAAGAGAAAACTATAAGAACAATTTAAAAAAATCATTTTAGCTCACCGTTTATTAAAACTGTTACGAATTATTTCTATGGTGACTAAAAGGAAGCAGGATTGGTTGAAAACATCCATGGTTTTGGAGAAAAATGTACAATTATTAATAAAAGTATTACAAAAGTAGGAGATCAATGAAAATGTTCTGGAAGCAGGTGTGTTCTCGGTGTTTGGGTCTCTACTGAATGTGGTTTCTGCGTTTCGACCGACTGGAATTTGTCGACGGTCCCTGGTGGGACCAGTTCGTTCAGCAGTGGGTCCACGGTGTCCCACCAGGCATCGTCTCTGTGACAGAACCTGGCAGCAGAAGCACATCCCTGCCTCTAGTGAATCACAGAGAATCTGTCCCATATCCAACATAAAACTGACTTCACTGCAGGAGGAAAACCACTGAGGAAGGAAAAAACACAGACATAGTGAGCAAAGGTGAAGAATCATCCAATCAAAACGGTTTGAGAGCCGAATCCTTCTGTAATCTGATTGGAGTGCTAAATTTGTCATTAACATGAAACTGGATAATAAACCGATGAAGTAATTTAAGAAGTGTTTTCATAAAAATAATGTATTTTTAACAACTGAAAGCTCTCGTTTTCTCTAATTGAGTTTTACGTATTAGTTGGTTATTAGTTTTTTTTTTATTGTAATTTCAGTCAGAGTTGTGATTTTGATCGACAAGTTTTGCGGTTTTAGATTCCTATTGGTTGAAGCAGGGACTTTAGCGCTGATTACTGATGTGTTGTTTTTAGGACCCTTGCTGTCCAATCAATGAAGGAATCACTCTCTGTTGAGCTGACTTCTCTAAATATCACACTTTTCTATTCTCTAAACAAGATTGTCCTATTGCCAAAGACATCGGGATAATCAGGCTTCGATTTAATCAGTAATTTCCTTGGGTTTTGAAGTACTGATGAAAAGTACAGATTCCATGAAGCAACGTCAAAGTATGCCAACATGCTGCAACATGTCTGCTGCAGAGGAGGGCCGTTCTGGTCTTCAGGGACCACTGTGCCGTGTGTTTCACGTCTGCCGCCGCCCCAACATCACTTTATTCAAATGGTTTAATTATCTCCTCAGTCGGTCACCTGGCTGCTGCAGCCTGCTAATGATCCATTCATTTAAATGAGCTGCTTTCTGCTGAAGAAACATTTAAAATATGCAGAACTCTAAGGAGTGGAACTGACTGCCCCTCGTCTACAGGCTGACCAAAAAACAAACACACCAAATGATTCATTATTTATTTTTTTTTTTTACCAACAACGTAATGGTTTGGAAAATAATAGCTGTAGTTGCTGCTCACCGCAAAAGCACACAATATTACCAAGTATTATTGGTCTAATGCCGATTTCTTAGAACATTTGGAATAAATGAACTTACAAAAAATGTTTCTCAAGATGCAGCAGCTTGCTTTAAATGAAGACGCTCTGATCCAATATTACTATTTGTGTCGGTTTCAATGTTAAGAAATTTTCTAGATCGGGTGTTTTTAGTTTCGGTTTTTCCATTATTTGCTTCATATCAGCTGTTCTACTCCTGATTGCGCGAAACAAATGAAAGTTGTGATGTTTTTACGTGTTTAACGAAGCTTGAGAAACTCCTGCTGTATTTAACCGAGCTGTACTGGTGCAGAGTTATCAAATAAATTTGCGACTCAGTACAATTATGCCTGTGACAAAAAAAGAGAAACGTTAATTGTTGTACGCCATAAAGACATAAAGACTATGATCTTAAAGTCAAATGTGAGTTGACCTTAAATGTGTTGATCGTAAGTCTTAAGTTTTGTCTCATATGCGTTTTTTTTTTTTTTTTTGTGGGACTTTTTTCTGTCAGGTCAAATTTTGAGTCACACGCCGACGTCTTCATTGCGTCGTGAAGTTATCTTTGAACCGAAAGAGGATCTGCTAGCTGCTGTTTTCCTTAAAAATGAAATCACTTTATGAAAACATGACTCTGTGTTTACTCACTTTATTTTGGTAAAAAGATTTTGAACAAAAAACAAAAAAAGAAGCAAGAACAGAAGTAATTTGAGCCAAATTACTTCTGCGCTTTAACTCAAACCTTACCGATGGTTGCTCTCTCTGCAGGTGTCCAACCCTGGTGTCCAACTCAACCGCATGACTTCGCACAGGTACTTTTTCATCATACTTCATTACATTCGACTTCTTAGTCTCCAGGATGGTGGGACACTCAAACTTCAATGTTTTGCTCATTTTGCACGCAGCTCCCTGCTTCTTCATAATCTTAGCGCCACCTGATTGTATATTCAGAGCTCTAACTGTGAGAGATTCTGCTAATTAAAGTCTGGCCAAGGAGGACAAAGTTATTCATGAAGCATCATGACAACTTTGACTTCTTCTGGCAGTCGCTGTTGCAACAACATCAACTAATTCTTCTTCTCTTTTTTTTTTGTATTATTTTTTGGTGCGGTACAATGGCCCTAATTGACACAGGCTGTTGTATAATACCCTAATTAACCCAAATGGAGCTAAACCCTCTGTTAACCCTTTAAATTAAACAACGTTTTCACCAGCGGTGCTCTGAGAAGTAGCTCGATTAACGAGCTCAGCAGATGCGCAGTTCCACCAGATGTTTGCTAATTGCTGCTGGCTAGTCTGAAGGAGCTGACAACGGAGGAAGTGGAAGCTTGGAAGCTTGAACACTGCAGGTCCGAGGAGGAGCTTCATCCTCAAATATTTTACACAATACCACCACTTTAAACAAACAAACAAACAAAACAAAAATCTCTTAGACAACCTGGATATCTACTCATCAAGATCATCTTAAAATTATGTTCAGACAAATCTGAACAAATAAATTACCCATTAAAATAACTTATTACAACGAAACCGTAAAATATAACTGTTTTAATGAGAGTCTAGGTTCAAAACCCGTCATGTTACGGTGAAGAATGTGGCGCACAGAATCACAGCAATCAGACAAAAGAAAATCCTTCACAAAGAATGTCAAGTGAAGGCACAGAGAGAGAAACACAAAGTAAGCCGAGAACAGAGTCACAATAATGCAGCAGCAAATTGGCATAATTAACTGTAAGTTTTGTAATAAGGAACTCATTTGTACAAATTGACTTTCACCGCATAATGGCTTTAGTGAATTTCAGCAGTTACACATGAAGTGCTTTCCGTCCATTTCATTTACTGATTTTGCTATGCAACAGTTAAGTCCTGCTGACCTGCAGGTCGGCCTCTATTACAGTCTCAGCTATCTGAAGAATCGCCAAACTTTTTATTCACATTTAACACCAAAGTAAAGAAAAAAGAGTGAAAATATGAGACTCCACAGCGAAAAGCATGCTCCAGCAAGTTAGAGGAGCACGTTACTTCAATTAATTTGTTCTTATGTGCATTATATTTACTTTAGGATGCAACAGTTATCAGGCCAGAACTACAGAGGAGGAGTAATACAGGCGAAGTGAAGCATCACTTCCAGGTTTTAATTGGTAACCGCAGAGGACAGTTTCCATTCCTACTGAGGATCTTCCAGATGAGCAGAGCGGGATTTTAGGAAGGAGCGTGAAATTATGGCAATAAACGCATCTTGTAATCATGATTTGTAGTGAAAGCCACATTGTTTCATTAATGCGGCAGCAACAATAAAGCACACAGATCAAAACTGAGCCGACTGGAATAAAATAAATAAAACCTGCTGCAGCTGCTGGTGAGGTTTCACTGTGGTAGGCTGCCGGCTCTTTCTACCTCTCTGTGAGGGATAAACATAAGTCACTGAAGTGTGTTAGAGGGAGAACGAGTGGAGATCCAAACGGAGAGAGGAAGAAGGGGAAACAGAAAAATAGTCAAAGTATAGTAAGCAAACTTTATTCAGATAGAGCACCAATCACAGGTAAAAAGAACAACAACAGTGTCTTAAAGCAAAAACAAGATGAAAACACATTACTGTAATTTCCAGACTGTAAGGCTCTACTTTGTTGCACGTTTTGATCGCTGCGATGCGGATGATGTTCGGGGGTTTTTTACTGCTGCCTGACGAAAAGGGCAGAATGAGCGCAGGGGCAAATTTGCCTGGAGGCAAACCTCACGGTGGTGTGCTCAGATCTTTACCTAAATACCCGCTAATGTCAAGAAAACACAACTTCTTAATTACGCGGTTTCCACCAAAGGATTTAAGCTGAAATCACTTTAGAAAAAAAGTTACATGAGATATATTCATGATTTAGCCGTGACGCTAGCGCTCATCATCTTTCAGCCAATCAGAGGAGACGTCGGTGTCTTGCAGGTATTGACTGTGGTGGTTTCGGATGATTATAGTCGGCCATTTTACAGAAGAGCTACGGATTCAAGATGTTGCACAACTTTTTATGAGCTGTGAGATCTCTGATGGAGACAGCTGTCTGAAAAAACAAAAACAAAAAAACAAACCGTCATCCTGCTCCTTATTATATTATATAATATATTTTTATATTATTATAATTTGGCTTTGAAACACTCAGTCAAATGCAATCAATTTATTTTTGACGTTTATTTACTTCAGTCGTTCCTTAAACTCTTTCTGCTTATGAAAGCATTTTAATCAGGTTTTGTTTGGAATTCCTAGCAAGACGTTCCGGTGGACCCAAAGGCACGATTCTTTAATGGATCTTTTATGTTTTATTGCTTTAATAAAGGGAAAGATTCTCAGGTTCGGACCCTGTGGACATGAAGACTTTAGGATGACAGCATTGTGGGGGAGGCGTGGCAGCAATGCAGTCAGCAAAATAAGAATCAGCTTCAGAAAAATAGGGTGAAGTGATGGAGGGAGAGAAACTGAAAGTTGGCAGTTGCAGGAACGTATGCATCAGTGACCGAGGGCCGGATTGCAGCGTTATTGATCCTCCTATTGCAATATCAATCTACCACAATGGTAATTTACTAATGACAGTTAGTAAAACCTTACCAAGAGATTGCTCTGAGACGATGTCCACTTTCTGTAGATCGACTCGCAGGCCTGAGGATGTTTCCTTTGGTTTTTGATAATGTCATGATAAACTGGAAAGGCCTTTTTTACATGCGTCTCTTTTTTTTTGCGAAATATGTGACAAGAAGTCAAATGTCAGCTATTTAACATAAA